>NW_004524622.1:3006891-3031046 GCF_000260255.1 Octodon degus | reverse complement strand
ATATTGAAGTTTTGGTAAATATCTCCTTGAATATTTTTCATTTCTTTGTAGCATTAAACACTCAAAAACTTCTCCTCTAGTTTTTAAAACATCTACAGCACACTATGAGCTATGGTCAGCCTGTTGTGTGACAGAACGTGAGCATTGGTTTCAGTCAACTACAACTCAAGGCCAAC
Source organism: Octodon degus (assembly GCF_000260255.1). NCBI lineage: Eukaryota > Metazoa > Chordata > Mammalia > Rodentia > Octodontidae > Octodon > Octodon degus. The sequence goes on along the minus strand of NW_004524622.1, from coordinate 3,030,870 downwards.
TGACCAACCCTTTCTCACCCCTCTCTACAAGCCTGCGGTCAACAACATTCCATTCTCAATTTCTACAACTGACTTGCAAAAGTTCCACATGCGACTGAGCTCACGCAGAGTTGGTCTTTCCATGTGTCGCTCACCATGCTTGACATGTCGTCCTCCAGTTGAGTCCTAACTCCCCCTGGGAGGGATGTGAGACACTGCACTGAATGTTGGAAACAATCTAATAAATCCTCTTTACATAGATAATTGCTCCCTTCTGATAAGTTCCTTTAAGTGAAATATTGTCCAAAAGAAAGTACATTTTAAGTCATTTAGTATATATTTTCCAATTGCTTTAAAAAGCCTCACCCATTCGTACATTTACAAGCCCTGTAAGAGAGTAGCGACATTGCCTCCTCAGCACTGGAGTGTGCTGCCTCCTTTTCGGTCTTGGTTCCTGTACAGTATTATGGTTGAAGTTGGCCTCCCTTGAGCAGTAAGACAGGTCCACAGGGTGAGGCTCTCCCAAGGACTTACTCGGGTTTGGTGGTTGCAGCACAACCTGAACTGCATGTGGTTTTCTAGGGTGAAGATGCAGAGGCAACCTGAATCCTTCATCACCCACTTATGAACCTGACATGAGTGCCAAGAATGTCTTGCCACACGGCACATCATGTGCAGGTTAAATAAGCCAGTAGCCAGGCTGAAGCTCCTTTGGGCCTCTAGAGGAAACACAGCTTCACCAAGCCAAACGGTGCCCACCCGGGTGTCTGCAATTTCCTTAGTGGCGTCTTAGTGTGTCAAAGAGCTGAAGCACTCTCCAGCATGAAGTGCTCAGAGTAAGAGTCTTCCTGCACCTTAGGTGTTGAAGAGAACTTGACCTTTTTGCCTAAGTATTTCCTATGTAAAAAATAAAAAGAAACTGGTTGCAATTATAAAGGAGCATTGTGAAACATAAATTGTGAATGTCAGGGCTGAATACCATTTAAAAAGTCCTACTTCTTGAACGAGTCTGCATTAACTAAAACCTTTCTTTTCACAGGATTAGAGGTTATCAGGAAAAAGGTATTTACCTTGATTCTGTAATTCTGCAACAAAAAGCCCCTCCAGGGATTTTGTGATAAAGAAAATGGGAAGTGGGAGGCCTGCCCTTTAAATACCAACTCCTAATTACAAAAATGTGAATATGCAAATTCAATTACATACATTTAAGGATTAGATATTAATTGGATCTGCCTTGATATAAACTGCACAGTCAATTCTTTTATTAGAAGTGATCATCACTTCCCATTTTGGCATTTGGTAATAACTGACAAAATATCACAGGTTCTTTCTTGCTCTGCAATTTGCCAAAATGACATTATAGTTCTTATAGATTAACTATCTTTGTTCTGAACTCCAGTGTCACAAGGATATGTGCTAATACTTTACTCAGAAGGAATTTTTTTTAAGTGATTGCATTAGGGGCCGGGGAGATGGCTCAGTGGAATAAGCGCTTCCCTGGCAAGCACAAGGGCCTGAGTTCAATCCCTGGTTCCGCAAAAAAAAAAAAAAAAAAAAAAAAAGTGATTGCATTAATGCGACCTCTTAATCACTGGTACTTAGACAGACACAGGACCACACATCCCAGCTGCCTGACAGACAGTGAGAGATAGTGACAGATTGAAGAGTTGTCTCCTATACAGTGTACAGACTGCCTCACTGATACTATACAAAAATCTTTCTACATTTTCCAAGTCCTTTGCCTGCAGAAATTTGTTGATACCATGGTACTCCAGTGCGAATTTAACTTACTCTACCTACTGACATTGTAGAAGATTCAAAAATAACACAGGCATGAAAAAGATGGAGAAATGAGTAAAAACATCTGACATTTCGCAGATCTAGAGTTTAATTCTGGCTCTGAAAATTATTAATCTGTGTGATTCAAAAAAATACTTTACCCCTCTAGCTTCATGCCCTGCTCTCTGAAGCCAGGAGAAAAAAAACACACCACATTGGAGGGAAGGGAGAGAGCTCAGTGGAATAAGTGCTTGCCTGGCAAGTGCAAGGTCCTGAGTTCAATCCCTGGTACCACCAAAAAAAAAAAAAACACAGGATGATGGTGTTTTAGTTATTTTTCGCTCACTGTTGAGACAAAATACTAGACATCCAAAATTTAAGGGGAAAGATTCAGTTAGCTCACAGTTTGCAGAGCTTTCAGTCCATAATTGGTTGGCTCCAGGACAGAACAGCATGGCAGACAAACATCATGAGGAGAAACAGCTCACGGCAGGCATAAGGCAGCAAAGCAAGCCATGGGCCTCAGCAGCCTCTTTCTGCCCCTTTCATTCTCCATCTAGGCTACTGGCATCAGGGTGCTGCCAAACCAGTGAGTGACTGATTTATCAATCACACATCAGTAACCCCAGCATCCCATGCTCTACATCCAACCACCTATAAAAACAGCCCCACCTCCAAACACTCTGGAGGGATATCTAGACCCAAAACATAGCAGATGAAATAGAGCTGTTTATATAAAATGCTTCTGCCATGAGAAGCATATGTATTGCTGTATGCATTACTAATGTCTCATCATAGAGCATAAGCCACTTTTCTCTTTTAAGTGAATGATCTAACTTTATATACTCTTCTTCTCACCAGGGCGAGAGGAGGGATCACATGACTGCATGGTGGTGGATTGGAGGTGGTTCTCCAAGATCGTTCCCACATCTGGAAGAGCACTGACAGCCTGTTCCAGAGTCCTGGTCTACCCTGCCTCCTGGCTCAGTGAGGCACTATTAGACCTTCTACCCACTGGACACTGCAATGGCACCAAGTCTTGTTCATAGTCATTCTGACCATTTTTCCACCAACATCAAAGTAGTCCCACCTCTAGTTTCTGAGTTTAAAATGGGCAACCAAGAGCCTAACAATGTAAACCAAAAGAAGGTCAAGAAATACAGAATTCTGTGGGCAAGAAATGTTGACTAAAACATCAGTGGAGAACACAGGAAGCATATTTGTTGATCAAAAGTGTGAAAACCAAAAAGGAAACAAATAAAATTAACCTCTAGGTTCTTTTCCTGGGCATTAGGAAAGCTAAGTTGTGAATTTCAGGAAACAAAAACAGAGAAGAGAGATGAAAAAAGAAAAAAAAACCTTAGACATGTTAGTTTGAGATAACTACTGAATACCAAATGGTGATAATAACTGGGCAGATGGCTTTTGTGCAAAGTTCAGAGGCAAAGTCAAGGCAAGAAATATCTACTTGGAATTCATAATGGTTTATAAAGCATAGCACACATGAGATCCCCAAAGAAAGGAGCAAGCAGTAGCATTCAGAATCTAATACTCAGGAGCATGCCAATTTATAGATATCCAAATGATAAGGGAGAATCAGCAGGATATGGAGAAACACTGTCCAGTGCAGTATGAAGGAGTGAGTCTCTTAGTGTAGAAACAGAAGATAATATTGTGTCAAAAATTAGTCATTTTTTCTATTATGGGCAATTTGTTCTGCTGCAATCTCTGAGAACATGAAGATGAATTAGACAATATTACTGCTTCCTAAGAGTTACTACCAAATAAATACGTGAACTACCAATTATTTTTACCTCCCCATATTTATACCTTGTGCAATCCCTTCTCCTGGAGTATGAGCTGGGCCTAGTGACTTGCTTCTAATTACGAGGAAACAGCAAAGGCGATGAGGTGCCACTTATGAGAGTCAATAACTGGTTCGCCTAAGCCGCTGACACTTCCATCTTGCTGACGTTTTCTGCCCAGCTCTTCTTTAAATGCCTCCCTGTAATGAAGACAGCCACTTAGAAAGGGAAGAAGGGTGCTTTCCAGCCAACATGTCCCGGAGAAACTGAGATTCTCAGTCTAACAGGCCTTGAGTAAAATAAGTCTGCTGTGGAAGAGCTCAAAATCAGATCCTGCCCTCGACAGACCTTTAAATAAGTCTGCACACCTTTACTGCAGTCATGTAGCTATGAAGTAGAGGACCCAATTTAGCCATGGTCCTATGCCTGACCCTTCCACCCAGATCTTTTTCTAAGCCCTTAAATTTTGGGCTATTTGTTACTCACAGTCAAAAATGAATACATTAAGAGAAGGGGAGAAGTCACAAGGCCGAGCAACATTTATTTGGGATCCTTCCCATCTACTTCTGGCAACTGATGTGTTACGATAACATTCCAAATCATCTTAGTATGACTTCTATTCGCTTTCAGTCAGCTTTTCTCAGGTACAGTTGCATTTGGGTCATACCTCAAACTGAGGAATAAAAATACAGAATGAGTCAAAAAATAAAAAAAAAAAAAAAACATTTTTGATAGAAGAACCTTTCATGGCACCCCTGAATTAACACTGCAGAAGGCAGCCAAAGTCTTTGGCCCCTGTTTAAGTCACCCCATTTGTTTGAAACTCCTCTCTCCTCCCCCACTGACTTCTCAGCAAGTCCACCTCACCTTGGGAACATAACTCCAATCTAAGCTCCATCACAGCCTATTACAAGTTCACCCAGTTGCCCTTGAATGCTGTTGGGTTACAACACCAGCACAGTTGTGGGCCATCTCCTTACACTGTTTCTTCCTCATCACACACAGAACATGAAGGCACATTTTCTTTGGAAATCAAGACTTTGAACAGACTTCATTGTCACTTGTAAGTTAATAATAAAATAACAAATGGGCAAAGACATTCAGAAAATAGTTAACAAAAGTATTTGTTCAGATGATAATCCTGGAAGCTTCTAAATTGTTTCACTTTTAAAAAAAAATATGTTTAGGGGCCAGTGAGACAGCTTGGCAGTCTAAAGCACCTGCTTAGGCAAGTGCACAAGAACCACGGTTCGATTCCTGGCACCACATGCCACACCAGCCCTGCCCCCAAGGTGGGCGGAGCCAGCCTAAATAGATAAATAATTAAAATAAAATTAAAAATATGTTTAAAAGAACGTCTTGTTCTTGCCCAAACAGTAGAATTATTTAAGTCAAACCAAATGCAGTTACACCCAATATCTTCAGAACACACAGACCTCTGCTCCTATGCAAACCCAAATCTGCAGGTATTCAAATTGCATGCATATAAGACTCTAGTGATTATATATAATCTACTCTAGCTTCCCACATAATCTAAATTTTCCAAACAATTTAAAATTCCTAAAACAATGCTACAGCTATGCAAATAGCTGTTGTACTGTACTGCTTAGAGAATAATGACAAGAAAATTGTCTACATATGTTCATTAGAGATACAATTTTTTTCTCAAATACTTTCAATCTGATGTGGGCCTGCCAGTTAGGTCAGCTGTTTAAGCGCCTGCTCATGCAAATGCAGTCAGGCTCAGGATACCACAGTTCAATCCCCACCTCCACCTGCATTACCAGACCGGACTTGCCCTTAAGGCAACCTGAGCCAGAAAAAAAAAAAAAAAAAATCAAATACTTTCAATCTGAGATTCATTGAATCTGGGATGTGGAGCCTATGGATGCAGGGAGTTCACTGTACTCTGCACGTGACCAGAGAAATTATGGATAAAATACAACTCACTAATATCTAAAGCAGATTGCTGAATACAAAACAGAACAAACTTTCACTGATGTTGTCATTAAACTAAGAGGGAATTTAAACCAAAGTGTAAGGATAGCAAGCTGCTGGATTCCAGGGAGATTTTATACTAGGTAAATGGCATTCCTGAAATTAAGCTGAGATGGGAACAGAAGTGATATTATGTCTGAATTGAGGTCCTAGGGGCTGAGGGCTGACATTTTGAAGATCTAAGAGAACAGAAACCACATGTATTCATTTCTTATGGCTGCTGTGATAAATTGCCATGAACTTCATGGCTTAAAACAACAGAAATCTATTCTCTCACATTCTGGAAGCCAGAAGTCCAAAATCAAACTCGGAGCAGGACCTTCTTCCCTCAGGGGCCTCTAAGTGAAAATCCACTCTTCATGAGGCTGGGAAGATAGCTCAGTAGAATAAGTGCTTGCCTGGCAAATGCAAGGGCCTGAGTTCAATCCTTGATTCCACAAAAAAAAAAAAAAAAAAAAATCACTTTTCATCACTGCCAACTCCTGGTGTCCGTAGGCATTCCCTGGCTTGTAGTCATATCACTGTCCCCTTTTTCTCCATCTCCAAAGTGCCTTCTATCCATGAGTTTGAGCCTTCTGCTTTTTCGTGTGTCCCAAATCTCCTTCTGCTGCTATCCTACACAGATCATTGTCAGCATGCTGAGGACCTACCCAAGATCTGAGACGACTGCCTCAGTCAAGACCCAGAACCTAATCACACTCGAAACACCTTTTCCAAGTAAGGTAACCTGTAAAAGTTCTGGAGATTAGCAGTGACAGTACCTCCTTCTGCCCTGGACACTGAGGCGAGGTGCTAGAAAGACACCCCACACAAAGTGAGGACCCTACAGGCACAGCAGTTCTGTTTTTAAAAGTGAGGGTAGAAAATTACATACAATAAATAAGTTTTTTTAAAGTGACTAGTAAGTTGGTGTCTATCCTAGGCTCTGGGTGTAGAAGAAATAAAAGCCTTCTGCTCCTGATAAAAAATAGACATGCCAAGACCACACTACATGACACCAGCGTATACTTAATAGAGTGGCATGAATCGTAAGCGTGGAAGTTGACATAACTTTTTCAGAAGCCATCAAATCCCTGAGATAATATAAAAGTAAGTATAAAATAACATTATGCAGACACATCCATAACTCAAGGAACACCATATTTCCACAGAAACTATATTACTTGAAGGATACTGGACAATCTAGTTTCTATTTGCATATGTATACCTGATCTGGGATATCAAAGCAAGGCATACTCCAGCTCTTTATGTTTAGAATAGAGATTTGACCATACCACCCCCCCACGTATAGCATTTTAAGAATATCAAGAAAAATTAGGAAGCTTTAAATAGAAAGATGCAATATATATACACAATATAATGATGCAATTAACAAGTAAATGGGCACCTTGTTTCCTTTAGTCCTATTACTGAATACCCACAAAAGTTGAGAGATTTTCTTGAATAACTTTTCTAGTTTGGATACACCCAGAAGAGACTGTTCTATGCCCTAAGAAGTAAGAGCAGTAATATAAATGCAAGCATTTGTCACCTTTAAACATTAAATGAAAAGATTTTTAATATTTAGAAACTCACTGACATTCCCCCTAGAAAGTCATTTCCAAGTACCCTTTAAAAAGTGAATGTGTAATGGAAAATTTAAGTTTCCCATTCACAGCTTCATGCCACCGTGTTTCCTTACTTCTGAAAATCAATAGAGGCTATTAATCATTTCTCCCAATATGCAGGGACTTGAGATGCTTTAAAGGTGAACTGCAGAAGTTTGGGGGGGGGCATTCAGAGAAGAATGTGCCCAGAATTATAGAAAAACTACCCAATGAGCTTCAGAAACCATGAAGGCAGTTTTAGTTAGGAAATTTTTATAGCCATGTTTCTTGGGCCCGAAGACCTCAGCCTTAAGAGGTGTCACAGTAAGCCAATATGATCTTCAAATTGTGGGCCATGAAATAATTTGTAAGCTGACTCTTAAATAAGGATGTTGGTCTCCGAATCACAAATATTGGTAAGGATGCTGTAGAGTCTACCACTGTGATTTTAATGCTTTTCTCCATTTTGCAGGAATTCTGAACTGGTGTGGCAATGTCATAGGCACATCCCAGCAAACACCACCCAGGAAAGGGTACTTGAGTCACGAGAGGCATTCTCACCAAGAGTCTCTTTCTCAAAGTGAGAGGATGGGGGAAGGATCACAAGAGGACTTCTGTAAGGTGACACCTACTTTATTTTAGAGAGGTCCTCATCTTGTCCATGTGTATGCAATACACTTAGAATCATGGATCAAAGAAATAGCAACAGCAGCTGATAACTTTAGTTTCGAGCTATGATTTATCAAACTTTAGCAGTTATCAGAATAACTGCAGTACTTATTAGAGGAACTAAGGCAGTAATTGTCATTTCTAGCAAGTTCTTGATGTTCCCAACTTATACATCTGGGCTATGGGGATAATTTCCATTTCTAAGCCACCGGTGATGCAGGTCTCTGATCCAAGGATGACACTTTAACAACCAATGGATTAAACCAAGAGACTTTTGATTAGCTGCTGACAGTTCACTAGAGCAGTTTTTGTTCTCAAAACTACCATTTGGGTGAAGCCTTCAGAGGGCTTGAGTACCAAGTACTAATGGATAAACATAGATGAGGATGTTAAGACAGTAACAATAGTGATGGTAACAGTTGGCCTGTTATTGTTAGTACCACTCTTCTCTAATTATCTCAACAACCTTCTTAGGTATATATTACTTATCCCATTTTTTAGTTAAAGAAACTGAAGCCTTGACCTTTTCAAGTTCAAGAATCTGTATTTTTTTACTACTCTACACAACTGACAAAAAAAAGACCAGTAGAAATTCCCAGCTAAAGATTGTAAAACTCACTATAATTCTTCTTTGCCTAGCATAGTACAAAAAGAGAACCCAGTAAAATTCTTAATATTTAATATCAACTTTTGATAAAGCAAAGTTTAACCTATCAACATTACACCTACTTAAAATTACCACCAAGGTTGTTTTCTTTATATATAATCTCTACTAATTCTTTTAGCAATTATACCTCTAAAACCACAAGTTAAAAATTCATTTGGGTAAAATAAAGACCCAAATACTGGGCTGGCGAGATAGCTCAGAGGTCTAAAGTGCCTGCTTAGGCAAGCTTAAGCAAGCATGCAGGGTCCTCGGTTCGATCCCAAGCACCACATACCATGCCAGCCCCACCCCCAAGGTGGGCTGAGCTGACCATAAAAAATAAAAAAAAAGACCTAAATACTATGACAGGCTACATCCAGGGTCCTATGAAGGATTAGCCTTGTTGCAATAAGTCAAGTAATCCAGTCTCAGTAGCATCTGCACAGCAGTGCCTCACCCTGTTCCCAGTCAGTTGTAAAAGCCACGCTTGTCACTACCACAAGCGGCATCTAGAAGGCTGGGAAGGACAACGCGTCAGCTCTCATTAAATCCTAGAGCTTCTCTTTTCTTCTCATGTGTGCTCATGGGCAAGGGTAATCCAAGTTACTGAATTTGAGCAGGCTTGTGGCTGACCAAAGACAGCTACCTTTCTACAGCACTCATCAGCACAGACAGAGTCCAGAAAGGACTGCAAGGGCAGTTGGACGGATTCTGCAGAAAATGCTTCAGCACAAGGCACTCATGGAATAAGCACAAGGAAGACAGAAGTGCAAGAGGTGTGTGACAGACTTCCCATCAGCTTGAAACACTCTTGTTATGCTGGGTTAAGTTTCTTGGGTTGTCTTCAAGAAGTGGCTATCCCTGTAGTGAGGCACCACCTTTTGGTAGATGGAGAAAAGTGTGAAGATATTTAGGAAAAAGAAAAATAGGGAGAAGCACATAGGTATATTCTCTTTGATGTAAATCACCTTGTTCAACCGAAGGGGGGAATCACTGCCAATTAGGGCAACTTTGAGTTGTAATTAAGGGAAACTCTCCACGCTGTGGGCTGGATGACATCTGGTGCCTATCCTAGAATCCAAACAAGTCATCAGAAAGGCAGTTCAATTAGTGCACAAACTGCACACTCCGTGATAGTATTGTCAGATCCTCAGCCAGGGCAGGAGGCCAGATTGCGGAGGTTGCCCTTTTTTTAAACTTAAAAAGCATACTACTACTCCTCCAGAAAGTTCTAATATTCCATTTTCTGTCTAACTAGGTGCCAAATAAAGGTTTTCACATTTCAAATAGTTATTGATCTAACTAATTTATGAGTAGAAAGAGATACAGGTGAATAATTAAATGTGCTTTCTCCCTAAGCCTTGTGATTACATTAGAAAAATCTTCTGTATCTCAACCAAAACTGTTTGCGTCTGCTCTCTAGAGTCTGTCTCCCCATGAAAGACCCAGCAGTTTCCCAGAAGCCCTGGTCATGCTGGAGCTCAAGTGAGAAAATGTGGACCTGTTTCCTATGCTCCTAGGAGAAAAGACCAAGGGCAACGTGATGCAGTTCAGAAGGGATTCAGCCCCATTCCTAGGCACATCTACATCTCAACATTGAAAGAACACTTTTAACCTACAGAGAAAAAAAAAAATCCCATCACAGGGAATCAGAGTCTCCAGATGCTGGGGACCAATCTGCCACTGCTTACAGCAGGCTAATTAAAAAAAGGGATTTAAGGCAGCAGCCAATAAAGTCACTAAATGTGTGCCCTGGACAACACACTGTAGTACTCTGGGCCTAGGGCTCCTTCCCAATCTGTGTGACCAGGCAGGGTGCATGCTAAGATCTCTTCCAATGTTAAATCTCCATGACTGATCCCCAGCACCACCAAGGGTGTCTTGTGCTTGCTAAGCAGTTTAGAATTTAATTTTCACACACATCGACCCTCCAGTTCAGCCCATATAGTTATGTCAGGGTAAAATAAGGCAGGTCAGATACTCCAAAAAGTCAACAATGAATATCATGATTCATCAGAAACATATACTTTACATGTTGTCTTGGGTTTCCATGATGACCCTGACAATGAGGGCAGCAGAAGAAGCTGCAGCTGATTCTGTGAAGACAAGCGACACAGTAATCTTCAGCTTCTCGGCTTCACAGGGATGACGAACCAGAAGCCACCGGTGTCCGTCCTAGCACCTCCACCGAGTAGCTCTCTGAAATGCAGAGCAAATTACCCAGAGTCAAACCTCCTCCACGCTGACCCTTGCCTGGGACAAGCTGCCTACTGCCTACCTCAGCTCCTGCAAGTCTGAGGACCAGTCTCCAGTCTCACCTGAATAACAGGTACTACATCCCCTGGAGACACAGCTTTGACTGAGTCTTTGATTCAACATTGCTGGAACCTCCTACTATTAACTGGCACTCTCTAGGATGGGCTTCATCTCTGTCTGCTCCTCCCAGCCCTACCCACTGCATGTCTCACACTCTTCACACACCTGCCCCTCCTAGCTGGAGTTTTAGGCCACCATGCAAAATTAGTGCCTTCTCTTCTCTCCCTGTAGCGCAGAGCCCTGCCGTCCACTGTGAGCAGCTGCAGCCACATTTACCAGGGGTCAGACAAGAAAACTGAGAGCTGCTGATGCACTGAGGCCCACCCTGCTTCGGCTGACTGCAGCTCTCTCGTCTCCCAAACCTCAGCTGTTCCTTGAACATCTCCAGGCCTCAGACTCAATTTCACACCGAATCCTCAGGGTTCACTTACAATGGAGAATAAAATGTGGCATGGACATTCTCTCAATCCAATTTTGCCTTCATTCCAAGAGCCTCCCTGCGTAGCTCTAGCTGCACTTTCTATGCCTAATCCATGGCAAACTCCTCAACAAACTAGGCCAGAACAAAGTACCGTTATCATGGACTATGGAAGCCCAGACTCTGCAAAATCACTGTTGCCTACATTTCCATATTGTAAAATCCAGCGCAAACTCACTACTTCCCACTGTACAAACTGTCAGGGTCCTGTAGCACAAGACCAGCCACCTGCACCTGGCATCCTCCCCCATACCAACTCTGCTGTCACGCGATGGCCTGCCACCTCTGCAACTCCGAGCAGTGGATGACACACTTCCAGGACTGAGCCCCTCTTCCCCTGGCTCTCACAATGAAGGCCTCCTCGTTCCTCTGGATCCAGGTGCCTTTGCTCCAGACAGACCTCCTACCCCCAGCCTCCTCATCACCTGCCACTCGGAGTTGTAATGTAGAGTTTGCACTTTCTCTTTTGCCCACCTAACATAATCCATTTATACTGTTTCTGAGTCTGTGGCCACCTGGCCACTTGTAAATATCTGCAAGTCCGCCTTCCCCAGTTTTGATGATGTAAGTGTCCCTGCGCACATTTCCGTGGGGATCTCTACGACCCTGCCTATCACGTAGCCATGCTGATAAACATGTGGTGATTAAGAGTATTTTCTCTTGGATAGCTACTATTTCTTCATGATGAGCCCAACTGATCCTTATTTCTTCTTGTAGATATGCACAGTAGTTTTCAAAAGAAGGAGAAATTAGGTACTCTTGTGCCAAGAGCACATTGCCTTGGTTTCAAGGAAACATCAATGGAGAGAGATGAACATTCAAATTCCACTGATTATCTAGTCTAGTCCCGGCGAGAATACAGAAATGCCACTTCATCATCCCTTAATGTTGTTAATGATAAGAAACTTACCACTGCATAATTGTACTTTAGAAACTAAAAATGTATGTGACCCAAACAATTTTCTTTCATTACAGGCAAAGGGCAAAAGTGGCCCTTCTCTGAGCAGTTAGGGTGAGACTAATTTATGGCTGTTAATTAAACCCTTGCCTGATATTTTCTATTTTTAAAGGGGCAACCAATTATTTACTCATCCGTTGCCCTTGAAGTGCTGAGGCGCACTTTTAAGTACACTGTCAAGTACCAAGCAGAGGTGAGTGGCAGTCTGAAATTAAAACAGTCACTTTATGCCTGGGGCTCAGCTTCTCCTGGTCTGCTGGGCACTGTGACTAAGAAAGGAAACTGCATCATGCTCTATTGCTCTGGGTTTTTTTTTCAGATTTTATTTTAATAACTTTATTGATATGTCAAGGTAGACAAAGTTGTCAAAGGTGGCATCAAATGGCCACATAAATCAAAGCTTGATCTAGCTTCATTTCCCATTACTTCACTGTCTCCTTCTAACACAACTGGGGTCCACTCACAAATCTCTGACACTGTACAAATGTCACACAGACTTTCAGTTTCTCCTTGAAGAATCTTCCTATGAGCTCATGGAACACAACCTTCTGTCGTTTCATACCTTAAGGAGTTGGTCATTAAACACTAACTCAGAACAAAAGGCTTTACTGCCTATGCTTTGCCTCAGTTTCTCATGCAGTGGTACATGGAAATGGGCAGGGTTTGAAAGCATGAGAAGCCCCTTTCTGTTCCTGGAATTACAGCAGACATTGGTAATTAATCATAGTCATCTTTCTTGATAAACTCAAACAGTCCTCAGTGTCTGTCAAGACTGTTCTCCCGTTAGTCCAGAGCTGGGTCAAGAGCGAAAACCTATTTGCTGTCTCAGAGTCTAGTAAAAAGTCATACGAGGTCACCGAAAAAAATCATAGAATGCTGGAGCTGGTCAGACCTATGGTTCATTAAGCTCAATATCCTATTATAGAGGCAACTACACAGGAAGGGCTGAGGGAGGAATCGGTGTCCTATTTGACATCCACCTTAAAAGTTATCTCCCTTTGTACCTCTAATGGATCTGCAGTTCATAAAATTTACCCAAGGCCGCGTTGCATCCTAGTTTGCACATGAGTAATAGCCACGTCAGCAGAAGTCTTCAGGCATGGGGGGATGGGCTGGCTCTCAGCAACTGACTGACACTTTCACTGATATTTCTTGGCAGCTCATTATTGCAAGTTTGAGGCACATGGTGCTTTCATTTTCTTTGCTTTGCACTTTTATTTACAAAAATACTCTCTCTAGATTTATAATATCCTTTGCAGAACCAGTGGACACATCATACTTCTGTTCCTTCACAGTTAGCAAACAAGTGCCCAATGTGAATGCCATACTAATTCATTTGCAATACCACCCACGCCGTACTCATCCATGTACTCAACATACAAGGAATGTTTCTCTCTGTCAATAGCCCCACGACTTCTCATCTCAACGCTTTATTCAACTGTCATTTTCCTGTGAGCACTCTTGTCTTTGCATACTCCTGCTGCTAAAACAAAGGCCTCAGGATTGCTTCTGCAGACAGAAATGCATTCTTCACAGCTCCAGAGCCTGGAGAGTTCAAGACCAGGACACTGCCAGACACGCTGCGCAGTAAAGGCTCGCTTTCTGCTGCTCAAGTTGTCCCTTCTTTCTGGGTCCTCACACAGTGGAAGATGCTAGTGAGGGAGAAGGCTGTGCCCACCAGCTCTTCTCAGGGCATTACTCCCACTCCCACAGGCACAGCCCTCGCGACCCTGCCATCTCCCGAAGGCCCCACCTCTGGACACCATCAGCTTGACAATGAGGTTCCAACATATGAATTTTATTTTGGGCTTTTCAATAACTTTATTTTAATTGACATTCAATGATTATACACAGTTATGGGCTACTTCATGAAATTTGGCACACCTGCATAGGAATCCTGGAGAGACAGCCACACAGAGCACTTTCTGTGTGTCTTTCCAGGGGCCAAATCGGTATTTCACTCCTGTCCCCTCCCTGATTCATGTCTCCCTTCACATCTGCCACCACCTGGCATGCTTGCTGTTCTGCTCACTGACCTAACGTAGAACAGAGATGGGGACCTGTGTCTGTTTGTTCAGTCCCATCGTCCCAGGATCTAAAACAACACCAATGTATAGTAGGTATTTTTATAGTAGCATATTTTTAGAGTAAATGGGTAGATGCATAATCTGAAGTAGGTGTCAGAATACTTACCATTTTACAAGTAATTGGTTTCCAGTTGTAGCCCCTGACTAGGTACAGTGGGCATATCATGGATGCAGTGTGCAGCTCCTGCACCTTATAGCGGTCTCTGCGCCTGTGCTGAGGTGTGTTCCTGAGTCTATGCCAAGTCTCTCCGGCCAGCATCGTTCCTCGGACACTCTGTCTTTCATGATATGCCTCAATCAAAATGACCCCAGATGTATTTCAGGCGCATAAGAGCCACATTAATTTCATTCAAGTAGGTTGCAATAATGACTAGCCTTTGCAAATCTCTTCACCCATTCTCAGTGAGCTTCCACACAGATGTCATTTTCAACCTAGTGACATGGACTGTTCCCCTAGTGTTATCTTCATATCCTGAGAGAGAAAACAGAAAGCCAAAGCAGCCACATGATTGGCTCAAGAATACACCCCGAGTCACAGGCAAAGGAGCCGGAATTGAGAAGACTGAGCCTAGACTCCACTTAGACAACCTGCATTCAGATTCGCTTTCTATTTTAGTTGTGTGACTGAGGAGGTTAACTGTCTTTCCTGGGTCCCTATTGCTTAGTCTACAACAAGGAGTGCCCTCCCTCATCACAAGTCTGCTGTGGGAAGTAAAGGACACACTGTATGTAGCACGGAAAGCCCACTGGCAGGGACACACTAGGAACACCAGAGTTAGCTCTCACCCTTGTCCCCGGCATTTGTCCTTTCTTGTGGCCAAAAGTACTTCAACTAGAACAAGTATATAATTCAGGATAGAGACACAATTTTTATGGACTTATTTGAAGCACTGGTACACATTTCCGTGAATTTATCAGTAACTCGGTGAGAGGACTCAAGACCCCATAGAGTATTTCACAGTCTAAGTGGCAGCTGTACTTACAAGAGGCCAAAGCATGCGTGATTAGCATTGGGAGCAGCCACTGACTTTCCCAAATAAAATCTAAGGTACTGCGGTTTAGTTGAAGGCCTCTTGTGAGAAGTATTTTTCACCACAAAAATGCAGTTCTTTGCTAGCAGGTTACAGTTTCCTTACTATCCTCAAAAAAACTCCACCAGTTGTATAGCTCATTGAGCAGACTCATTTTGATATTAATTGATGTTTTCTCATCTCTCAGCTATAGTATTTACATGCTAGTATACTCCCCCCAATAAAGCGTACTTAACAACTTGGATCTGGCCCTGCAGTACCGCTAACAATGCTTAGCTAAAGCACAGAGTTTGTTACAAGCACTTAGTATCACTGGGAGTAAAATGCTGTTTTGAAAATGAACGATTCCCATAATGGTTTCTGAAACTTGATTCTAGCACCAAATTGTAGAGAATGCCTACTGCTTCCTGGTGTTGTCACTGGCATATTTTTCACTACAGTCACTACCCGGCATACAATGTACATGGGACATCCATTTACACTGTCTAAAAGAAACTTGCTGTGGTTGACATCCTAGATAAATCAGTATTTTTACTATTTCTGATAAGTTAATACATCATTGCTATTGTTTGAATATGATATGTGCCCCAGAATTCATGCTGAAATTTAATCTCCAGGGTGTGGTATTAGGCTGGTGGAAACTAGCCAGGTGTGTGGCATGTAGCGCTATACTCCAACAGTCTGGGAGGCTGAGGCAGAAGAATCACAAGCTCAAGGCCAACCTGGACAATTTAGAAGACCATATTTCAAAATTTAAAGAAGGGCTGGGGTTATAGATCAGCTCACTGAGCTCAATTCCCAATACTAAAGGTGAAGATGAAAACTTAATCCAATCATGCTGCATGAAGAAGACCATGAAGCAAGACCTTTCTTTCACCTTGTGGCAGCCTGTACCACCTGGAGACTTTGCCAGCAAGAAGGTCACTACCAGGCATACCTCAGAGCAAAGGACTTCCAAAACTATGAGTGAGGTAGACTGCTTTTCTTTCAAAGTGTCCGGCCTCAGCTATTTTGTTCTAGTAATAGAAATAATTGATCACACGTGATCATTCTCACTACACCAGAAAGTATAATCCCAAAAGGAACAATTACAATAAGAAAAGAAACATCGAAATATATCATGTACCAGCAGTGTCCACGTTTTAGCTAGTCAGAGACTTGCCTGTTTGCTTTTCCTTGTTTCCCACTTAAAGGCCTCTCCTTCCTTGAGGCCCCTAGCATATGCCATGTATTTATAATCCCTTCCTTGGGTCACTAAACTGAAGTTTTAGTGTTCTGCATGCAGGAAGCTCCTGTCTGGAAATTCCAGCCTCTTGTGTCTTATTGAACAACATCACAGGTGACTGGAAATTCACGGGAGGTAGGAAATAGTTCCCTATCTATCCATGAGGAGGGAAGCATGGAGGCTGAGAGTGACAGGCCTCCTCCGATGGCCTCCAGGCCTGGGCTACTCTGCGTCAGGCTCTACTCTCAGCCATGCTCCAGCTTCAGGGGACTCAGGGGCAGGTGGAGAGCAGGCCTCAATGCCCTGTGCATTTAGGGATTCTTCTTTAAGAAATGAACACACAGCAGATATCCAGTTCTAAGATTTATGCTGGTAGAAAAACAGCAATGCATTTCAATGAGGAATGATATATCCCAACACATCTCTTTTTTCACTGCACTAAGGTACAAAGTTACTATATTTATTAGATTTTTTAAAAGTCATAAACCATTTAGAGCCATTATCTTACAGACAGATTTGGCAGTGTCATAGAAGGCTTCCATAGGTATAAATTAATACACAATGTTCACTTCAAATAAAACTTTTTAGGCTCCCTAGTGAGTAGCAAAGTCATATTTTAACAGAATACCACATAGATTTCAAAGTGACCTAGTTTTTGCTCACTAGAATTGCAATTTCTCACCCAGAATAGAGCATAATTCTTTGACAATAAAGGGACAGCAAGAGCAGAGTCTCTGCATACTCTTTTATAATGTGTAGCACAGTGTGGCCATCTGGGTAGATTTCCATTATATTATTTCTCAGAATCTCACAACAACGTAACAGGCACCATTGCTCCCTTTTATGGGTAAGGAAACTAAAGCTAGAAAATGTTAGGCGATGCATTCGCAGTCCATGGAGCAAGCAGGAGAAGAGCCCTGGGCTGTCTGACCTAGTACCAGCATCACTGAGCTCCTCAAGGTGATCCAGGATTCAATAAACTTATTTTTATAATAAATATCTTGCAATCATTTCACATAGCAAGCATACCTTAGAAGACCCAACACAAGTCAGCACGGAAGGGAGCCGTCACGGTCTCGGCCCAGTGATCATTCCACACCCCTCCTGCCCGGTGCTGGTGACGGAAAGGACGCAATGATCACCGGCCGTGGCTGCCGCACTACTCCAAGCAGTTTCCCCACATCCTGGCTCTGCTTCCCTCAATAATTCTTTTAATAAATTTCCCACAAACTGCCTGTTGCAAGTGTGCCATCCATCTCCTGCTAAGACCCTGACTGACCCCGGGGCTTCTTAGAGAGGCAGAGAAGCTAACAGTACTAGGTGAACAGCAATTGTGCCAGAGGCCCATTTCGTAAGTAGCAAGTTATACATAAGAAATATAGATAAGACAGAAGATCAATGAGGCTAATTAACTCAGTCTAATCACGTAGCTAGTGTGCAGAAGAGCCCATATCTGAGCCGATTCTAGCTAGTGTAGAGCTCGGGCCGAGATCTCCTGAGCCTGAGACTGCCCCTACCTCAGGGGTCATTACTTAACTCTGCTTTGGCTACTGCTTCTGACTCTAGTTCCCATGCTGGCCCATTTTTGCTGCTTACATCTTCTCTGTCTCCTAGCATGGCTTCGGTTCTCCCATAATCACCATTTCCTCTTTTCAGCTCAGTTTCGCACTGGTCCTGAAAGGTGGTACCTGTTTTGCAGGGTTTTGTTTTGATTTTCCTTTGGCTTTGCTAAGTTAACATTGTTGAAAACCACTATCATTCCTACAGGACTGGAGCACATTCTTTAATGCCCATTTTCTGTCCAGAAATGTTCTGGACAACAATAACCCCAAGGAGGAGTCATAAATTGCAAACACCTTCCATTAGCAAAAGGGCTAAGCCCTATAAACCTAATTTAATGGACAGAAATTAGTTGAAGTTCTTTAAAAATTTAAAACTCTGAAAGTGACCTGCAGTCGTTAAATATCATAATTTAAAGTCCTGAAAGTTTAGGAAAGAGCTCAATTTAAAAAAAAAGTTCATAGCCACCCAAATCCAAATTATCATTTTTGCAGTAGCTGTTCATCTCTGAAAAGGTATTTTTGCTGTTTTATTCTTCAGTTCTTCATGAAGAACTTCAAATTACCACTAAAATTTTCAAAATTAACACATAGAAATTTTCTGATATTCATCAAATGGATTGTAGGCCCCCTAATAACACCTTGAATCATTAAGATCTAAAACTGTATATATAAACAATAAATCCTAGGCACTAGGATAAAACCTCTGAAAGGCACTGTCTGCCTCAAGCATGGCATTCTTGCCCTAAAATTAGAGTGAGACATTAATCAGTGCAATGAATCAGACCCACATGTACAGATTTGTATTGTCTTCCTAGTGTAAGGACCTGAAAGAATGAATAAAATCTGAAAGGTGCAATGGATACTGTGAAAGGGAAAGGAACTATTCAAAGGGAAGGAACAACTGGGATGAGGGAAAGGAAAACAGAAAGAATGAATGAATGGATGGAAAAAATACGTATGTGCATCCACAGGATAGCCTGGATGATGGTACTACTGACTTCTGCTGGTCTATTGAAAGAGCAATGCATGCTTAAATTTCTCTCTCTCTCTCTCTCTCTCTCTCTCTCTCTCTCTCTCTCTCTCTTTATTTATTTATGTATTTGGTACGGGGTCTTGCTATGCAGCTCAGACTCATAGTGATCCTCTGGTTTTCAGCCTACCTAGCACTGGGATTACAGGCGTGTGCCACCATGTCCGGTCTTTTTATAGTTTTTGACCAAATTTTTTAAATATTTTTTGTATTCACTTTTTAAAAATAGTAAAAGGGACTTCTCATGAGTTTCATGTGAAAATAGAACTTGCTCCTGTTTATCCCATATTTTTTTTTCTTTCTTTCTTTCTTTTTTGCGGTACCAGGGATTGAACTCAGGCCCCTGAGCTTGGAAGGTAAGCACTTATTCTACTGAACTATCTTCCTGGGTTCATCATTCTCCCATTTCAACACACAACTAATGCTTTCCACTATGGTTCATCAGATATCAGAGTCACCTGCAGAGCTAACTGAACTTCTAAATAACCCACCTCCATCATAAGCCCTTAATCAGAGTGCTTTGCAGACATCTGTGACCACAGTCTTCTAACAACAGTTAGAAGACAGCATAATTTGAAATCAAGGTGACTATTATCCCAAAGTTCTGCCATAATGCTTTCCCCTTCTGATAGCTTAGACTAAAGAGCCAAATCCTAGAAAACAAGCAGAACATTCCACTCAGATCCATACAACCAAAGGCTCAAGAGAAGGTGGCACCACGAGGTCATTCGAGTTGTGCATCTGCCTTCATTGTGGCCTTTTCACAGGTTTTTCATGTCTGTTCCCTCACACAGTCTCCCACCAATGCTTGCTGATGGATGTTTACTTCTACTAAACTTTTCCTATCAGCAGCTACACCTAAGGAAAGTGCAACCACACTCAAAGAGACTATGGAAGGTATTGTCCAAGAAGATTTGTTGGAAAGCACCAGAAGGCGGCAGATGGGGCTGTCTTTTAGATGAATCATTCATTTTCCCAGTTTACACTTACAGGCCACAGTATGCATATGTCAGAATCATACTGTGCTTTGGGCTCTTCACACCATGTGTAGCGTCCAGCATGTAAGACACACCAGGGAACATCTACATCTCTTCGCATTGTGATTAATGAGAGGATGTATGTAAGTAGAGACACCTACACTATTTAAATTCTCTTTTTGTTCCTCCCTCTCTCCCTCTTTTTCAGCAAGGTTCATATAGCTATGCATCTAATTTCATGTGAAGAAAAGAAGGTTTCTTCATACTAAGCATATTAGCTGTTCATCATTATAATGAATATATGTGATAACTAACTTCTAAACAGAAAAAGTTTATTTTAACACTCAGTTTTAGGAGTTTCAGTCCATTGTTGCTTACCCTAGACTTTGGGGTCTTACAGAAAAGCACTACCTAAGAGAGGATGTGACAAAGTAAACTTCTAATTTCCTGGTCAGGAAGCAGAAGGAAGAAAGAAAGAAAAGTGCTGGAGTTCCATGGCAACTGGGAAGACACACTTGCAATGGCCTAAAAGCCTCCTGTAGGGATCTGTTGGTCTCACTGCAATCAGTTCTGCCCAGGGAGAAGTGGCAGCAGGAATGAGAAAGATAGACAAGAAGACAAAAGCTGGGCTAGGCGGTCGCTAGTCTGCCTGATGGGCAAGACTAACTCCATGCACAACAAAACAATCCATTATTTATATTTTTATTAATTTTATTGAGAAAAAAATAGCAATGAGACAATTTCAAAACAGGTTAGTAGGACAGTTACAATAATTAATACATTGAATATTATTGTCATTGTAGTGGTTATTCATAGTACAAGATGCAGACATGATACCTTGTCCAAACACTATTAGTACAAATCTTTCTTCTCAATGAACTAAGAGAAAGTAGCTGTATATCTATCCTATTTTGTATATACAGGTACTAAATGGTCCTTTATTTATATCCCCTTTTTTTGTTTAGTTTTGTCAAAGATAGGTATTCTATTGTCACTTAAATATTGTAGGTGTGTGAATGCAGCAAAATAATTCAATATAGTCCAGTAGTCCATAATAGTAGTGGGTTATCCATAGGACTGGCAATGTCAGAAGTTGTTGACTTGAGCCTTTTACAGCTCAGCATATTAATATGGCTTTACTTTTTATACCTCATTTTTATACTTTTCTGCTGGATGGTTAAGACCAAGATAAAGCAAGACCTATATAACAAGAAATGTAACTTTTGTATCTGACAAGGTCAGTCAAATTCCCTTATGACACAAGGTTGCCTAGTGACTAATAGCTGACCTTAACCAAATAAGATGTTTATCTCAGGAGTACAGTAGCTTGTTTGCTTAGGTGCTGAGGCCCAGTCCCACCTTCACACATCTGATCAACTTCCTAGTTTCCTGCAGCTCCCAACAGCCTCCCACCTCTTGAAGAATTCTCTACCTCTTGAAGAACCCACCCCTCCCTCCCTCCGTCAAAAAAAAAAAAAAAACTACTCTCAGACCAAACTTTTAATACATGGATATTTGGGGAACATTCAACATCCACACTAAAGCACAAGGAAAGCTTATGAAAGGGTTCACCTATTACAAGTATAGGAGAAGAGCAGCACTGGTACTAGGATTGCAACTTTCCTGATCTACAAGTGGAAAGAAACACTGAGCATGTATGTCTATCAGAGACACTGATACAGAACAGGGTTTCTTTTTGTCCTCTTAGTAACCCCATGGGGAAGGTTTTATTACCATCATTTCAGAGAGAAGGAAGTCAGGGTGCAGAGACATGGCTCGGAGTCCATGTCCCTCAGAGTCCCCACCTGTGTGGACTGTGAGCTACTGAACCAGGGGGGCCTTCTGCAAACATGCTGCAGCACCTCTACCTGCTACCACGCATGTCACTGTCTGATAAGGGCAGGATGGCACTAGGGCTGCCAATGGGCCGGACCGAAGGACTTCCACTGTTACCGTTTGGTGCGAGTCCTTCAAAAGATGCTGCAGGGCCCCGAGTCCCCCAGAAGCTCTCTCCTCCCCAAAGTGACACCCCCTACTTGAAAAGTCACTCTAGTCTTCCACTCATAAAGGAAGAATTGCTGGACTGCCTAACAATGCACCACATTCTGGGGGATCTCCATAGAAGTGCATCTACTGGAGCTCATAAAATACTCAGAAGCAAGCTACAGCTTTGTGCAATGCACAGAGAACATACCGCACAACTCCTTAATGGCATTTTAGCAAAGTGTCTACTTTCCAGTGCTTTTCATTTTATTTCTGTGACAAAACTAAGCCATGCTCCGTTCCCTCTGATATATTACTCCATGAATAAAAGATGTTCTCTGACGCCAGTTCGCCCTGCATCTCTGACTGCCCACCCTGCCCTCCGCATTTGTCTTACAAGTAGGTGAGTTTCTAAGGAGAGATGCGCCCCCAGCAGAATGCTGTATTGATCACACTGTGTGGGCACCTCATTAAGCAGTTGGTGTATCCTGCTAATGCAGCACCCAGGGTCCAGTTAATGACTATCAATTTTTTTTTTTTAAGAGTTTGGCAGCAGGAAATTCTGGCTTCCTCTCAAGCTCAAAGCACCAAAATAAAATTCTGAGAATATGTATGCTATGAATAAAGATCATCTATGTAAGAAAAATCCATGGTTCTTGCTCAGAGGAGCTCCAGAGGTTTACATTAGTTAACCAATTAATAGGGGAGGGAGGACAAACTTTTTTTTTTTTTTTTTTTTTTGGCGTTATCAGGGATTGAACTCAGGATCTTCCACTTGTCAGGTAAGTGCTTATTCTACTGAGGTGTCTCCCCAGAGCATTTTTTTAAATGGAGATTGAGCCTTTATTTTACAACAATTTTTTTTTTCTCTTCTCTGTACCAAGGATTGAACTCAGGACCTTGTGCTTGCCAGGCAAGCACTTACTCTACCGAGCTATCTCCCCAGTACCAAACTTAATTGCTCTACTTCCTTTACAAAGGGTGAAAGCATAAAAGGGACAGAAAGAAAGCTCAGTTGAGGACAAGAATATTTGAAGTTCTACTCAGCTCTGCCTCTAGCTTTGACTCTGAGCTAACACACCTTATGTCTCTGGCTCACTGTTTCTGGTTTTTAGAAGGGAAGGTATATAATTTTGGCTTTTGTTCAAAAATATCAGGTGCCATGAAGTTCTCATGTGTGAGACTCATAGGTGAAGCTTTCCTGAGCTGATCCAGGCCTGGGTGTGCTACAATTGACTCGCTGTTAGGAAGTAAAGTCTGGTCAGAGAGGACAGGTCTCTGGGCCGTGGCCCGGAAGGGTGTCTCTCCATCCCCAGCTGGTCTCTTCTCTCCCTGTTTCCTGGCTGCCGTGAGCCAGACCTTTCCATCACGTAGTTCCTGCCATGAAACCAGCCAACTATGCACCGGAACTTCAGAAAAGCGTAAGCTCAAATGAACCGCTCTCCAGTAAGTTGTAGGGATCAGGCGTTGTGTCCCAATGACTGACAAGAGGCACACTTCCAGTGCACTTCTACAGCACATGTCTTCTCCTTGGCTTCCTCTTGCTTCTGCCCTTTAAGCATCCTTGTTAAGAATCTCATGAGGTATACTAGTCAAATGATACTATGTCAAGATACACTGCAGTTTTGCATTCATTACCCTGAAGAAAACATTTTGGGAATAGAGTAATAAACCTATAGGAGTAATTAGGGCAAAACAACCTTTAAAAGATTCTTCTTTGTTTTTGTTTTGTTTTGTTTTCAATAATTTTATTGAGAAACAAATAACAATGAGACAGTTTCAAGCCAAATTGGTAGGACAGTTTCAATAATTAACACATTGCATACATTCTTCCTAGTGGTTAATTGCTGTACAAGATGCAGACATGATA
>NW_004524622.1:2961936-3001221 GCF_000260255.1 Octodon degus | reverse complement strand
GATTTTGTACCATTGTTTTTATTTTTTTTCTTTAAAATAAAAATAACTGATGTAAAAAAAAAAAAAAAAAAAAGATGGCTGAAGAAGCAAATCACCTTAGCAAGACAACAAATAGTCTGGCATAGAAACTGGCCCCATGCAGGGTCGCAAATGTACACTCAGTAAATGAGGATTGGCTGGCTGACTGATCTAAAGCTGGGGATCTGTCTTTCATGTCCTGACCCACTGTGCTGAAAACCCATCTTCTTGATGTTTTCCATTTAAATGATCTGTATCTCCACCCGGCAGCCATAAAATCCAGGTGATGGCATCTACCTTTAATGCTCCCCAGATGTTCCCAGAACTGACTGATGGGGTCATGACTGTGAGCAGTTCCAAGTTCTTCAGAGAAAGCCAAGACACCACAGAAAGGCTGCGTGATCAGAAAGTGTTTATGCAAGCAATGATTGTAAGCGTTCTCGGGGAGAACCTCGGAAAACTGGAGAGCCAAACACACACACAAGCAAATGTATATTAGAGGAGGTTTATGCATTATGGATTTCTGACCAGTTATGAATAATACATTGCTCAAATTTCAAAATGAAATGAATAAACTACTAAATTCCATTAATGTTATGTACATAAAAATTTTAAAATCGCCTTGTAAATATCCCACAGTCACTTTAGTTAACTGTGATCAAAGGAACATATGTCCTTAGCTCTATGCTAAGCTGGTGGAGGTAGCTGGGAGAGATATAGGGGCAAATGAATTGAAAGGTGATCGCAAGCCCAAATTTGAGAATCTCAGATCTGTTGTGTTTATCTAATCTACCACTGGTTTGAAACACAAAAGTCCCCAGCTACATTGCAATGTTTCCAAAAGGAGACAGATTACAAAAGAGGAGAAATTTAAATATAGCAATTCAGGGCCAGAGACATAGCTCAGTAGAATAAGCACTTGCCTGACAAGCACAAGGTCCTGAGTTCAATCCCCAGTGCTGCAAAATAAATAAACAAATAAACAAAGCAAGTCAGACTCTAATTTGGTCTACACGGAAAACTAGTTGTCAAGGAGTTGCAAGTGTAGCTATAGGCCTTCACAGAAGAATGGTCAGAGATCTCCACAAAGGTGCAAAGAGCAACAGCTCAGAGAAGCCAGGTACTCCTCACCCCCACGGTCACCAAGGAGAGGACAAGAGTGAACTTCACCCAAACCTGAGTCTTACACTCAAAACAGTGTTTTCATGATGCTCTGACTTAAATTCATCTATTGCAACTAGCAGAGCTCCCCCAAAACTGCTGTCTACAATCAAAGTAGCAATTTATAATCTTATGATTCGAACATGCCTATCAACAGATTCAACATTGATATTGGCCTAAGCAATGTATACTACCCTTGTATAAAAAGGGAAAACATTAGAAATTTACTTATGGATCTAGAGGAAGAGTTGAAGAATTTTTTCTATAAAAAGGCAGATAGTAAGTAGATCAGCCCTGACTGGGGATGTGGTCTGTGTCATAGTTCAACTATAAGCCAGATTTAGCCCACCTGGAATGACATAATTTGAAAGCTTTTTGCAAAAAAAAAAATGAGAAATGTATTATATATTTTAATACTAAATGACACTAGGTATGAAGAATTTCTTTTTTAATATAAACATTATGTGGCTTTATACATACAAACAAATGGGGCTTTGGGCAAGCAGGATATTTGTGATGCAAAGGCGAAACTTCGTTCCTGAGTACCAAGGCTGAATAGTTACCCCTCAGCATGTGATTTTCTAGAAGGTGCAGCCACGTAAACAGTTGTGGAAATGAACAATGATACTCACTTCAGGCCAGTGAGGCCTCCCCTGAAGGAGTGGTTTACAAAGCACCCCCGACACGCGCAATGTAACCTTAACAGAAATGGTCTTCCCACCACTTTAGATAAACACCCTCATAAAGCTATCTGTAAAGTTCCTAGGTCCACATTGCCAACCTCAAAGCCAGACTATAAAGGTGTCAATTCTGTGTTCTCTCTTGATAAAAGGTCCAGATAATTTTATCGTTTCTCTCCTCTTTGAGATATCCATGATCAACAGTTTGACTTTGGAATGTGCTAGTCTTTCTTCAGCAACATTAATACTTATCCTGTAATTAAACTAAACAAGGATAATACTTTTAATACGATGAGCAAAAATCTTTAAAAGGGAGGAGAGAAAACAGGATATAATTTCTCTCTCTCTCTCTCTCTCTCTCTCTCTCTCTCTCTCTCTCTCTCTCTCCCTCTCCCTCTCCCTCTCCCTCTCCCTCTCTCTCCCTTCCTCCCTCCTTTTCTGTCTCTCTGGGTACAATTCCCATTGGCTTTCACAGAATGACACCTGCATCCTAGCTGAAGCCACTCATGGGAAAATACCAAGGCCCCAAGACATAGCCTTCCTGGTCCCTGGCTCTGGTGTCCCCCACGTGACTGGCACTCCTCACTAACTCCTTTCTTCTCTCTTTTTGCTCTGGCCCACTTGCCAGGAAAATTTCTGCACAGTTTGCCTTCCCTCAAATGTCAGAGGCAACAAACTTGTGATTGCAAAACTGTAACTTGGTGGACAACAAGCTAGAGAAGCCTGCTGTTTAGGTTTGCGTTTCAGTACAGAAAATCAGGTCACCGCTGCTCAACTGCTCAGGGTCCAGCCTCCCGGGAGCCTGTGTTCCCGAACCAAGCCTCACCTCAGGCCTTCGGAGCTGCTGACATACCATAAGCCCTCTTATTCTAGCTTCTCCAGTTGCTGAAGAGCTGTACCTGCTCCCTCAGTTGTTCTTAAACCAAATGGGAAAGTGCTTCCTTCTTTGGACACGACACCACTCTCGGTCGGGACACCCACAGATGGGCAATGGGTGCCCTGAAATGATATATTAAATCTTGTTGAGTAAATGCATAGTTGATACGCAGTTTTCCATAAATGCTCAAAGGGGCCCGTGACCCTCTCAAACATAGAAACAACAACCACATTGCAGCTGATTACAGTGGAAATGCATCAAATACAGGCTCATGTACACAAATTCAGGTGGCGTGTACTCAACAGAAAAAGGACAGCATGGGAGGAAAAACACCAGCGTAAGTAGCATGGGACATGCATCCATCCTCGTGCTGCATGTGCTGACAGCGATGGGTGACCCCGAGACACAGACACCACTCCCCAAGTGAGAATAGATGCTAAATGAGATCACAATAGCTCTGCCAAGAAGTACAAGTGCACTAAAGAGCACTGGTCAAGAAGAACCTTCTCCCTGAGACCATGACCTTGACAGCTAAAGAGACAGAAACTCTCCCCTTGCCCCACAAGACCGCAGTCTTGCTCTTCCTTCAGCTTGCTTGCGTTCATGTCCCTGCTCACTGCCACACCACACCCTCTTCTTCTACCCCATTCAGAACACTGTCTCTGGCATCCAAAATAAAATCTTGTTCACATCACCCCATGCTGGAAAATATGCAACGTTCCTACCATTCTTCATTTTGAGATTAATTTTAAAATCACAGCTAACGTGCTGAAAGAAAAACAAGGAAAGCTGGGAAGGCAGCCAAAACATGAGCGCCAGCTCACACCCTCTGCCTAGAGAGCTGACGTCGGCAGTCACCAGCCTTTGCCCTCAGGCCAGAGGCTCGGAGTCAATGAGGCATCCGTTCTAGCCAGCCCGGCAGAGCCCAGCGTTCTGCAGCCCCCTCAGAGCTAGCACACAAGTTCTGAAGGACCAGCCATGGTAGTTTCCAAAGGAAAAAACTACAGTTCTCTAGAATTTCCCAGAGATGGTCAAGGTTTTCTGATAACAGTTACAGATTTTTAAAGTATTTAACATTTTAAGTAGCCTAGAATCCATATCTGACCTTTCAACCTGCAAGGCCAAATCTAAGTCTCATCCTTCCCCTGTGGTCGTTCCTGCACCTTCCTGCCTGGCCTTTCTGCCCCATTCCCTAGACCTCCCGGGCAAGTCCGGAGCACTCAGGTAGTCGCAGGCCAGCTTCTGCAGTTGCCTTTCTCATGACAGCATGGAGGGTGAGCTCAGAGAGGTCAGAACCCTCCTGCACCTGGAGAGAGTTTCTATCTCTCTTCAGCTGTGAAGGTCATGGTCTCAGGGAGAAGGTTCTTCTTGGCCAGTGTTCTTTAATGCCCTTGTACATCTTAGCAGAACTTCTATGATTTCATTTAGTATTTATTCTCACTTGGGGAGCAGGAGGACCCTCTCCATCACTGCGTTTTCTACAGTATACTCAAAATACATGGATGGATGGAGGATGGATGGATGGATGGATGGATGGATGGATGGATGGATGGATGGATGATAGTGCCCAAAAAAACTGAATCTGAAGAAAATTATCATTCTCTGGTTAAATGGAAAACCAACTGAGGACCTGCTAGTTGTTTCTGAAGGCAGAGAATATCTGCTAATAGCAAATTGCTCTAATTTTCAAGTTCTGTATGCTGACCTGAATGCTAAATAAAAGGTCAGTTGGAAGATGGTAAAAACATATTTTACAAAGAGAGACAGACAGAAAGAGACAGAGCCTAAAAGTGAAAAATAATGGACCAGCATTCGCAGCAAGTGAGACCGAGAACCAGAGCAGTTCTGTGGGCCCAGAGAGAACCTCGCCAGCACGTGTGTGGAGGTGCCCTCTCTTCCCAGAAGGGGGAGAAAAGACAGAAATGCCTCCACAGTCCAGCTCTACAGTGTGAGGCTGCCCTAACTAACTAGTAGTGAGAAGAGAAAAAAGATGGAAAACAGCCAGTAGCAGCAATCAGAGCCATTGCCAGAGGAGAGGACAAAGCCCTCAGGAGCAAGCTTTGGGCACAGAATAGAGGGCAGAGCGCCAGCACTGGACACAGGAGGACAGATGGTCAGCACAGTGCCGCTGCTGAGGGGGAAAGGTTATGACGCCACGAAGGAAGGGCTGAGCACCCTCATCCCAGAAAAAGGGAGGGGGTGAGGAAAAGAGGTGGGGAGGGAGGAAAGGAGGACAGGAAAAAAGGAAGAGGGGGAGGAAGAAAACAGGGTTTAGATGATAGGAGTGAAATCCAATGCCTGATGGCCTCTGACTTGCCCACACCTTGATTTGTCCTTTGCAGGGCTGTCTTGGGCCTGTAAATGTTTTTCCACTTCCATGGAAGCACAGGAACCACAGGACCAAAAGGGTTCTGTCTGGAGAGGTGAACAGTAAAGTAAGCAACAGATTCTTGCTACGTGTACTCGTCAAAGCAGGTGACTGTGCATGACCTCACCTGATGTTCAGTCGCAGCATTGTAGCCACCAGGAACTGGAGGCTTGTGCATCAGCCCACAGGGACTCACTGAGTAACCAGCAAAGGCCTCTCCCTCCAAGGAGGAATTGTCTGCCTGCTGTACTGAGGCCTTTCGAAATCTGCTAGACTGAGAAGGGAACTATGCATCAACTGTGTGCCTGAGTCACTTGGATTTATTTTTGCAGCCTGAGGTTTTGGAAATCACGAAATCAGTCATCTGTGTTTCTAAGGTAGAGCCATACAGAGCTTAGCAAGGCACCAGGCAGCTCCTCACAACCACAGTCACCACCACCTCCTTGGCTGCTTGGCCCTCATGCCACACAGCAGAACATTAACAGGCGAGTGTCCCCTTGTCACACCTGTGTGCACATTTACCCACAGCAGGCAAGCCTGGGCACCTGGAGAAGTCACCGACCTTCCCTAAATAAAGTCCTGTTAATTTACAGATTGCTGTTCTCACCAAATAATAGATCATAACTACATTACAAAAATTCCTTCATGAGTGCAAATACTCAGAGACATAATTTGCACATAAAGGTAAATATAGCTCATACATAGTACAGTGTAGCCTTTCTTTTGTTCTTCCTTTATTTCCTTTTAATATTTACCTCTCTTTTGTTCTCTCTCCTCTCTCACATTACCAGCATTCAGGTCGCCCATGGTAACAATCAGATATGCATTAGTCTGCAGTTTTCTTCATGATATAATCCTAATATATATATATATATATATATATATATATATATATATATATGCCATTAATTGTAAGATAACCCTCTCTGTTACGTATCACAAAGAAAGACAAATTATTCTAGTGAAAGAGTCTAATTGAAACACCCAACTTGAAAAATCAGAAGATGGGTGCAGCTGGAGGCCACACTCCTTAAGTCAAATAAATCCTCCCCACGTGTGTAAACATCCTGTTGTCTCCCTCATGTAAGAACCTGAAGAGTAAACTCTGAAAAGCACAATAGATACTGTGAAATGAAAGAAGCTGTTTAAAGGGAAGGAACAACTGGGATGAGGAAAGGGACAAAAGAAAGAAAGAAGGAATGGAAAAGATGTATTTATGTACACACACAGGATAGCTTGGATAACTGTACTGCTGATTTTTTGCTGAACTATTGAAAGGAGCAGTTAATGGTTACTTTATTTTCTCTCCCCTTTTTAATTTTTTCTAACTTTTTTGACCAATGTTTCATGCTCTAAGCTGAACAACTAATTTGAAGACAACAATATATAATATAATAATCATTGTTGAAATCCCACCATTTTGTTTAATAAAATTCTGTATTGTTACTTTTTAACTATTTTTTTATTGTCTTTAAAAAAAATCAGGAGACTTGCCTGGGGATATAGCTAAGTGCTGCAGGCTGGCAAGTGTGATGTCCTGCGCTTTTTGTGGTACTCACAGAAAAATCAGAAGGTCAATGGACCGTATTTCAGTGTAAGGTTGAGAATAAACTTTCCCTAAAGAATGTAAAGAACCCTTTATGCCTTTACCTGATCAATAGCAGAATTACAACCCCGCCAGTCTAGTTGGGAGTGACCATAACTTGGTGCCAGCCCCGCAGGTCACCCAGAGAAGCAAGCTGAGGCCCCCTCTACGCAGACTGGCCCAGCTGCTGGGCGTGACTGTGGAAAGCTGCTGTCCCTGGGGTGAACCCAGGCTGCGGGGGCAGGGGGTGGGGAGCCTGGAACCGCAGTGCTAGTGAGGCAAATCGGAACACAGCTCAGCGTCACCTGATTCCTTTTATGTGAGAAACGCAGAGCATACCTAAGGAGCAAAATCAAAGGAAGCAGACAGAAGTCCGCCCTCAGCCCTCAGCGGGGAAGGAGGTGCAGAGACGGGGGAGGGGGAGGGAAGAGGGGCGGAGAAGGCAGGCGCGGGCGCACACGGCGCGGGCGCACACCAGATGGACTCGCTACGCAGTACTGGATGTATGGACAAAGCAAAACTTTTTTAAAAAAGCACACACATGAAGAGAAATTAGTAAATGCAAAATTGCATGGTTCTGTGATTATTTTATGAAATGACTATCAAACATATTTGTGTATATCTTACATTGGCCAGTTCAATACTCTTCAAAATGCCTTCTAAAACAAATTTTAGCGCAACTCACCCCCTGCCGTGGGTCCTGATTGTTTTCTTGGGAGTAGGTAGAGATCTGTGAGGGTTTTTCATTTCGTTAGACGTTGTCCATAGTATGCGACAGTACATTTCCACAATGTGCCCATAAGCCGTAACCTTCACCATTGTCAACTTTGCCCCACATGTTCTGAACTTGTGAAGGCATTCCCTGTTCTCCCTTAATGGAAGGAAGAATATTTGGTGAGCAGAAAGTGAGTTTTCACGTGCAACTCATGTCTTTCCCTTGAGTGCTGGAGCTTCGGGCCAACAGCAGTGCCCCTGGCCTGTCCCGGGCGGGGACCTGCTCACTTAGCCGCGAGCTGTGACGTCTTTGGGCACCACGTGTGCTCAGCAGGCTAAGCTGCCCTCGAAGGAGCCGACTTACAGCTAGGCCACGCTGGAAACGCCAGCCCTCCTTTCCCTTTCAGAAACATTTTTAGGGCCGAGGAAAGCTGGTCAGAGGTCAGCAGCCAGCGCTGCTGAGGAGAAAGGATTCTGGTGCCTGTGGTCTGAGACACGAGGAGAGATTATTGAACCAAACAATGAAAAGCTTGTTTAAAAGACAACCTCTCAGTGAGGGTCCCTGACCATGGCTCTCTCTCACCACTCCACTGCACAAGAACGCAATGAGACATCGTGAAGGCATGCCAATTGCAGCACAGAAATGGAGATCTAATTTACTTATGGCTTCACGCAATAGTTTCCTTGCCACGGATGTGCCTTGAAAGGCAAGTTAAATTGGGCAGGTTTTTTTCCAAGTCTCTGCTGCCACCTGCAGTTTGAGATGGGAACAGTGGGGCCAAATCCTCGAAATGCGTGAATATGAGGCTCCAAGTTGACCTCTGTCGGTTCCGTGCCATTTGCATACGTTCGATGTATGTATGGGTACTTCTGCACATGCACGCCGGGGTGCTGCTCACGCACGCTCACACAGGGCCATGTGTGAGTGGTGTGAAGACAAGGTGTCGCTTTTGTTCAATTAAACTCACTCCAGGTTTGGCACTTTTCCCACAGCAAGTAAATCAGTGTTGTGGAAATTGGATTTGTCATTTAATTAAGCCTGAGCATTAATAGTCTCGTGGCCTTCAGAGACATCTTTGTTGTCTAACTAAACCAGTTTGGATTGTCAGGGTAAAGAGACAGCACTTAAGAGGATGGAGATGTTGTAAATGAGACCAAAATTACGAAGGTGTCTGTCTAGCGTGAAAGCGTTGCCCTACTCTTCTAATTGGAGATGACGTTGTTGTTGCTTTTCAGTTCAAGATAAACTGAGCTTGGATACTCAATAATTCATGAGGTGGGCATAAAAATCATCACTTTACATGTGACGTTTACAGCAGCCTTGTGACGTTAATTATTCACATTTCCAAAGGGGAGCTCGCAGCCTGAGTGTGCACCAGAGCCTTACAGGATATGTTCACTTCTCAGTAATAGTACAACGTTTTAAATTGGATCAAAAGGTAAAAAAGGTACCAAAAGATAATTCCTCCTGAAGAAAACATTTTCCAATGGGAAATATTTTTGTGCAAGAACATCTTTAGAACCACTCGCCATCATAACAGGTTTGAAGCCAGCTAAGTTGCGGGTATTCCTATGATCATAAATCCCAAACAGTGGCAGAGATGGAAGGCCCCGAGCACTGCAATAAGCCTCGGACACTTTCAGATCATGCCTGTGAAAGAAAGATACGCATGGTTATCGCTTGTTAGGAAAATGAGTGGCATCACCCTCACATCGGTAGAAATGCTCTGGAGCCCAGTGTCCACCTGAGCAGGAAGTCCAGTCTTCCCCAGGGCCGCCTCACCTGCACCAAAGGATCTGAGGAGAGGGGCAGCGGCAAGCTGATGAGGTCCCAGTGAGACCACCGCACAAGAGTCTCACACCAGCTCCTTCCCACAGACCGGGTCATTTCTTAACAAATATGCTGTGTAGGACAACTGCACCCAAGACTAGAGAGTGACATGCCAAACTCACACAGCATCTCATGCCAAAAGTCTCATAAAACGGTAAGTCCAGACAGACCTAGGCCACCTTGTTACGCTGCACATCCCTGGAAGGAAGTCACACAGCACCCACCGCAGCTGGAACCTGAGAAGATGAGCATAGACACTCTGGAGCCTCAGTGCTTGGGCACAGCCTGGGCCTGCTGCAGCTGAGTTCTGTGACTTCGAGGGAACTCGCTAGTTCCTCTGTGAGAGCTAAGACAATCACCCAAGGGTGCAAACAGTGCTGGTCTCAGAGTAGAGCCCTGAAGACTGAAATCAGTTCAGATTCTAGAATTATGAATACATATTCAGCAATCTACAAATATTAACTCTTAGAATTGTTACTTAAAAATAGTAACTTTTAGAGCCGGCAAATAGCTCAGCAGATTAAAGCACCTGCAAGCCGGTGCAGGGGCCAGAGGTTCAATCCCTGGGCCTGCTGTGCTGGCCTTGCCTCCGGGGTGCACTGAGATGGCCATTGAGCCTGGGCGTGGTGGCGCATGCCTGTAATCCCAATTCTTGGGAGGCTGTAAACAGGTGGATCACTACAAGTCTGATTTAATACTGAGACCTGGACACCCTACAGACCCTTCCCTAAAATCCAAAAAATAGTAACTTTTACAATAAAAAAAAATTGCTCCAAAAGTAACAGGGGATAAAAACTCTACAGAATGAAACTGACTGAAATAATCTCCTGCCTTATAGTAATGCAGCCCTCTTGCATTAGACCAGGTAGGTGACAAGCGAGGCCTGCCTGAAGACAGCTCTGTGAGAGGCCAGTACCTGCAGAAGGTGTGAAAATTGGCTTCAGCCCTAGGGAACTCAGCCTGCTCCGTGCCAAGTTCTGAAGTTCACTGCTGGTTTTTTTCTTAAAGTTAAAATTTTAACACAGCTCATGTCATTTTAACCTAAATCAGAGCCTCCACTTTACAGTTCAGAATCCAATTAGCAAGGACAAGTAATTCCTCCTGCTGCCCTGGCAGGCAATATTCTTGAGAGGGAGAAAGCTCATGCCTCGTCCTGACAACTGTTCCGAGCTCCGCTGCTATAGGCCTGACCTCAGCCTAGCTGGCCACTCCGAGCCCTGATGAACTCTGTCTGCTGCAGCCTGATGCCACCTCACTGGGATGACAAGCCCGGATCTGTTATGCTCAGCTCTGGGAAAGCTGGCAGGCGATGTGTGCAGAGTGTTTGCTGGCAGCTTCTCCTCCTAGTCTGCAGAAATGATCACCAGTACAGCACTCACATTGATAAGTTTAAGTGGGGTGGGTGGGTGCATGCGTGCATATGTGTGTGCATGTGTGCACATGTGTGCATATGCATGTGTGTGCATGTGTGCATGTGTGTGCATATGTGCACATGTGTATATGTGTGTGTGACAGGACAACTGAGTCCTGGGGCTGCAGCAGTGTTTCAGGAGCAATGTACCTGGACTTAGGGCTCATGGGCATGAGTGCTCTCTGTGCTGCTCACTAACTGCGTGACCTGGAATGAGTCATTTGGTTTTGTCGCCTTCATTTCCACCATATGTAAAAGAAGCTCTTAATACCCCCACACACACGCACTGAACATGTTCAGTGCTTAAGTGAGATCATTTGGAGGAGAAAACCTGAAAATGCACAAAGCTTGCTCTTCTTATACAGGCTAGTTCCAGAACAGGATTCTTTTTTAATTCCCCAACCTACTGCAAACTGTCTTGCGAGCCATTCACAGTGAGTGCTTCCCACCTCCGTATTCTCGTGGTGTAATTCAGATACACAAACGGTCTGGTACAAGTTCCCAGAGTGACAGATTTCCAGGCAAACAGTGAGTCAGCATGATTGAGACACCAGGACGGGTGTCAGTAAGCCTGTGCTTGTGCTGCAATCTGGATTTGTAACCTTAGCTTGACCTGGCCTGAAAGCCCAGGAGGAGGACGCCACTCACTGGAGATGAACGGCACAGGCAACTGATGCACAATAGCGGGTCAAGGGCTTCTGTCAAATCACACTGTAATACAGCAGAGGACTTAAATGGGACAGGAACCATGAAAAGGAATCTTTTCCTTTATTTGATAATTAAATACCAAAAGGAGACCGACTTGGTCACAACAAAGGGCAAGCCTGGGAAAGGTAAGTGCGCATCCACTGTCCCTCAAGCTGATGCTGTCTGGGCATTCAAGGCCTCGGGCTCTGCTCTGTGTACTGGAATCCGGAGTGGCATGAGGGCAACCGAAGCCTTGGCAGGGTCATCCACACTGGCATTTCGCCTACTCCAATAACTGATACCCCAAGGCTGGCAGACCTACAGGCCCTTGACCTGAGTTCACTGAGAACAGAGCTGGCAGTCACGTGTGTCCCAGCCCACCACGAAGACAGTCTGCAGTCAGACACACTGACTGCAGCCTCCCCACTTCCACTCCACCCTCACACCCACCAGCCTCACACCTGCTCGGTGCCCAGAAAGGAGATCCTGGCCAGGCTTCCCTGCTTGTGATTAAACCAGCCCCTGTGAGCCACAGGCACCACACCGTGGTCGTCCGATCACAAAGCAGACCTCTGACATCACAGCAGCCCAAATCTGTCCTGATGTGCTGCTGTTTTGGACTCCGTTTGGGACCAGCAGCTTCCTTCTGTGGGAACATGCTCGCAGTGTGCTGGGCCAGCCAGCCCTGCCCTCCCTGTGCTGTCCCTTCCTCTTCCATTTCTGAACACTATGACCCATCAGGCCCTAGAAAGACAGAGCACTTCCCAGCCCTTCTCACTCACTATCAGGCATTCTCACAGGACACACCCTAAGACCCTCCCACATTAAGTTAGAACGACTAGAGGCCCTAGTTGTTGTCATCCCAATTGTTTCTTGGAAGCAAAACTAAAATACTGTCACTGCTTTTCCTTCTGCATGTGCAAGCTTGGCCTTGGTCCCCAGAGCTCCTGCATGGTCTCTAAGCCCCTAGGGTATGAAGCTGGCTCTGCCATCAAGCACTGACTCTGTGCCCCATAGGTTCAGGGCGGGCCCAGAGCATTGGCTGCCAGCCTTAATTATCAAGCTCTGCTAGTCCAAATGCAAATCTTCGAGTTCTCTTATTGACTAAGAGGGGAACAGAAGAAGATCACAGTGGCAGCTGAGGAAAAGGATAGCACTGACCCAGCTATGCAGAAGCAGGTCAAGCTCCTTGCCCGGATCAAATGCCAGACCGAGTACTCTCTGTGCCTACCTTCCACCTCCAAGATGCATGCTCTAAAGCTTTTTTTTTTTTTTTTTTTTTTTTTTTTCAGTTTCTTCATTCACCAAACAAACATCATTTGAGTGCCTACTCTAGTCAGATGCTGCTCTAGGCTGAAGGCAGACAGAGCCCTGCCCTCACGCCCTTATGCTGCTTATGCTCTAGAAGGGACTGAGAGAAAAGACACAGATAAATAAGCAGGTAAAATTCACTCAGATCATAAGAGTCTCTAAACACTGAAACAGAGAATGTGAAACAGAAATTATGAGAATAAAGGAAAAACCTAAATCCTACCCTCTCTGCACACCTGCGCCCAAGATGGCTCAGGGTTAGGGTCAGGGAAAAGCAACAACCCACAGGCCTCCAGGAAGTCAAAGATTCAAACTTGCCCTAAGGTGAGGCAGTGACCGCATACCACAGAGGCCGTGGGGCAGCCGGCCACCCCTAGTGCTGCTCTGCCTGTGCAGGAGGTGACCAGCTCGAGGGCACATAGCAGGCTCGCTGTGCCAAGGCCTGGATTCCAGAGCCCGGCTTCGCCCTGGCTTTCCCACTGATCAGGGAAGAGCTGTGTCAGAACCACCTAGACAGCTTTAAAAGTGTCTGACTCCAAGTCCCAAAGGTTCTCACTTAATCAGGTTGGTCCTGAGTGCAGTCAGAGAATCCGAAGTTTCAAAATCCCCCTGGGTTTCTCTAATGAGCACCTAAGGACGCAACCCAGGGCTCCCATGCGCCTTACAAAATCACCTCTAGCACATCTTTAAAACGTAGTGACCTCACCCCGCAGGTGGTACAGGAGGCTGAGGAATGCACAGACTTTTGAAAAGCACAAGTTCTGAGCATGGGGCCCAGCTGCTTACAAACTACTTGATGGGCTCAATTACACCAAGGGGCAGAGACTGGATAATTTTTAACGCCACCCTTATAGTAAAAAAGAAAATCTAGGTCACCCCATGAACTAAAGAGTACTTACTGGCCTGCAGGCCCCAAGGAACCTGTACCTGTTTCCTAAGCTAAATATTGAAGTTGCCTTTTTTGAAAGCTAAATTTTTAAGTAGCCCGAGATAGGATATAACAAGTTGAGACCAGAACAGCTTTGAAGTGCTCCCCTCACCTTCTGTATTAATCCCCCCTGTGCTCCTGGGTCCTCAAGACACAGGGGTTCTCTTCGCAGCTTTGTCAGTGTGCAATGGACCCCCCCCAAAGGGCAGAGAGACCTCAGCTCCTGCCTTGAAAGGCAACACTGTGCTTAAGGAGCGAACTTTAACTTCACAGTACTTGGGGGAAAACTCCTCTAGGTGCAAAATATGTTCCAGGAGATCTTCCCACAGTTATGTCGCTAACCGTCTCCAGCTAACAAGAGGTATGATTTGGTGTGAAGCAGCTGGTGGAATCTGCCTCTGTTTTCCCCCATAATATGATAAATGTAAGGAGGAGCTCATTTGTCTTGTATTCCACAATGTGATAAATGATAGGAAATGTAATTGTGTAACGCCAATAGCACAAGAAAATTGCAAATCTCTAAATGAAATGTTCCTTTCAATCACATAATCTAGTGCCTGGCGGAGCATTCGAGATATTACCTAAATTGCAGCTAATTTTCTGCAGCGACTTTCTGCACCTTGCTCTGTCGCGCCGGCAAAAGGTAGGCAGAAACAAAAACTGAGTCATCTCAGAGAAGGAGCCTCTGCAGCCTTGCTTGCCTGCCTGGTATTCCCCACGCCACTAATTCAGCATGCTGCACTGCTTATGGCCATGGATGTGGCTTGGCCTTGCCAGGCAGATACAGTAGGGAAAGCTTGATCACCATGGAGACTGCCACTGGGCTTGGGGACACTTGCTATCCTGAGAGCACGTAAGAAGAGACAGTGGCAGAGCTGGAAAATTCTTGTCTTTGGATTAAAACTTCTGAACAGGACCTCTACTCCTTATTAATTTTAAAATACAGAGATCTTCTCCTGTGAAGTAGGGACGCTTTCTGGCAATACTTACACCTAGGGGGGAAAATATTACATTAGAAAGTGCATCACAGAATTTCGTCAGTACTTTCATTGAAAGAAGCAAAACTCAGCTTGGGTTGGCGTGGGCCGCAACGGGAATTTATTAAAGGCAATAATAATGTCTCAGAGCCCAAGGTCCAGGATGCAGCGAGATCTCCTCGCCTGCATAGCACTTGCTCATCACTTTTCTCACGGAGTCTTCTTATGTGCGCGATTTTTAGTTCTTAGAAGCCTGATGTTTTCACACTACTTAATGAGGAAAGTGGTTGAGAGAAGATGGCTGTTCCCGAGTCTTGGAATCCAAAGAAAAATTGCAAAAAACACAGACAGACTCTCGAGGGCGCATTTCCACATTCCCAGCCCAGGACCCTAAGTGGCTCACGTGGATCTGGTGCTCATCACACATCCAGTCTCTTACTCTCGGGGATACTGCATGGAGGTGACTATGAGGACCCGTTCCTAGAAATGGGGAGCCGGGTAAGCAGTACAGGGGGCCAATTTTAAATTGGAGCTGTGCTCTTTTTAGGGTATGTTACACAGCTAATGAGGCGAATGGGGCTCGCAGCCACCCTCTACAGGAGAAGTCTCCGCTGTTGTGTTCATGAATTAGGACTTGGAGCCTGCAGAGAGCACGCAGCTGGTGACTGACAGAGCTACAGCTTGATCAGGACTTCGGCCTCTGTCCCAAACCAGCAGGTCAGTCAACAAAGGTCACTTGGGGGAGGAGCGAGGAATTGAAGAGGGGACAAAGGACAGGAGATGCGAGAAATGAAGACAAGACAGGATTCTGATCAAGTCTCTTTTATTTAGGGGAGGTGCTGGGTATATATAGTGGAGGCATAGGGAAATGACATCGGGGCGGGTAAAAGGCGCAAGTAACTAGGCAACCGGACTATAACAGGAAGTCCCACCTCCGGGGCATAGCAGGAGACTTATGGGAAATAGGCGGGGTGAGAAGGACCATAAACTTAACTCTGCAGGGGAATAGAATGGATACCGGTTAATGGCCTCCAACAGGCCTCCAGATGCCGGCTGGAAAGGGCCCCGCTGTCTCCTATCTGTTCCTTACCTTTCATTGTGTTTCCTGTGCTTGTATCCTGCACAAAGATGACCTAAACTCATTCACGTAATGACTACACAAATGCTTTGTTCAAGGGATCATGCTTGGCCTCATGGAAGAGAAGCTTCAAACTGCCTAGAATCTATTACATTAGACATTTTAGATACTCATGGGCCGAGACCCCCTGCACTGCTGACCGGCTGGGTCTTGGGCTCCGCCCCTCCGAGAGCACTGGAATATGGTCCTGCGTAGACCACAGCAGAACTCAGTTTTTGCTTCCATGCGCCCTAGCTGTGGTAAAATTGCCCAAGCCAGAGACGAACTAGAATAGGATTTTTTTTTTTTTTTTTTTTTTTTTTTTTTTTTTTTTTAGACAAGGCCTGGCTGTTCAGGCTGGCCTTGCACTCACTATGTAGCCCAGGTGGGTCTCAAACATACAGCAATTCTCCTGCCTGGGCCTCAGGAGTGCTGGGATTATAGGCATATACCACCACACCTGGCTAGAATAGGATTTTTGACTTTAGCATTTTCTGGAACCTGGCAGGGTGATAACTGATTTTAGAAACCCCTTATTAGTAACTGCTTCAAGTGAAGGAATTAGTTGCAATTAATGCAAATAAGTCCTAGCTTCTATGTTTACACTGATATCTAGGAACCTGGAGGGCATAACTGGTCTTCCATAGGGTGCCCAGCCAATAACCACTCCTATGGTTGAGAAAGAAAAGTGAAGCCCAGCACTTCCTTTTCCCTTTGACACTGCCTGGTCACAATCTCACTAACAGCCACTGCACCCCTCCCCACTCTGGGCCACTCAGGTGCTAGTGGCATCTGAGAAGCTGCCAGAGAGCCATGCCCAACAGGGCAAAGATCAAGGGCAGCCGAGACTTGCCACCTTGGTCCTCCAGTCTCCAGAACCACCCCAGATGGTTCCTCCCTGCGGCCTCTCCAAATGACCCTGGCTTCTTAGCTACTACCTCGGAAATCCCTGAATAGGTACCTGAGCTGCAGGCTGCTCACGTACATAGCTTCCTCTTCTCACAGCCTTCGGGACAGTGCATAACGGCTGTCTCTACCCCCCTGCGCCACAGCCTAGGCCCCCATAAAAGCCCGGCTCCTTGCCTACTCCTGCCTGTTACCTTGTATCTAGTGGAAGGAACACGTTGTGCTAAGAAAGAGCTGTTACCATTAAGGGGTATGACTTCTGTGTGCACCAGGCATCCGGGAGCCTGCTGGAGAGTTCAGAGAGCAGAAGGGCAGGCGACAGCCAGGTCCTGTGCAGACCTGCAGATGCCTCTCAAGGGCCCTTGACAGACCCTGGAAGCTGCCAAAAGGGCTCCTGAAAGCCAGCAATGGTGCCAGTGCTCCAACTACAAAACAATGACAGGGACAACTGGGTGCCACCAAAGCTGCTAACACGCACAGCTTAGTGCTGAAACCCTGAGCACTATAGAGAGGCCCTGCTAAGCTATAGTGCAAAGACAGAGAGCTGCCAGCATTCCAAACCCAGAGCTGCTGGCACAGAGGGGAGCTGCACTTCACCCACCTGTGGCTTCTATCTGAACTGGGGAAAAGAATCCCCAGCTCGTGAATGGCATGGGGAAGAAATCACCAGAGCAGCCTGGAAGAGCCGCCTAGGATGGTGCAGGGAGACCAGCTTGAGTTTTCAGACAGTCACACACAGAGCTGAGGGCCCAAGGAGCCAGGCACAAAGTCAGAGGGGGAATGGGAGCAGCTTAAGGCACAGATGAAGTGGGGGTCTGTTCTCAAGGACCCACCTGGGGCCTCCTTGGAGGAAACGGGGGGGAAGAAAGCAGTAAAAAGTCCCCAGCTTTTCTGTTTCAATCTAGAATAAAGCAAATGGACCTATTTTTTAAAAAAAAAACATTGCCTTCCCTAGTGCATATTACCTTGTTTTCTTAATAACCACCATATCATTAACTACCTTAGTAAACACTGTTGAAAAACAACTGCTTTGGAGAACAGGCCCTGGGAAGCATTTCTCTC
Organism: Octodon degus; assembly: GCF_000260255.1. Classification (NCBI taxonomy): domain Eukaryota; kingdom Metazoa; phylum Chordata; class Mammalia; order Rodentia; family Octodontidae; genus Octodon; species Octodon degus. The sequence goes on along the minus strand of NW_004524622.1, from coordinate 2,983,588 downwards.
CCTATATTCCCCTTAAGATCTGATTATCCAAACAGACGCTAATCAAAGCTAAGAGTTTCCATGGTTGTGAGAGATTGACTGATCTTTTCTACTGCATGGTGCAAACCAGACCACAGGGCACCTCGCCCATGTGTACCCATACTATGAAGACCACGGCCAAAACAGCAAGCCACGGAAAGGCCTCTCAGAGACAATATCTGAATTTGAAATCAAATGTGCCTACAAGAGTTTCAGAATGAAGCTGCCTTCACGAAGGACGGCCCTCCAGCAAATCCCTGGTTTTATAGTTTTCCCACGAAAAAAGAAAACTGTAAGGATTTAACACAAAGTACACAGTTAAGGAACACCTGGCACTGAGAATAAATTGCAAATGTATCTGTTTTCCTTAAAACAAACAAACAAAAAAGTGTGACACGCTGCACTTTCAAATGTGCTGCTGTTAGCGACTGCCTTGCTAAAGACCAGCAGGCCTCATTACCAAGCAGTGCAGGGGCCTAAGGGAGGAGATGGAATTGGCTTTTCTAACCATTGACAGTCTCTGGAAAGTCTGCAGTGTTTAGTATTTAAAATTCAACATCTGGTTGAAAGCTCTGTTATTTTATGATTTTTTTTATAACAATCCAAAAGTCGCATTTAATTTTGTTCTTTCTCCTTTGGAGCTTCAAGTAACTTTACTTTTGCTCATGATGGATCCATAAATGTTGGTCTTCAAAAGAGAAAAGTAAAGACTGTCTCACTGGGTTATTCATGGACTCATTGGATCATTCACTCATAGACTCATTGGATTTTTTTTTTTTTAAATTCCTTCTAGGAGGCAAAACAGACTAGTTCTATGGTTTTTGTTCCAACAGTCTGCAGCACGGAGCACGACTGCAGGTTTATAGTGCTTTCAAAGATTAAAAACAATCCCATTTAAAATGTTCAAATCAAATTCACAAGCAACCTAACGAGCTGTGAATGTAAATGTAGATGCTTTGGTAAGAAGCACCCACAACAGAATTGTGTGCCCTGAGTTACGTGCAGATGCCACCTCACAGACGTTCAGTTTGGGAGCTTTCTCTGCAAAAGGGTGTCTCATGTTATCATCGATGCAGCTCCAACATTAAGAAAAGGCACTTATTTTCTGCAGTAGACCATAGACCGCACTTTGCTCAGTGGGTGAGCCCCTCCACACTCAGGCTCTTAACAATGACTCTGTCTTCACCTTCCCCTGGTGGAAGCTTCCCCAGACAATAGTCTACTTAAGCATGCAAACTCCTAACCTCATGGTACAGTTTCTGCAGACTTGGACAGAATGGAAACTGCCAAATACCACTCCTTGATCACCACATAAAGGTGACAGTAATAGCATCCACACTAGGGAAACCATGGCCTATCGGGTTTGATAGCTACCGGCTTCACTCAATTTCCACTGATCCTCACTGGTGTTCCCTCCACCCAAGCAGCAAACACCCAGCCCTCTGCTCTTAGCAAATAAGCAGAAGTGTCTCTGTTTAAACTTCATGCAAACTCATACTCCATAATCCTATCTCCTGGACACATAAGCCATTAACAAGTCTTTTAACTTTAACAAATAAATAACGCTTAATCCAAACAATGCATTCCTCTGAGCAGCCTCTAGGAGCAAGCACACTTGTGCATAAGTGAAAGAGGGTCTCTCCTTATTTTTTGAGTTAGTCTTGTCCTCACTGTGATCCTCAAGGTTAGGGGGTCTTGGGCTCTTTGCTGACTGCATCAGGGTGCACATCAGGTGCCACTTCCCTGGGGAATTTCTGCCTGTTACTAAACTGATCTGGCTTGCCAGTTCAGTGTGGACCCAGCTAATGGGCCTCCTGCACACTATCCATTAACTGTAACTTCTCCCCCTAAACATCTTTACTCTAAGAGTTTCAGGTTAAAGCCACGCATATTCTTCATGTAATTAGCTCTTCAGCACTCAACTCTAAGAACTCTTCATGAAATCTGATCCAAATGATTCACTTGGGAAAACCTGTTCTTTGGTTCTTGCTGCTCAGGAAGTTTTGGGTAGTAAGGTTACTTTTGGGTAATAACCTCAGTGTGTGTGCATGCACACACACTGTGGACAGAAGCGCTCATTTTCAGCCTCCTCCACTAGAATTATAATCACAGTTGTACTGAGGAAATTTCCATCATGCCCCAGTATTGATTCATTTTCTAAAATTGTCTAAAAGACAGCGCAACCATTCTCTTCCCCTGGAGGAGTAAAAAGAGTGCCAGTGAGCCTCCTGTCTAAGCTGCAAATTAACCTGAGAGACCTTCAAATGCTGTTATTTAAATTCTTAAAACATCTCCTTTTGAAAATGTTTCCATTGGTCAGGTGTGGTGGTGCACACCCGTGATCCCAGCTCTCTGAGAGGCAAGGACAGCAGCAGGATTCCACTCCTGAGCCCAGCGTGGGCAATTCAGTGACAGTGACACTGCCTAAAAATAAAAAATAAAAAAAGGACTAGGGTGTGCCTCAGTGAGAAGACCTTGGCTTCAACTCCCAGCACTGAAAAGTTTTATTACATTGCCAGTTAACCAGAAGACCCAATGCTATTATGGGCTACTGGACTCTTTTAGAATATTTTGCTGAGTTTACACACCTATAATATTCAATAACGGAACTTAGAAAAAATGGGGCATACTGATGAATGTCCATTTTGTATCTGTGTGTTCAAAGTGGTTAGGATAGATATATAGTTGCATTCTCTTAATGAATAGAATGATTTGTTCTAATGGTGTTTGTAAATAGGATCTCAAGCTCGCATCTTGTACAGCAATTAACCACTAAGAAGAATATATACAGTGTATTATTTGTTGAAACTGTACTTCCGATTTGATTTGAAACTGTATCATTGCTATCTGTTTATCAATAAAATTTTGAAAAAAAAGAAAGCAAGTGGTAATATGCAATCATATATCCAGTCTTACATAACTATATCTGTTAATCTGTGTAACAAATTATCTATTAAAAAATAGATAATATATCAACCATTGTCAATAAGCTATTCTTGTTTTGAAAATCTGTAACATATGTATTACTGTATGTTACCCTGCTTTTGTCTTCATTTCTGATTTTTGTTCTTGCTTTTGTTTTTATTCTTCAAAATAAAATTAAATTAAATTTAAAAAAAAAGAAAAAGAAAAGTTTTATTGTTGGCATAGGCCTCACTTAAAACCCCTAGTGTCCCCTGTGTGTGGCACACCAAATAAAATACAAGCCCTTCAATCTGCAGCACACAACTACGCACAATTCTAGCCTAACCTGTTTCTCAGTGTTACCTTCTCTCATTCCTCCCCACATGAAACTGTTAATTCTGACTAATCTGCATCCCACAGAGGCATCTTTCTTATTTCTTTCATTGAACAGAAATTTATATCTGCCTGTGAGTACACCTTTCCCCTGGAACACCTTCTCCATTCCACCTTCATCCAAAGTCAAGTCCCATTTCCTTTCTGGAACTCTCTCACATAGACCAGTGCACATGTGCTACATCATACTGAGAATTAGGAAATTGAGGGGCTGGTAGCCCATCTCTGTCATTTCACAGCTGTGAGCCAGGCGGCTCGTCTCCGTCCTCTAGCCTCAGCTTCTCTGGTAAGAGGTTTGGAATGAGCCGGGTGATCATTCCAGTTCTCATCTCAGCAAAGCCTTTGGCCCTTACCATAAGCCGCCAGTTACTCAGTGACGATCAAAGCTGCCAGATGTAGCAAATAAAAATACAGGCCCCCACAGCAATAAATTTAGGACATTTTCATACTAAAATTTAGTCAGTGCTTATCTGAAAGTAAAGCATACCGGTGTGTCCTGTATTTTACGTGGCAACAGTGTGTGAGGGTCTGTGTTCTCTGATTTTGGATTAATTTAAACTATATGGAGGGAGGTGGCTGGCTCAGCCCACCCTCTGCCCGAGCTTCTGGCACAGTGTAGTAGGTAGACTGTGTGCCCAACTAATCGGGGTAAACGGACATCAACTCCCTCAACCTAAAACTGACCCAGTGAACAAAGTCGCATAAAGTAGTAAACTCCTTCCCCTCTTCTTAGAGTAAAAGTATTCAAGAGCCGAAACTAGGCTACATCCTCTAACGGCCCTGTCCATGCTGCTCCCTTACCTTACACAGATGCCCCACAGGGCAGCCTGGAGATCTCAGCGTCCAGCCCACATGGTCCCTGACCGGTCACCCCGTCCACTGGCCGTATGCACTTGAGGAGCAAAAGCAGCTTCTTTACCTCTTGTATTCAGTTTGTTTGTGAGACTCCATATGTCCAGCTACTGTAAAAAATGCTCCCCACCCCACTGCTACACTCTGCCTACCCCAACTCCAAGGACAGGTCCTATCCTGCCTCCGTGCAATGAGCGCACCTCCGTACGCGCTCACAACGCCTCTGGGCAACAGGCGCACCTCCCTACTCGCACACACATAAGGAAGGACAGCACTGTTCATTCGCTCAGAGGTGGTCTCTTTCATTTCTATGGTTAGGTCCTACACTTTCCACATCTATTGAAGGTGGAAATCGACACTCTGTCAGAGAGCTGCAGTACTGGGTGACAGGGAAGCCGCACCAGAAAGCGCCCAAAGGGGGAGCTGGGAGCACAGAGCCCATCTTGGCTCAGCTATCACCTCGGAGCTCAGCTTCTTCTTCTGAAAATGAGAAACCCAGCCTGACAGTCTGTAATGTCCCTTCATCTTTAACGTTTCATGGTGTCAAACCAGATCTACATAGAGGCCAACTGAGGATCTAAACTCAACCGGAGGAAGTGGGACAAACGCGTCATTTACAGCAAGTGGCTCTGCAGAGCACTGAGCACTACCTCCTCCAAGTGTGTCATGGAGAAGCACAGAGGCACCCACATCGTTCATCTTCCTCTGCAGCAGCACTGTGCCAAGGAGCCGAATCTGTGAATCTCCTATTTATTTCTTTCTTGCTTTGATACAAGCGTGAGGTGTGGCAATTATAAAACAATAGACATAAAAGAAACAGGTTGGGACAGAAAAGGAAGTAAATTTAGTTTCCTGGTGCTAGCCCTGGGCACTTGCCTGGACTTTTCCACTTTGTGGCCTGTCTTCTGGGTTCCTAGACAAGCACTCTTCTTCCCAGACTTACCTGAACTTGCCTGCATCCCAGCATGTACCCGTCACAGGAAAGAAATGCCAGGCCATTATGCAATCTAATCTGAAAAGTGTTCGTTGAAAAGTGCTCATCAAACTCCACACAATGGTACATGCTGTGATTCCAGCAATCTGAACGCCTAAGGCTGGAGGGTCACAAGTTCAAGCCCAGCCCAGGCAACTTAGAGACATGGTAAGACCCTGAGTCAAAATAAAAAGTAAAAAGGGCTAGGAATGGGGCTAGTACAGTGGCCCTGGGCTCAACCCCCAGGACCCCCACAAAACAAACTGTCCTTATTATGTGGCCATCGCAGGAGAGATTTTTAGAGATTTAATGAAAGACATTATCCTGCATTTAGACAAGACTGGCACATTCAGGGAGTAGAGCCGGGACCATCCTGTGTTCAGTCACCAACAGTGAGCCGCTCCTGCACATACTTGAGTCGACGATGCCTGTAATTGTGGACAAATAGTGGAAGACTCAGCTTACTGTCTACATATCAGATCTAATCAACTCTAACCCTCTAGAAATTTGAACATACAAATATAGGACAAAATATTTTCTGCTTTTTACTTGCATTTCTCTGGGAAAAGCTCCACTAATGGAAACAGCATTTGGCAAACTCTCACAGATATTAGTTTCCAAACAAGCGTTTTATGAAGTGAGAATCAATAGTTTCTTACAGCTCTCCAGAGGAGTTGTATGGCATCATCAACTAAATATCTACCGTTGTTGTTTTCCCCACTGAGCATTTGGTAAAACATGTTCAATTCTCTTGCAACTATAATGGTAGCGTTAAGTGGCAGACAGGGGTCTCTAGGAGTCCCACTAGCCTCCCCTTGCCCTCAGGCCAGTCCACACTTGAGCTATTGCAAAAGCAGTGGTGTCAGATCCTAGCCCAAAACATCCCTCGTAAAGAGACACACATTCTCAGAAATACCCCCATGAAAGCACTGCACGGGCTCCAGGGTCTTTTGCATGGCTCAGTGTCTTGGTGTAAAGAGCTACATGTACATTCTGGGCTCCGTGACAGCCAAGCACTCCTGGACTCACACTGCCATGCACTCTGCCTGTCAGTGGGAATTCAGCCCAAGAAAGATTTCGTTAATAGGTGGGTTTAGGAAACACTGATTTAAGACAATAAGACAGGTGTGTTTTTTTTTTAACCATGGAAGCCTATGTCATTTATCTTACCAGAGATTCCCTTTTATTTATAGAACTTTTATTAAAGTACTTGTGTGTTGTTGCCCAACAGTCTCCACTGTCCTATCATCATGACTGCTGTCCCGTTTACCCAACTCCCCGACACAGGTTCGGAGCCCAAGTCTAGCACGTCTCTTGGAGCAAAAACCATAAAACAAAATCCATGGACCATATCCATCCATCCTGCTCACTCTGTAAAGTAGCCCACAAGCTAAGGGTGACTTTTAAGTAGCTGACAAAAATTGAATGAAAAATAATATTGTGACATATAAAAATATATGATTCATATCTCAGTGTCTATAAGGAGTCAGTTCCAGTGGGACAGAATCTTTATCTGGTTTTTATCTTTTATCCCCAAATAACACAGCACCTGATGCTCTGTAGAGATTAACTTCATATGCATCAATAGGTGCACATCTCCTAAAGCTGAGACATGACCAGAGAGTGCCGCTCCTCGTGCATATCCTCCAACTCAAAGGCAGAGTAAAAACAAACAGGGTGACAGGTATTTCACCAAAATTATGTTGTGGAAAAGGTTCAAAATGGTGAAGAAGAGGGTGTGTCATCTTGGAGCAGCTTCATCCTGAGAAATCTGAAGGAACTAAAGCCTCTAGACACATAGAGACATCCTCCAAAATCAAGAGAAGAAATGCCCAGAATTTCAAGGATACTAGGAGCTGTCCTGAAAGCTCAGCCGCTGGGTAAAGGAGTAGAAAGTGAACAGGAAAAAAGAAGGATGATGAGTGAGATGAAATTCCCTGAAGGTGCAAGGAGGAAAAGAAGTGCCCCCTCCTGGAAGCCACAGTTATCTGTGATGGTCCAGGGGTAAAACTGTTCTGTCTGGCCAAGGCCTGCACCACTGTGCCTCTAGACAGGGCTGTCTTAAAGAAAGGGCTAGACAACTTCCTTGACGTTCTGCAGTGGCCCTCTGACTCACTTCATATTTTGCTCCTGATTACTACTTTTCTCATCAGACACTATTTATGAGGTTTACAGCATGGATTTAAGCACCACTAAGCACTTACGGACCTGTGTCAGCAAGAGGCTGATTTCTTAAGTTTTAGCCCAGCTGCTTTCAGCATTTCTGCTGGCCTGCCTTCCTGATTAGAAATGAGAAGAGGGCCTTCCAAGCAAGAACAGAGGAAGCCCACCAGGCCTCTCCTGCTTAAAAAAGAATCTCATTCTTTTCCTTCAACATACAACATCTCTCTTCACTGATTGCTATTGAACACAATTTTATTTTTGTTTTAATGTATTTAATTGCTATAGGATCTCACTACACAGCTCAGACTCATGGTGATTCTCTTGTTTTCAGCCTACCCAGCGCTGGGATTACAGGCATGCTCCACTACACCTGGACTCCGGCCAGCTCAGCCCACCCTGGGGGCAGGGCCAGTGCAGCCTGTGTTGCTGGGGATTGAACCACACTCCCTGTTGCCTAAGCTTGCCTAAGCAGGTGCTTTAGTCTGCTGAGCTATCTCGTTGGCCCCTGTGAACACAACTTTCATAAATTCATGAGTTACTACTATGTTACAGGCTTTACTGAGAAAAAACCATCCCTTTCCTACGGACCTCTCAATGAAGGGAAGAAAATAAACATTAAGTTAGATAATCACACAAATAAATATTTCCAAACTGAGAAGGTCTTTCAGAAAAAACCATAGGGCCCTGGGAGTGAGTGGAATGCAGAAACCATTTGGTTGGGAGGATGCCGGAAAAGATTGCCAAAAGGTGTAACATTTAAGCAGAGATAGCCAGGTGAGGGGGCGCACACCTGTAACCCCAGCACTCAGGAGGCTGAGGCGGGAGGATTGTGCCAAGTTCAAGACCAACATGGACTACAAAGTGAGCTCAAGGCCAGCCTGAACTACATAGCAAGATCCTGTCTATAAAATAAATAAATACATACATACATGCATACATACACACATTTAAGCAGAGATCCAAAGGAAGTTTTTCAGGCATCTGATCATAAAACAAAAATAGTCTTGAGCCTGAAATTCCGTGGGATTTCTACCTAGAAACACTTGATCACTGATGTCTTTTGCACTAAATATAAACCAAAAGTGAAAGTAATCACCAAAGCAGAGCAACAATCCTCCAGGCTGCTGACATTGGAAGAGGGTTCTCTTGCATGAAGCTACAGGCAGAAGTAATTGGCAGACATTTCCCCATCTTCCTACGAATTTACCTCCAGTCTTTACGATCCTGGTTGAACAGAATAATCAAGGAAGAAAAAGGTAAGGTTTCAGTAAGGTTCCAGCGGCATTCTTCATTCCCCCAAGAAATGCAAAAATGAACTATTTACTTCAGACTTATTTACCTGCATCAAGGAAGTCCACTGGTAAATTAGGTAGTTCTTCACATAAAAAAGTGGTATTCATTTAGCTATTCTGGAGCTCCCTGCCTGCATCAAGCTCCATCTCAGAGAGCCAAGGGGTGCATTTGGAGAGAGACTCCCTTTCTTTGAAATTAACAGCATAGAATGTGAGACTCACAAGTGCTTAGGCAGAGCAAGACCCCGGTTCTGGTCACGAAGAACTGAAGAGGCCATGTGCTTGCACTTGGGTTGTGCCCATGAGAGTTGGCAAGCAAGTACAAGCCTTCAGAGAATTAAACTAGTGGGGAAAATATCACACCAAGATACAGACTGAGATGGGGAGGAGAAAAAGATGGGAAGACAGATTAACACAGCTTGGGTATGGGTTGGACATAACTCATAAATGCAGAGGAGACCACAGAAAAGTGCTAGAAGAGAAAACACTTTATGACAACATTTGACTCTTACCAGTCACTTATTAAATGCTTATCAATAACTGCTAACATTTACCTAGAATTGATTCATGCTTTAGACATTATGCTAGTGTTTAACACAGTGTCTCACAGAGATAATGACAAAGGCACTTGAGAAAGATGAAGAAATTAAGGGAGAAAAAGCAAGAAGCTTGGCATTTCCCACCCAGCATGTGACAAAGTAAACAGTGAAAACTAAGGTCTACTTTAACCCATAATAAACTCTCCATATTTGTAGAATCTGGTGGAAGAGACAAAAATGTTTCTATGACTCTTAAGACAAGCAAATCTTCTTCCTCTCATTTATCATTGTAACTGTTAGAAATAAAGATATTCTCAGAGCAAAGCTGGGATTCAACCCAAGCTATCTGATACCAAAGCCTGTGTTTTTAGTTTTCATGTTATTTTGTCTTTACACAGAGAGAAAATGATTAAAGTTTAAACATGGGGAAGACATAGGGAGTTAACTACTTTATTTACTCATTCAACACATATTCTATAACTAGAACAGTTCACAGAGCTGGAGACACAATGTTTGAGCAAATCTTCCACGTAGATCTTTTTTCATGGACCTTACATTATACTAATGGAAACAGAAAGCGAATATAAATAAATTCCACCAAATTACATAACTCAGTAAATGACGTCTCAATGTATAATGCATCCTAGAAGATAGATGAAACTGGATAGAGGAATGACAACAAGTCAGGGGCCAGGACATGAGGCCCATTTTAGACAGTGTACTTACAGAAGCCCTTGGCAATAAGGAAGAACACCTAGCAGAGCAGGAAAGGAGAGAGAGTGAGCCCAGTGAGCATGGCCAGCACTCCAGGTGGGGCTGTCAGTGGTTGGTATTTCAACCCCATTATTCACCCAACTGGAAATCTAAGGGTAATATTCCTCCACCTCTAGAAACAGAGAGAGGCCCTTAGGTGAATGCAGCGGGAGGCCCCTTTGGAAAAGACCCCACCAGGTCCTGCCTGCTCCTAGCTGAGTGAGCTGTCACCACACCCCAGACAGCTGGGAAAGTTCTTGACCTGAAGATGTCAAGATACTGTTCACACCCCTCCCCACAGTCACTTCACTTGTATAGAGGTGTTCTGCATGACCTCCCTGTTTGACTTTCTCTTCCTCTTCCTCCTCCTGCTCCTCCTTTTCTTTCTCCTTCTTTCTCTTCCTTCTCCTTCCTCTTCCTCTTTCTCTTCTTTTCTATCATTTTTACTTTGAGACTACTTTGATAATCTGACAAATCTGCAGACTCTGTATCTCTACCTAACTCCCAAAAAGTCATGCATCTTAGAAAATTATGTATAACAACACGTATTCTTAAATTAGCCATGCTATGCCCCAATGTCCATGCACCTTAAGTTAAGAATCCCTACTCCAGAGCTCCTTTTGAGGCAGACTTAGCCATTCCCACTCCCAAGAAGAGAGCTGGAGTTTCTGCGATGTCACTGTAATTTACTAAAAACTCATCAGCCACAGGGATTCCCCGTGGTATGGACACAAGCACAATGGACTCCAAATGATGGCTCTCAGAATCATATACTCAGAGGCCTGGCAACTCTGTAATCATCACAAACTAGAAACCAGGAGTCCACAAGAGAGGAGTAAGTCAGGCAAGTGGATTAGATGGTAAAATGCCTCATCCTGGGGTGCTTTTCTAGGTCTTTAGCTAGAGAGAAAACGGTAGCACAGATTGCTTTGGGTTTGTAGAGGGGGAAGAAGAGGACTTTGCTTCCAGCTCCAGCTTCAACAATACCAGGGAAGGATTTTTCATCATCCAGGTTCAAAGTCTCTGGCCCGTGCTCCAAGGCAGAGAGGTGGGACTCTATGATTCGCCAGCTTCCCCATAGCACATGACAGAGAAAGGAAAGAGATTTTTCTTAAGGTGAGGACACAAGGACCAGAAGAAGAGTGGATGGGCAGTGAAGACCATCGATAAGTTAATTATTTCCTGCCATGAGCTAGACAGTGTGCTTCCCACCCATCAGTAGTTCAGTAAGTAGCAGCTGATGAGGTGGCCTGAGGCCAACTTTGGGAAGTCTTGAAATCCAGAACAAGCAATTTTAAAATGCATGTATGTGTAATATACAGTGATGGTAATAATAACAATAATAATGATAGTAATAATGTATTGGTATTGGGGAACCCATATAGATTTGAAGGAGAGGGTTATGCAATAGACGTGACACTTCCAATTGGTTAGGATTGAGGCTGCCTGTCTGTCACTGGTTCCCAGTGGACTGAATAATGGGCGAAGCCCTGAGTATTCAAACTCTGACAGGCTTTCCAAGTTTACCCATCAAGCCTCTGTTTTTCACCCAGTGATGAGTCCTTGCCCTGGCCAGTAATCCTCAGTCATGAAAAGGAGGAAGGAGGACGCTGAGCTGTGCAGTGCTGGGTGAAACACTACCTGCTCACTCAACTGTTCATTCCAGAGCTCACCTACCAGCCCTGGAAGACATGTTTCCTTCTGGCTGCTAAATGCAGGCTGCAAGGAACTGTGAAAGCAGCAAGCACACTGTTATTTTCTTTCTAACAAGGCTCAGTGAAGGCAGTCTCCGCAGAGGCTGCCTAATTGGGTGAGGAGCTCATCCAGAGCAGCCCTGCAGGAAGCACTCGGGGCATTAGCGCATTGGTGCGCTTGTCTGAAGGCGCCCTGGTCCAACAGGAGGGGAGTCGCCTCACCTGTGGTGTCACCATTCCACACATTTGCAGGGTCCTCCGGGCCCCCCCCCTCCCCCACCAAGTGGTTACATTGAGTGAACTCTGAACAACTGGTCCCCTACTTTATTCACAGCACCAGCTCTGGTTTCTAATTATCCTGGGGGGGAGAGGGGTCCGCTGGATTCTTACTGCTCCTGCAAGTACGCACGCTCTGCTTCCAGCTGCAGAGATGTCCTGAGAAGCCAGTATCAGGCACTGTGGCCCCTCTGGGCCCCATGAGGGAGGGTCAGAGGACATACACTTCCTGTGCACTCTACCTCCTGCACACATGAGCACTTCCTGTTGTACTGTGCAGGAAGGACACTAACAACTGTGGAGCCAATCGGTCACCTTCAGTCACTGCGCTGTTGAGTCAGCCACAGCCCTGCCATTCGTCCCCACCCTCCACACAGCAACAAACCCCTCAGCCACCTTCCTCAGTGTTGGAGAGAGCTCGGGTCCTCTGCAACCTGGCTGGACCCCACAGCTTGAGCTAGGCCTGCACTAGGGAAGCTAAGAATACTAACAGTGGCTGATAGACGTGTGACAGCCTTAATGCCAGATGCTTTGTAGAAATATCTGATTTTAGGCCCCAAGCAACTCTGTAATTCCCTTCCTTTAGGTGAGAACCTAAGGCCTACAGGGTTTATATAACTGTACTCATTGTTAACATGGCTAACAGGTCACAGAGCTGCGGTCTCTCAAATGGAGAGACACATTCTGAGCCCCTCTGTGATGCCACTTTCCAGGGGTAGGGGGGGAGTTGGTATTCAGGCAGACTCAGTCAATCGACCTACACAAAAATAATAGGTGACAGCACAGGGATGGATTGGAGGAACATACATAAACATGCAAGGCAAAACATGGATAACTAACATTGTAAAATCATCGCTCATGTGTCTGTGGCTACAGTTACAGGGTTGAGTGCTTTTCTGTGTACTATGTACTTGAGGAAGCGCACTCTACTGCATTCTTACGGAGCGCTACTCACAGGTACTTATGCGACCTCGCTCCCCTCCCAGAAACAAATGGCCCTGGCGGCCCCGACCATCGATCAGCCCTTACAAAGCCAGCTTACCAGGTAAGTATGACACGTGCCTCTACTCCGTGGCCAACCCATGTGGGAGGCCCCTATCCTGCAGCACTGCTTAGCTGCTGCAATGGCTTTTCTTCTGCTGTCTCTGCAGTAGCCACACTTTCAGTAAACCTTCGTTTGCACCAGTCTTGACTCCCCATCTTCTGCCCCCAATTTTCATTCTTTACTGGAGTGATGGCAAGGACCCAGAGAGCAGCAGAGGGCCATTCAGAGGCCCCGTCAGGTGCAACAATATGCTCACGCTCCTCCTCAAGAAGAGCCTTCATTTTTAAAAGAGAATAAAAATAGTACAAATAAATAATAAATAAGAATAGAAATGAGACAGAATTTCACTAAACAAAACGATAGAAATTCAACAATTGTTATATTGCATGTTGTTATTGTTACAGGCAGCTAAATTAGATAGAAATTACAGGCAGTCAGACAGGGGCGGGCCCTCAAGGTGACAATGTGGGAGACATAGTGACTTTGCAACTTTAGAAGAGACACACACTCCCCACTGTGGGCCAGACCTCGAGACAGAAGCGTACACAGATACAGCCACACACCTCCCTAGGGATGGGCATCAGGGACTGATATTCTAAATAGGTATCAATCACCTTGAAAGAGCCAGACAGAGTCACTAACCCAACCCCCAACAGGAGCAGACCCTGTACCTTATGCATGCCCACTTGCTGGGTGACTCGCTTCCTCATTTGATCCCAACTTAATCAATTTTACCTGAGCAATGATGCTTGTAACCTCATTGTCCTACCTCATGCCTGCCTAAATGAGTTTCTGTGTTTTCCACTTTAGACCCACCTCACCACATGGTTTTACTCTTTAAAAATCCCTGGAAGAGACAGCTTCCTGGGCAACGCACTCAGGTCCCACTTCTGTCCCTCTGTCAGACAGGAGCTTTCTTTCCCCAATAAATATTCTTTTCTTAATCTTCATTTATTCCTAAAATTCATCCTTCAGTTTTAGAGAACATGAACTAGTCGCAGATACCTTTCAAGTTGGGAGTTTCATTCCCCTATAGCATTGTCTTCAAATTAATTGCTTAGATTACCAGATGTAAGCATGTAAAATTGATCAAAAAAACAAACTAAAAAGAAGAGAAAAATTTTTAAGCATTAACTGCTCCTTTCAATAATAGACCAGCAGAAATCAACAGTACTGTTATCCAAGCTATCTAATAAATAAATAAGTAAATAAATAAAAATAAAAAACATTTGAAGATCACAATTTAATCTGGGCTTTAAAAAATCTTATAATAACTTTAACAAAATATATCTTCCTGTATATTATTTTCCACATATTTCATGTTACTTTTTAAAAGATATTTTACATTTAAGAAAAAGAACTTTCATCCTAGCTAACAGTCCAGATGCATACCCTTGCTCTTTTAGTTAAAATATTTCAAAGAGCAGTGTAGAAGGTATCATAAAACACTGGGACAAGCAAGAGTTCTTATCCTGTACCCACAGAGAGGGCTAAGAGCACCTTTAATCCATGTGCAAATTATCCTTTACATGTGTACACTTTTCCTGGCCTTCTTTATCTCAGTGGTTCTTGAGCAGTGGCTGTTGGCCCTCCAGGGCTACCTGGAAACTTTAATATCCATCTTCAGTCATCCAGGCTAAGGAATTTTACTGGTTTCTGGGAGGCAATAGAGGCTAGGGATGCTACTGAGCATTCTTTAATGCATAGAACAGCCCTTGCTGTTAAAAGTGTTAGCCAGCTGAAAATGTCAATTGTGCCAAGGTCAGGAAATCTACATTAGATTCTCCAAGAGCTCTCAACCTTCTCCAAGACATTTTAAGTTCCAGAGCTTACTGGTCCAATGAAGAACCTAAAAGCCAGAAGTATCTCCGCAGCCCTGCCAGCCCTCTCCAGCATCTCATAGCACACATCTGCTGTCAGAAGTGCCCTTCTTGGGCACGAGGACCCTTGACATCTTACCAAGTGGCTTTCCACAAGTCTGTGCACTTGAGTTTCTTGCTAAGGCTCCAGGAAGTGTAGTGCTCCTGGGTACCACAGCAGCATTTCCACCAGAGTACGCATCACTTTGCACAGCAGTCATTTTACAAAGGTGAACATATCAACCATGGCGTAGTGAACAACTTGGAGGCCTGGAACAAGGAGACAGGAGCCCTTCGATGCACTACATCTATGCCATTGTGTCCATATTGAAAACTGGATTCTGAGTGGTAGAAACGTAGGATTGTAAAACTTTTAAAGACCTAAAAGTCAGAGCACCTAGACCTCCCATTCACATACCCTGCATACCCAACCCCAGTTCTTTCTCTACAGAATACAGGTCTTGGGGTTTGTGTACACCAGGGTCTCACGAAGGAGAGACAGTCAGGAAGAGGTAGCTGTTATGGTCTACTGTGAGGCTTACCCAGCAGCAGAGCCTGGCGGGGCAAGGCTGAAATCCTTAGGACAAGTCATCAGGAAGAGCCAGTTGCAACTCTGGGCACAAACCAAATCTAGTCACATGTGGAGTGTGTTCTACTCCAGTACTGCTATTAAAGCCTTTTAACTGACTGAATCATGCTCACTTGTGTTATCCTGAAAAACCCTTCCTTAAAGTCAACTGAGTATTCATATTAATCATGTCTACAAAACAGTTCACAGCAACACCTCCATCAGGGTTTGATTGGATAACTCAGGACTCTCCCCTACCCCAGCGGAAGCACGGAACTGATCACCTTGGATGTCATGTTGTCTCACTTCCTCTGTAGCTTTTTTATTTTCCAGTACTGGAGGCTGAACTCAGGACCCTGTGCTTGCAAGCAGATGCTTATTCTACTGAGCTATGTCCCCAGCCCTCTTCTGTAGCTTTTGACCTATAGTTTTCATATTGACACGAGCATAAGAAACAAGTTGCAAATGTGTGGGTCTGCCCAGCCAGGCCTCCCCTATTGCCAATTCATTGCTAAATAGTCATTTTTTCCAAAATCCTGCTAGCAAATTGCTCATTCACTGCAATAAAAAGTAGACAAGGACTTTTAAGGAGCCAGTTCCAATGATACTTCGGTTGCCCAGCTCAGTTCATCCCAAATTCGTGTTCAAACACCAAAACGTTCAACAACTGAACGTATCTTTTTTTATAATAAAAAACAGAAAACCAAATAACTGATTCTGAAGCCCCAAAATTACACTTATAAGTTCATTTTTCAGGACTTTAACTAATTTCATGGCGATTTCTCTCTTTAACTCTTTGATGACTCTCGTGGTTTTCCTCTTAGATTTACTGATGGTAAAGCCATCTTTCTTTGGAAGCATAGTTATGATATTTTACACAAAAAAAGTGCAGAGAAAGATACTGGCAAATGCTTCAAGGCACTAACACATGCATACGTCATCTGGGCAGGCTTGTGCTCAGGCTACAGTGTCTCCCCTTCGTCCTTCAGGTCCACCCTGAGACGCGATGCGTGACTCTCAGCCCATACTGGTTTTTGCAAGTTGGGTTCCTGGTTCAACTGCTGAGAAAGAGCTTGTCTGTGGGCTTTTTTCACACACAGCAAGAATATTTTGTTTTTACAGACTATGCTGCTCTAGTAGTGAAAAGTTCACACTTAGAGCTGTTCCACAACAGAGATATAACTGTAATTGCTACACTTTTCTTTAAATGGAGAGGAAAACATCACATTAGTGCAGGACCACTGTGATTTCTCACACTTAGCCAGAAATGAGCATCACAGAATCTATAACCAAGAAAGGATTTTAGCACTAATCTCGTCTAACTCCCTCATATGTTACAGGTAGAGGGGCTTGGAGACCAGTGGGAGCTATGTGTCGTGGCTTTGAGAAGCTCCTCAAAATCACAGCCAGGATAAACAAAGCATTATGATGCCCAGGCCGGCCTGGCTTCTTGGACCACATCGGCCTCCAGCAGCAAAGGAAACATTTATAGACCCAAACGCAAGCCTCCTCCCCCTTCAGCAAAGCCCACAGCAAGCTTTTTACTGCTGGCGTTTACTCTGACAGGTATCAGTAACTACAGAAGGATGCGCTGTTAACACAAGATGACAAATTCTAAAATTGGCTTGTTTTCACAACTGTCACTTTTTACGGGGTGAATGACCTTTCTCGGGTTCTTTCCAAGCCTCTGGGTTTCTGCCAGTCAACATGCCCATACTTCCTCCTGCAATCGCTCGCTAGGAAAATGTCATTATTCTATTTTGAAGGGGCTGGAGTGGCGGCACTCTTTTGTAATGACTGCTTTTTGGAAGGATGAAAAAAAAAATCATAAAAGTCATGAGTGGAAAAGCTTTCATGGATCCATCAAGTCCCAACATGCACTAGAAGAATAAAAGGTAGAAATTGAGTGCTGAACACGATGTGAAGAAGGAGTCTCCCTTCCCTGCATAGGAAGAACGTCTGTGATCTGTTTGCATTCAGAGCTGAGAGAGCTGTTTTTCCCACCTTCAAGGATTTCTGCTCCTTACTGCTCTTTGTGTCAGAAACCACCTCATCTGAGGGACAGAAACACTTCCCCAGCACCCAGCTCCAAACGCTCTCTCTCCAGACCTTGCCTGCCTCTTAGGAATCTTTGCTAGCAAAAACACAACACAAAACAAAACAAAAAAAAAAAACATGGCAGAAAGAGGAAGCAAACAAAGAGATAACTTATGAGTTTAAATTTAAAACACCCTAAATAAGGTAGAAAGGATAACTACATATTATCTTTGGGATAGTTTTGCCCTAAGGACTAATAATCATTAATACAAAAGTCAGTAACCAGAAGTATTTTCTTTTCCCTAGAATAAGACCCAGAAAGAAGCTGGCTGTGGTGGCACACACCTATAATCCCAGATTTGGGGGGGGGGGAGCAGTTGAGGCAAGAGGATTGCTGGGAATTTGAGGCCAGCCTGAGCTACAGAGTGACTTGAAGGCTGGCCTGAACTATATAGCAAGACCCTGCCTCAAAAAAAAAATAATAATAATAAAATAACACTTGAGAAAGCAGAATGGGGGGCACACAGAGAGAGTGACAGAGAGAAAGATGCTCCAGTTGTGCTCGTAACTCCAGAAGCACAGTACTCCTTATCACGGACCAATTTGGGGGCAGAAACAAGGCAGTCACCTTGCCAAGGATGAAGAAAGATAGGTTGGCTTTTATTTATTGCTGAATGCTTGCATAACATCTTTCGTTTAAATTTGAACATAAAGGGGCTGGCGACATGGCTCGTAGAATAAGCGCTTGCCTGGCAAGAGCAGGGCCTGAGTTCAATCCCCAGTACTAAAAAAAAAAAAAAAAAAAAAAAAAAAAAAAAAACTTTGAACATAAGGGCTGGTGAGATAGCTCAGTGGACTAAGTGCTTGCTTTGGCAAGCGCAGGGTCCTGGGTTCTATCCCCTGTCCTGCATGCCACACAGGGCTTGCCCTCAGGCACACTAAGCTGGCAACCTAGTCTGGGTGAGGGAGCACATGCCTATAATCCCAGCACTGGGAGGCTGTAAACAGGAGGATTATTAAGAGTCTGAGCTGCATAGTGAGACTCTGTACCAAATACATACATGAAAATAAATAAATTTGAACTTAGCCCAGCTTCTAGGAAATAAGCTGGTTACCTAGAGGGGGACACACTGTGCAGATGAAGGCACAGAGGCCAGCACTCACGTAAGTCCGCTGGGCAGGGTCCTGCTATCCTCCTGGCTGTGGGGTCTCCCAGCAGAGCTGCCTTCTCGGGGGGCAAAAAGTCACACAGAACAGTAGCTAAAAGCATGCTCTCCAGCAGCCGCAGCCTGGTCTGGACTAGGGTCCCAGTGCCCTGTCCCTACCAGGTGTGTGGCTTGTACAAATCACTTAACCACGGCCTCCTTGATTTTGCATGTGTGAAACCTAAGTAACATAATGAATGCAAAGCATATAGCCAGAACTCTATAAGCACTGACCATTACTCTGGGTCAGAGCTCACCCACTTTCTTCTAACCATAGCATGTATTTCAGAAAAAGTGTCCCTGTTTAAATATAGAACTGGGAAAGGCAGGCTACTGTAGACCACAGAGAGCTGCCATTAGGTAGCGCCTGCAGCCCACCTCCTCTCCACTGATTTCTACATCATTTGACACACCTTTCTCTTAGAACTTTTTTAGCCTCCAGTCTTCAGCCAGCACTGTTCTTTCTCTTCCTCATAAGCAGCTATAAACCAATATCTTTCCAACTACTCTAAGTGGGTTTGGCCTTCGGGATATTTACCCAGGTTTCCACTTACCCCCATGTCTATTTCCAGACATAAAGATGTCACCAGGTCTCAAGGTTGAAAATAAGCAAGTAGGGACAGTCTGGAGGTGAGGGCTGCCGTCACACAGGTCACCCTGACCACTGTCACACATGAGCTTGTCTCTTGCTTGGGTAAGGCTGAGGCCAGGACCCGGGCCTGGGAACAGGCCAGTCCATGGGCCTCCTCTGCTCCCTGCACGCTGGCCCTCTCTACTGAGCCACCACACTGTCTCTTCTGACTCGCTCTCTTAGCCCCTCAGGTACTTCAAATGCACAGTTATCCTTCCAGCCTCAAGGTCGAGTGACAAAGTCCCAACTGTCGCTTGATTCGAAATTCAGATTTGTTAAGAGAGAAACTGATTGAAGTAGCAGGACTCCTTTTGCCTCTCTGATGAAATCAGCAAAACTGTAACACCAGGTGAGCCCAGTCCAGGAAACCAGGGACACAGTGGGAGCATTTGGGAGGAGAGGGTGAATATACAACCAAAAGGCCCAGCTCGTGACACTGGCTCTGATCACCAGGCCCCAAATTCCTGCTGCACACCACTCCTATAATTAGCACCTAAAAACTCATTAAAATGCAGGGGCTTTCCAGCAGTCGAATGTCTTCAGATACTTTCAGTTGTTGACACCTAAAAGTGAATATGTGTTGCTAACTCGGAGTAGACGTGTTTTGGCAGAGTTAGGGGCGAGGATCCCTATGGGGTGTAAAAGGTTCATGTGGAGGCAGCAGCTCTCCAGAGCAAAAGTATTACTGGAGAAGGGAAGCATCTCCTCTATACAGAGAAGCTGGTGGGCAGAAAACAAAACCAAGAGAAAGGCAGATGGCAATGAGAGGAGGACTCAGAACAAACACGTGAACCTACCTGACACCCACGTGCATAGCCTGAGCAGCTAGCTCAAGGGCCAGGGCTTAGAAAGCTGTTTTAAAACCAACAGTGACCTCAGCTTTCTCCCTGAAAATGGAATAAAATGAAAAATCAGAGCTGGTAGAGGATAACATTGTTCTGCTCTATACAAAGGAGAACTTAGCTATACAACTATAATTTCCAAATGAAAAACTGGAACACATAGTTTGACAAAGAATTTTTTTTTTTTTTTTGCCATTTCAGAGTGAATGAGGCAGTTTAAAGGATATACTTTGGATATGCAAATCTAGGTTGTTACTAGATACTACAATGGTGTATGTGAGAAGAAATAAATTGAATATGTGGAAGACAGCATCAACTCAAGGGCTGGAAAGGGAATATTGAAACTGCTTTCAATTTTAAGGAGCAATATTACAAATAGCAGCACATTAAACTAGAGAAAGTTTTCCAAAGACTGATAAAGGTTACCATTCTGTGGAACTGTAGTTCACCTCAAACTGCTAGCCAACAAGCTAATAGTAATTAAGAAGTCACCGAGGGCCTTGCAACAGTACTTTTTCCTTTCACTACAGTTAGACAATATTAATTCAACTTATAACTGGTTAAATGAATTGATTTCAAGTTGCCTCAGTCTCTGACACCTCTCAGCCCAGCACCAAGCAAGAGATAATGCCTTCTGGTTTTCTCAGCTTTTTTAAAAGATTAGCTAAACAAAATGATAAAATAAAACTTCTCAGTTCAACCATCTTGTTGACAAACCCTCAATTAACCTCTTCTCAGAACTCATCACAGGCCAGGGAGATAGCTGAGTAGAATAAGCACTTGCCTGGTAAGAGCAGGGTCCTGAGGTCAATCCCTGGTACTGCAAAAAAAAAAAAAAAAAAAAAAAAAAAAAAAAAAAATCATCACAGTCAGGGTGTCCACAAGATCGGGATGCAAGCAGCAGAAAACAAACTTCTACCAACTTCACCATCAAACCAGCAACGTAATAACTGGCTGCTGAGTGGCCTCAAGGAAGCTGATGGCTTCAGTGGGCTTCAAGGTGCGCACAGGGTTCCTTCCACAGCTGTCTTTCTGCAAACGTGTTTCCCCATGGTAGATAGAGGCTGGCCACGCTGCAGCCTTTGTGTCTGCATTTGAAAGATCTGCTGATGTTCAACTAAAATATCTTAATCTTTTTTCTGAATTTCTAGTTGCAGTAACCCCATTACCCCACCTTGCATCGATCCTGGCTCGGTCGCATGTGGCCACGCCCAGCCTTGCCTGCCTCTTTGGCAGTCATCTCTGGGGATCACATTTTGGGTCACTGCCTGCTCTGTCTGACCACACTGCCTTACATATTCCAAAAACATCTCAAGAGTTTCTGCTCTCCTGAAACCACTTCCTGGTTCTCTCTGCAAACTTAAAAGCGCATGGATGTCATTAACCTGCCTACCATCCTGACGCAACCCCCCGAATTGTAGCTTCAGCTTGTTTCTTCTCTTGTTAATCCTTCCTTTAGCGTAATACTTCAATTACATCATTTTCCAGATCAAAAGTCTTCAAAGGTTTCTGACCACTTCCGGGAACCCCCAGACCCAGTCCTAGCCCAGGTCCGGTGAGTGTGTGGAGAGCTTCCTGCTACCCTGCACAGGCGGGACCAGTCCCAGC
>NW_004524622.1:2956081-2958546 GCF_000260255.1 Octodon degus | reverse complement strand
GAATGATTTGTTCTATTGGTGTTTGTAAATAGGATCACAAGTCCGCATCTTGTACAGCAATTAACCACTAAGAATAATATATGCAGTGTATTATTTTTTGAAACTGTACTTACGATTTGATTTGAAACTGTCTCATTGCTATATGTTTATCAATAAAACTGTAGAAAAAAAAAAAAGTCTTCAAAGATCTGAGTCTTTGTCCAGACTCCTTCTCCTGTGCAGTCTGACCCTGGCCGAGGCCTTTCTGGAGCACCCTGCCCCTCTGCCTGCTTACCGTCCTCCCCAGACAGTCACCACAGCCGAGCTTTCGCTTTCCTCCAACACGGCCTGTCCCTCCCGCAACTGATCGGCCAATCCCGACTCCAGCAACCGCGGTTCTCCTGACCCGTAAGCCTTGGAGCGAAGTGGCCGTCGTCTGGAAGCCTCTCTGCTCGCTTGCCGTCGGGTCACTTCACATCTCTTCTCTGGAAAATCCTTGTAACTCTAGACAAGTTCTTCTTTTGACATCGACCTCCTCACTCTTGGTATTTTCCTGCTGCTTAATATATTACCTAACACATTATATTTGAAGCAAAAACAGAGATTTCTACTTGTTTTTATAAGCTTTGAAGCACATGTGCACTATCTTCTACATAGCACTTATTCAAAAAGAATTTTTAAGAGGTGGAAAAGGGAAAATAAGTCTTTAGGAGGATTTTATTACTTTCTTCTTTACACTTCATTATTTCTATCACATTGCATTTTTCCATAATTTTATTGAGAAACAAATAGCAATAAGACAGTTGTACATCAAATTAGTAGGATAGTTTCAATAATTGAGACACTGTATATTGTTTTTAAGGGTCATTCATTGGACAAGATGCAGACATGATATACTGTTTACAAACACTTTTAGAACAAATCGTTCTACTCATTGAATTAAGAGAATGCAGTTGTATATCTATCCTATTTTAAATATACAGATACAAAATGGTCATTCATCTGTATCCCCTTTTTTGGTTTAGTTTTGTCATTTAAATATTATAGGTGTGTGAATTCAGCAGGATATTCAAAAATAGTCCAGCAGTGCATAATAGCAGTGGGTTTTCCATAAGACTGGCAATGTCAGAAGTTGTTGACTTGAGCCTTTTACAGCTCAGCATAATATGACTTTACATTTTATACCTCATTTTTATACTTTTCTGCTGGATGGTTAAGACCGAGATAAAGCAAGACCTATGTAATAAGAATTGTAGCTTTTGGATCTGATAAGGTCAGTCAAATCCCTTCAGGATTTATCCTGAGACCCTGTACCTCAGTTTGTAGATCCTTTGCCAGTGTCAGCCATGTGAATGAGTCATGGCCATTGCTTGACCAATTTGTTCTTTGTGAAAGCCTGAGAGAGTGTTTTCTCTCTATGTGACTCTCCTTAGGCACACTCTACATCATCGATCACTTTCCTCTGTGGCCCCATAATCTCCTTGATCAGAAAATTTGGGACCCAACTGAGTTACATGATGTTACAGTACAGGTTCTCCTATGTCCTGAGTCTTCACTGACCTTGGAAGGCTAGGGCCAAAATGTTGTTGACTGTCCTTGCAGCCCTTTTTCTCTAATTTTTGGTCTGCAACTTAGGTTGTTAACCCTCCACAAGAGAAGCTTATTGTTATTACCCTACAATGTAGGCTGTTGAGCTTAATCTCACTGTCTGTCTGAATATCAAACATCTTAGGCATAACATGGAACAGGTATTTTTCATCAGGTATTGATACGTTAAACTTTAAGTCCCTACAGAATATGAAAAAAAATTAAAATATATTTAAAAAATAGGAACAAACAATTACATATTTTTACACACAAGTTTAGAAATCTAACCATATATAGCATTGTAGCAGGACCATCCTGCAACACCCCTTTTCCTATCTCCTGCCTTCATTCATCACCCCTTCCTTTTTTTAAATATTTTTATTGAGAAACAAATAGCAATGAGACAGTTTCACAACCAATTAAAATAACTTTATTGTTTATATTATACTGTAGTTCACCAAATTTATTTTGCATGCTTGACATTCATAAAGCTTAGATCCTGGTGTTTCACTTTTAATTTTCTACCCAATGAAACACAATCTAGCAAGCAAAAATAATTTGACTCCAAAATCTTCTATTGCATTTCTCATAAGGCACAAAGGAAACTCAAATGCTATATATGAGAGCTCCTCCTCTTCTCATTCCACTTCCATAAACTTTCCAGAGCACCTCTCTAGGATCTCCGTACTCTCCCTGAGCTGTCTCACTGCTCAGTTCCACCACGATGTTACATGAATACATGGGACACAGAAACTTAAGTATGTCATATGAGACAGCTCAGTGGACTAAAGCACCTGCTTAGGCAGGCTTAGGCAAGCACAGGGACCGTGGTTCAATCCCAGACACCACATGCTGCACCAGCCCTGCCTCCAGAGCAGGCTGAGCCAGCCATGAAAAAA
>NW_004524622.1:2940686-2955981 GCF_000260255.1 Octodon degus | reverse complement strand
ATATGTATATATGGCATAGATGATCTTATGTGATGAAGGAATTAAGATGTGTTACATACATGTACTAACTTCCCATGAGAACTATAATCAGTAGGTGTTAGGTATGAACCCATA
Source organism: Octodon degus (assembly GCF_000260255.1). Lineage (NCBI taxonomy): Eukaryota > Metazoa > Chordata > Mammalia > Rodentia > Octodontidae > Octodon > Octodon degus. The sequence continues at coordinate 2,955,867 of NW_004524622.1, read as the reverse complement.
CAATCAACCAGACCAGGCATGCTGACACAAGTAGAAGATGTACTGGAGATGTCAAGCAGGCTGGCTGTCTGGTGGACCAAGACAGCAGAGAATATAGGGGAAGCAGGAGACTTCATAGGATCTCTTAGGGAGGGTGCTGTTGGGCTGTAACAGCTGAAAGAGAGCTAATCTTGGAAGGGCTACCTGGTCTGTGGGGGACTTGTAATGTTAACAGAGGAGGTTTCGTGGTTGCCTGCCCACTGAGACGAGGAAGTGTTTCCAGCACATTCAGCTCACTCACCCGAGAAGTTCCTCAGAAGATAGCCTCGCCATCTTGAATATGCAAGGACACTGTCTTGGCAAAGGCTTCTGCACTATGGTGAGGGTCAGGGGCTAGCAGCTGCATTACTCAGGGCCCACGTGGGGATGTCTCTTCCACTTGGGCTCACACAGCGTGAGCCCGTTCCTGCCCTTGTGTGCCCTTGCACAACTCATCTCCTTAAGCCGGTCTGAGTTGTTCAGCATGTACACTGTTTGCTTGTGTTTTATCCAAATCCTTTTCAGCCTGACACTTTTTAACTTTTAACATGTTAATTATCTCCTGTTTAATTCTTAATCTCCCCTACTTCTATGTTCTCAATTTTTTATCCCATCCCATGTATCCTATTCTCCCACCTCTTATTTTCATAGCTTTAACCTTTTATCTCATTGGCCTCTAGCCTTCTCTCATTTATTTTAAATATCAGCCACTTTATCATTTTATTATTTTTAATGTTTAATGCTTAACCTTTATTTGCAGTTTAATTCTTTTCTCTTTTAAACTTCTATTTTTCTACATTCATCCTAACTTTACTCTCTAACTTATAAATAGACCTTCTTTGAAATATCTATCCTTCCTTATAAAATGAAAAAAAAAACTATTCCCTCCTATTTCTTTTACCTTGTAATTTGGACTTAAAGCCTTATTTTACAAGGACTGAGATGAACTAAGGCCTACAGGGTGGTGCGCCATCCAGGGAAGCTATGGACCTGTACACACTCTTCAATGGACCTGGAGGCTAGGGTCTTTCTTTAGAGTTATAGGATTACATCCGTCACTGGATTCCAAGGATCTTTTCTCGTGATTCTTCAAGGAATACCAAGACTGTAATCTTAGGCACAATTTAACTCAAGACTCAGAGCTTGACAGTAACACAATATTCTTGATTTCATGTCATTATCATTTAGATCTAAAATGGCCCCAAAAGCCTCACATGTCCAAGGTGCAGAATCTGGAATTGATCAGGAAGGTACTGTGCACACCGGTGCATTGATCCGCTGATGAGCTCCTAGCTGAGCCAGCTATGAGTGGGCAGCCCAGCTTGAGGAAGGGAATCAGTGAGCATGCCCAGGGTGGTACAGCTTGTCCTCAGCCCTCCCTCTTGCCTTCCCTGATTCTTCTTCGCCTTTGTACTCTTTCTACCCTGACATTGCAACTCACTACAGCCCAGGAACACTGAGTCAAGTGACCACGAACTGACACCTCTGAAATGGTAAGCCACAAGAAATCTTTTTTCCTGTAAAGCTTTTTTTTCAAGTCTTTGGTCACTGTAACCAAAGTTGAGTAGCACAACGTACTTCTCATCTATATGGTTTTCCATTTACACATGACACTAAAGAGCAATTTTCTCATCAATAGGCTCTATCCCATTGGTGCACTACCTGGTTGATTATCATTTAACTAGTCATGTAATTTCACTTCCACCGCCTCATATTAGCCTGGTTCTCTAAAGAAATAGGGTCAATAGGAGGATGGATGGATGGATGGATGGATGGATGGATGGATGGATGGATGGATAGATGGATGGACGGACGGATGGATGGAAATTTATACACGGAATTGGCAATCACTGAGGCTGAGAAGTTACATGCGCTGCTATCTGCCACCTAGAGATGTAGGAGATCTAGTGGCTAGTTCTGGTCTGAATCAAAAGACCTAAAAACCAAGAAAACCCATGGTGAAAAGTTTTCCAAATGCAGGAGAAGACAAATGTTCAGGCTTGAAATTTATCTCTATTTGGTGCTGTTCAGGTCTCCAGTGGATTGTATGGAGTCACCCATGTTGTGGAGGGCATTCTGCCTTCCTCAGTCTACATATTCAGATCTTAGTCTCATCTAGAAATATTCCCACTGACACAGCAAAAATACTTAATTAAACAGTAAACAATATTTAATGTTCCAATGAAATTAACACATAAAATTAACCATTACAGGTTTACCCCTTGCCTATTTGAAGCCCATCACACATTTTAAGCCAGACTTAAGCTCCAAATTGTAAGGGACCTGTCCAGGCTCTCATTTTGGTCCAAGAAGTCAATTTGTAATCCCAGAGATACGTTATTGGAATCCCACCAAGTTAATTCCAATCTACTACTCCCAGTGCAATGCACAGTGAAAGTAAAGACACTTAAAACATAGTTATAATTATTGGGGAACCAAGGGGCCCTAAGTCCAGCCACAAAGATGGCTTTCCGGAACAAAACAGATCCAGGATCGCACCTGGTTTTATTCAGCTGGGGAAGGAGGAGTGGCTTGAGGAAGGGAATTGTGGAAAGTAGTTGATTACTGTGAGCTGGGCTAGGTGGGTGGTCTGCATATACCTCTGTCATCAATAGCTTCTATCCCATTGGTGCACTACCTGAGAGAACAATTTGCATTACACTATTGAGATAGTATCTAATGTTTTTTGGTTTTTGGGTTTTTGGGGGGAGAGGGGCCTGGTGCTTCAGCTCTGATGCAATCTTTCAAGACCAAGGAAGTCATAGCCTCTATCTCAAGGCTCGATCCCAAGCTGGCAGCACAGAACATTGGCTCTTTGTCCTCTCTTGACCTGGCTCACAGTAAAGAGCAGCTGGTGTAGGTTATCAGGGAAACACACATGCTGCCTTCAAAGACTATCACCAGCACCTCAGCTAGGCCAATATGCATTGCTTAAGGCCAATTGAAAGGATAAAGAGAAGTCCTAGCCAGCTCTGTACATATCAATACAAGGAAATAGGGTCAGGCTCAGCCAAAATGGAGATAATCGCTCTTCTTTCAAGGAGAGCTGCTCAGGTGGTCCTCCACACAAATAAGTACAAGACTGTAGTTAATGATATACCTACACTATATACAACTGAAAATACACTACCTTTGGCAGAAGAAGAGACAAAATCTTTGAATGATGTTATTCTTCTTGATATCCTGTAATTTAAATTCTTTTGCTATAATTTGAAATTAATAACACCTAATATTATGATAATAAGTCAATGCATATTAAGTTACATAGTAAGGGAATAAAAAAGGGAGAAAAACAAACAAATATATATAGATAGATATGTATGCCATACCTGTGTATGACAAAATTGGATAGTTGTAAAGGGAAAGAGAAAATCATTGTAACTTTGTAAGAGAATTAAATTTGAAAATGAAGCAGGAGGGAAACGACCCCTATCATCTCCTGTTTCATCTGTTCCTCCAGCATCTCCATCCCCTTCATGCCCAGCTCCGTCCTCAACACACTCTGCATTTGCCCTGATGTAAAAGCTCAGAGGTTCATTTCTGATGCTCCTTCTCTCACTAGCACCAGCCCACTTAGGTACACTTTCCTGTTTTATTTACGTGTTGTTTCCTTTCTCTCTCTGATTAGTAATGAAAATGTTAACTAAACCCAGCCCCTGGGGCTCACCACCAGGCACCTTTGCCCAAAAGGGGGTCTGCCACAATTCATCGTGAATCTTTCATGCTTCCCCTCCCAAGTCAGTACAACTGGCATTTTAAACAAAGCAATTGGAACTAATTCACAAAATACATTATGATCACATCTGCCACATCTATGGATGGCGATTGATATGCAATAGCTGTAAATCCCCACATTAGAAAAATCAAAGAGGGATAAGGTGGAATAAAAGGAGTTTGTTTGAAAAAGCAAGGCCATTCAAGTGGTAGAATAAAACGTACAGGGCTCACTTGTAAAAGTTCACACTGTGCGAGCTCCTCCTTGCCCCAGAGCATGGCCAAGACCTGAGACTGCAGAGACACTGAATAACCAAAGCACTGAATCATGTGCCTGACTTCCAGATGGAGCTAGTGAACGCTTCTACCTCTGACACAACTGCTGATCTATTCCTAATACATTGAATATGTTATCCTCTTTGTTCTCTTTTATTTTTAAATTCCTTAGAGCTTTTTTAAAAGAAATTTATTTTTATTTCCAATGTTCCATGATTGTTAAAAGATGATTGCTTAAATCAGAAATCAAATAACATCCAAGATTTGTGGATCTAAATACAGTACATACAACCCCAGAGGCCTTCCTGAGCTTTAGCAGAAAGATGTAGAACCCATATAGGATGGAATAACAAAAAAGTGATTATTAAGAAGAAAATATATGTGGTCCAATTGCATAGTCAAGTTTTATTATCTCTCATCTGCCCCTAGGGATAGATGTGACTCTAGAATTAAAGAGTAAGCTGAATAGTCAAGGTGAAAATAAATGCTCACTTTATTCCTCCATTAGAGACGGGGATCTTTATGGGTTCCCCACGTGGCTACGTGGGCCAGTAATCATGCCTTCTCAGAGTCACAGGATCCATTTTCAGTACCTTACTCATCTTCGCCCCTGGAAAGTAGGCTGATATCAAGACTAGACATACAAACCTTTGCTCCATTATTTACTGGCTGTCTGAGCTTCATTCTCCTCATCTGAGGAAGGAAGTAATGCCTCATTGACAAGCTCAGGCAAAAGACTCAGGACGGGAGCCAGTACAGAGTACCCCCTAGGGCAGTTGATAGGGAGAGCCAAAGGAAGGAGGTTGGTTGCCTGCTTGTATTAAGAATTATCTGGCTTTAAAAAAAATTAAATCATAAAATTGAATACTTAATATTTCAGTGTCAACCTACCTGTCTCAAGAAAGATTGCAGCTTAAAAAACTAAAAGAACTGCTGAAAATGAGTCATGTGTTTCATAACCGGTGCTATCTGCCCTACCACCAGCCTAATGAGCATCTAATTACGTCCCATAACTCAGCCATGGAGAAAGGAAGTGGGGCAGGCAATTCCTTGCACCTTCAAAGCTAGGCTTTAAGGCTAACGTGGCAACTTGAAATGCAGCAAGGATTTCCTCCCAGCGTCATCGAACAACCACTTGGTTTGGTGTCTTTTCAGAGGCAGGTAGTTGGCAACCCAACTGTTGAGCTTCCCTGAGGACATGGTGCTGCAGAGCAAAGAGATCTGGAAGCTTCAAGCAATGAGCTCTATTAGTCAACCTGAAAATGCCTGGAGTTAGAAAATCCAGCTGCAAGAAACTAAATGCACTCTGAATCCAGGCCCTACTTCTTCACATATTCTCCTAAATCTTGATCCCTCTCTTGCTCTAGCCCTCGCTCCAGGGCCAGTGCCACAGTCATCTGGACGAGTCAGAAAGTGAAAGAGAGTTTATAAATCTCTGTTCTTCGATGGTGCTCAGTTAAGTGTCTGAGTTCCACCTGCTCCATATTCAATGCTTCCCTTAGCTTCGCCTTCAGCAGCATTTTGATGCTGTTGTATTGCAAAAGTGACCTTCCAGAAACAGGAAAAGTCTCACTACATTAGTGATCACCGTTCCATTGCCACTGAAATGACCACATGGGCTCCACAGACGCAGAAAATATGGCCTCCCCCACCCCATTAAAATTTCCAATAATCTCCTGAAAGTGGAATGTCTCCAGAGAAAGTGGTACTGCAAAGATCTGACCCCTGCCTGACCACCTAAGACTGAGAAATTGCTCTTGCCCAACAGGAGAGGCGAGGGGGGCATCAACAGTGGCCTTTTCCTCTTCTCTCATGGAATATATTGACGGAAAATAAATCTAAGGAGGCTAAGAACCTGCTGACAGCAAAGATTTCTGACATTTGAAGAAAGAATTTTCTTCACCAGATGGAACTACAAAGTAGATCAAAGGCATAGTCTCAATATAGCTCTAACAACATAAAGACCATTACAATAAATCATCTCTCCACGGAAGAACTGCTCATCTATATGAAGCTGTCAGCACTTCTCTTACACATATAAAGGCTACTACATTACATACCAAAAAGGAGCACAATAAAACTAACTTGAGAATGAGAAAGATAAATGAACACATCCAGCAGACGGTGGGCAGGTCCTAAACAGCAAAGGTCAGGAAAAATTCCTGGAGAAGGGCTTTGACACACTTCCATCCCTTCCTGACAGTGCTTCCAGGGACAGCCATCGAGAAATGTCCCGCGGGGGTTTGTAACTAGCTCACTTTCACTGATTCCAGCTTTTATCTGTTTTTCAGTGGAATGCCAACTTGTCAGAGTGCCATAGGACAAAGCCTCGAAGCTCTTTTTGCTTTGGTGCTGGTAGAGTTTCATCTATTTATTTATTTTCAATATTTTATGGTTTCTATCAGCATCTTCTCCCTGATTGGTATATTCAATCTCTGTTCTGCTTGGAATGGTCTCAGTTCATAAATCTGTAATTAAAGAAACCACTCGAGAATGTGGCAACCCCAAGGTTGGGGTATTTTTTGACATGGGGAATACTTCTGTTCCTTTTCCAAATGATATTGAAATATTCATGGCAAATTAGCATAAGGCACATTTTTTATGTGGAAATGTTGCAGAACAATATCTATAACTGATGCATAAAATATAAGTTTTCTATTTTCATACACAAAAGCAGAGTCAAATATATCCAGACTTTATTACTAGAAGTTCCTCAACCCCTGAAATTTTCCCTATGGAACTCAGAACATAACAGACTTAATTAAGTGTTCTGTGGTTTAAATAATTGAGATCATTAAATTTGTGCAGAATATTCCTAAGGTTCTCTTTTGATTACATAATTTTGAGAGCTAGGCCATCTGCAAGGAGGTGCTGAGGGAATCTTCTCCTGTGGATGTCCTTCCCTCCCTTCTGCGGACCCACGGAGAGGCAGCCACTGGTAGGAGAGCTGAGCCACTGCTCAAGACAGAGACAGCATTCTGTGGCTCCACACCTATTGTGAGTACAAGCGGCACGCCACGATCAGAAAAATGAAAGAGAAGGTATCTCCACTTCCTAAAATAAAGCAGTTGAACTAAAGAGAATTAAGTACACACAGCTCTTCAACCATAGCTTAGGGGAGGTAAATTCATGTGAGGGAAAGTATTCTTCCCTATTTTTTTTTTAATAAGGGTCTAGAGGGTCTACAGTTCCTAGATTGGACTCGTCGTGATCCGCCTGTGTTCAGCCTCCCAAGAACTGGGATTACAGGCTTGCGTCACCACGCCCAGTCTCAGTCACCTCAGCACACCTCGGGGCAGGGCCGGGGATTGAACCACAGCTGCTGCATTTGCCTAAGCAGGCACTTTAATCCACTGAGCTATTTGGCCGGCCCTATTCTTCCTTTTTGATGTAGCTATCTTTGGATAAAGGGAAGCCAGTGAGAGAGAGATAGTCAGCCTTCTTGAAAAGAAATTTGAGGGCCAGTTTGGCAATGACATGGTGGTTAACTGTGCACCTCCCTGCAGCTCCACATCTGGGGACTGTCAAGTTGGAAGCTTGCAGCCACCCATGCAAAGGGTGTTTACACTACCGAAATCCACAAGCAGGACTTTTCTCCACTCCCCCAATGCACTCCTACTCCCTTTGACCAGTCTGTGTTTTCAGGCACACTGCTGATACGAGCGTTCCCATCGCAGGGCTCAGGCTGGGCCCTGTGTAGGATCTGCGCTTATCCTTTTAGTATGACATTTAGGACCCAATTCTACCACCAGGTCCCATGTCTAGAGTCCAAGCCAAGACAGAACTTTACACAGCCATACTAGGACTCCTTGGCATTGTGTCTAGAGTGACCATATACCTACATTTCCCAATTTATATCTGTTTCTAGTCTGAGTTACCTTTTGTAGGAGAGTGTTTCCCTTATTAAAAAAATATTGTTCTTGATAATTGTATCTTGGAAAGGAAAATAGTTTCCAGAGATTTCTACTTTGTGCTTGTAGCTCCTGTCACGGTCAGGCATTCTGTGTGACACATGTGCAGTAAGCAGAGTTCTCACTCTAGTGCACAAGAAAAATCTCAACAGTGGCTCAATACATAGTTAAAACTAAACTTCATAGCCACTGTAATATTCGGTTGACTATGAAAGATGACCAATCACGAGCAAGTTATTTTCTGACCCTTTCCAGACAGACCATCTTTGGCACCCAGGCGGAGGACCCACTGCTAACACAAAGTATATTCCACCTCTAGCACAAGACTGGCATCTTATTCCTGGGGGAAGGCACATCTGTGGCTGCTGCTGGCTCCTGTCCTGCTGAAGTCCCTTGACCTATGCTGAAGATTGCAAGCCTCACACAGCTCCATACCTCAAGCAGGAAGGCTTCAAATACGAGACAGCATAGCTAAATAGGAGAGAAATACATATGAAAATAGTCTCATAGCAGTGCTGCAGCACATGTCTTTTGAAAGATTAGTGGTATTCTTGAGAACTGGACCCAGAGACAACTTAATGAGTGCAGCTGCAGAAAGTGTACTTGCACATCACTATGTAAAGCACGACTTTTTAAAGTCAAAAGTCATTTCCATGAAAATTTTCCATTTTGTATTTCCTTGTGCATATATCTTTAAAAAGCAGTATTTGTCAATGTCTTTGTTAGCAGGGCATGCTATCAGGTTGCAAGACAGAAATGAGTCAATTGAATCCATTAATGGTTCCCTATTTTTTCATCCAATCTACATAAAAGGAAGCTCAAAGTATTTTTTTCTTTTGAAGGTTAAATATCTGATATTCTTGCAAATATGACAAATTCAGTTAAAAGGTTCATTTAAGGAAAAAAATTGTATTTTTCCGAAATAACATGAACACTAATTTTGGTTGAGCATAACATGGCAAAAACAGTGCTTCTGCCAAACTAAGAAAACTATGGAGTAGAGATGTTCCTGGAATTTATTGTGTTACGCACATAATTCAGAATTAATACCAAATAATTAGTGATTCTATCATCATACTAAAAAGTATGCTGCTTCTCTTTTATATACAGGAAGTAGCTGAACTATAAGAATTTTTAATTAAAAAACTGTAGAATGAAAAAACTTCATTGTGAAAGCATACTTCTTGTTGCTCATCCTGAATTCAACTTTAGTCAAAATCAATCTTTAGCCAAGCATAAAAGTATACCCCTATAATCCCAGAACTCAAAAAGCTGAGAAGAAGGAGCTGAACTTTGAGTTGGAAGCCAGTCAGAGTTGCCCAGAGCCTGCAAGACCAGTCTGAAAGACACACTGAGACCTTGTAACCAAAAGCCAAAAAAAACAAAAAAACAAAAACAAAAAAAAACCACTTCTTAAATCCTTTAACCAAAAGCCAAGGGGTTCCAGATTTTCAAGCCTTGAAACATTTTCAGGTTGTGATAATTAACAATGGAGCTTACAGAAAGACATTAAAATTTCTTCGTCTAAACTATTTCACTTAGCACTGGGATGCCTGTTTTTAAGCTAGTATCACGTTGGCTGGCTGGCTTTCTTCCTTTCTTTGTACCCAGGGATCAAAATCAAGACCTTGCACTTGCCAGGCAGGCGCTGGGCCCCTGAACTACATCCCCAGACCCATGTTGGTGTCTTACGACATCTTTGTTGTGTGCCATGAGGTTGGATAGTGTGATCCCTCCAAGTTCATTAATTTTGCTCAAGATTACCATCTTTGTCACTTTTCCATTGCTAGGAAAAAATACCCAAGATTCAAAACCTAAAGGCGAGGTGTGTTTCAGTTCATGATGTAGAGGGCTCACTCCATGGTTAGCTTTCCAAGGCAGAAAGGGTGCGGTAGAGGAGCCTGGGCAGAGGACAGCTGCGCATCCCACAGCAGGCAGCAAGAGAGGCAGACGTGAGAGTGAGGACGCACGCCTGACATCACACGTGGTGACCAGTCGACACCCAGGCTCCGCCTTCTAGAGGCACATTCAGCTACTGAACGCATCAGAGATGAACGCACTAGGGTACAGAGTCCCCACAATCTTATAACCTTCCAAATACAGGAGGCACTGGGGACATTTTGTTTAATTTAAAATATATATATTATACTCATGTATGTGATGCACAATGAATATACTCACTATGGAGTACTGGCCCATACACCTGTTGTATCTTGATTCTCTTTACTCCCTCTTCCCCTCCTTCCACTATCACCCCATCCCCAGGTCTCCTTCACATCGCCACAAACATGAATTGCCCTATTTCCTATCATCTCTTAATTTGCTCTTTAAATTATTTATACTCTAAATTTTTCATACAAGAGAAACCATGGGTCTTTAACCTCCTGGGTCTAATTTATTTCACTCAGCACTAAGGATCAGGAGGTATCCCTTTTCCTACAAAGGAGTCCAACTCATCTTTAGAGCTGAGAAGCACTGAATTGTGTGTACACACCACCTTCGCTTTCTTCACCCATTGATGGGCACAGAGGCCTCTGCCCGGACTTAGCTCTTGGGAATGGGCTGTTATAAACACGGGGTGCAGGGATCGCTGTGGTATGACATCATTCACTCGCCACGCAAGATATCCAGGAGAGGTATGGCTGGCTCAAATAGAATTTCCATTTTTAGTTTTCTCTTCTGGTTTCATATATATTCCAGAATTACTTTTTCTAGCTGTTTTTACAAAGCTGATGATATTTTGATGGGAGTTGTATTAAATCTATATGTCACGCTTGGTAATAGGGCTATTCTGCTGATACTAGTTCTGCCTATCCAGGAATGAGAGCTGTTTTTCTGTGTTCTTGTGTCCTCTTCTGTCTCTTTATTCAAAGCAATATAGTTTTTATTACACAGGTCTTTCGCTGCCCTGAGTAGGACAATTTCAAAATTTAAAAAGAAAACAGTGGGTTTGCAATGAATGGATATTACCATTTTACACAAGGCCTTTCTAAACCAATTTTCATTTTCTGTATTTGTTGAGATGATTGTGTGATTCTTCAACTCATTTGTTTACATTCTGTATTATTTGTGTTGATTTAATCACATTGCACCACACCTCTGTCCCCAAGATGAAACCATCTTGGTCATGATACATAATTTTTCTAATAATTCAGTGCTTGTTCCCAAGTATCTTTTGGGGAGTCTTGCATCTGTGTTCAGTAACAAAACTGGTCTGTAGGGTTTTTATTGTTGTTGTTATGTCCATGTCTGACTTCCATATCAGGATAAATCTGGCTTTTAAGAGTCAATTTGGCTTTGTTCCTTCCCTTTCAGTTTTGCAGAAGAGTTTGAAGAGTTTTGGCATCAGTTCTTCCTGGATAACCTGATTGATTAAGTGGTGACTCCAAGAGGTCCAGGGATTTTTCTTACTAAGGTTCTAGGTACTGCCTTGATTTCATTGATTTTTTTTTTCTTAGACTTCTTTTTTCTTTCTTTCTTTTTTTTTAGTACAGGGTCTAGAGGGTCTCACTACATAGATCAAATTCATAATGATTCTCCTGTTCTCAGTCTCCCAAGTGCTGGGATTATAAACCCGCACCACCATACCCATTCTCAATTGCTGTCTCAGCACATCCTAGGAACAGGGCCAGCACTGCACACCAGGGATCAAATCCTGGTCCCTGCATCTGCCCAAGCAGGTACTTTAGTCCACTGAGCTATCTGGTGGGCCCTGATTTTACTGATTTTTTTTGTACCAGGGATTGAACTCAGGACCCGTATTTGCCAGGCAAGCGCTTATTCTACTGAGCTATCGCCCCAGCCCCTTACTGATTATTGAAAGTATTGATTTCATTGGTTATTGATATTGTTCAGAGTTTTTTTTAGAACTTCTTGGTTCAGTTCTGCTGGCTCATAAGCGTATAGAAATCTATCTATTTCTTCTAGATTCTCCAATTTTCTGGAATGAAATTTCTTGGGGAGTTTAATTTTATTCTTCTGGAATCGCAGTGTCCGTTATAATTTCACCTTTTTAATCTTCAGTTGCACTTGGTGAGTCATTTCTTTCCTTCTTGTGCTAAAGTCAGCAAAGGATTTGCCTATTTCATTTATTCTTTCAAAGATAACAAGGAAAGAACAGCAATTCCTTGCTTCTTGATTCCTTATATTTTCTTGGTCTCAATTTTATTATTTTCTGCTCTGTTCTTTATAGCTTTCTTCCTTGCGCAAGTCTGAAAATTGGATTGCTCTTGTTTGTCCAGGACCTTGAGGCATGTTGTCAGGTTATTTTGGGGGGTTACTTTTCTACTCTGAGCTTTCACAGCTCAACGTCCCTTGGAGGACTGCTTTCCTCGTGTCCTACAGAGTCTGGTGATGGGTGCCCTTATCATTGCACTCTAGCACCTTTTTAATTTCTTCCTTGATTTCTTCTGTGACATGTGATTATTCATGAATATGTTATTTAATCCCCATGTGGTTGCATAGTTTCTATAATTTCTTTAGCCATTGATTTCTAATTTAACTGTACTATGATCTGATGCTAAGCAGGAGATTTTTTATTTTACAGTTATTTAAGTATGCTTTATACCCTGTGATGTGGTCTATGAGGTAGTTCTGTGTGCTGCTAAGAAAATTTTGTATTCTATTGATGCTGGAAGGGGTACTATGTAAATATCTTTCAAGTCCATGTGGCCAAGGTTTAGTTCAATTTTGGTATTTCTCTTTTTAATTTCTCATCTGTCTGACCTGTCTGCAATAGTGAGGCATTGAAGTCCCCTACTATGCTGGTGTTGGTGTTTATCTGACGTTTTATTTCCAATGCTTTTTTAAATGAAATTGTGTGCACCAGTATCAGCACTTACATATTTACAACTGATATTTCTTCCTGCTGAATTGCTCCCTTTATGAGAATGGCACATCCTTCTTTCTCTCTTCTGATCAGTTGGGCTGGAAGTACACTTTGTCTGGAAACAGAATAGCTATCCCCCTTGCGTTCATGCCCCTGGTGAGTGGAATGTCGCCTCCCTTTCTTGTACCTTTAACATATGCATTTCTTTATAAAGGAAGTGTGTCTCTAGTATGCAACACACAAGTGGGACTTGTTCTTTGAGTCAGTCTGCCAATCTGGGTCTTTTGACTTTGGATTTAAGACCACTTACACCGAGAGTTGCTGCTAAAAGGTACTGACTTATTCGTGTCATTGCACTATTTTTCTGTTCTGATTTCTTTATTTTCCCTCTTGTTTGACAAGTCACCTTGCTTCATGGGCTCTTTGGTCTTGTTCTCATTGTTTCTCTCTCTCTCTCTCCCTCTCTCTCTCTCTCTCTGTGTGTGTGTGTGTGTGTGTGTGTGTGTGTGTGTGTGTGTGTGCATTTAAGTATTTTTCTATAGTGCTGGTTTATTGGTCATGAATTTATTTCTTTGGTACAGGGTCTTACTGCACCACCTGAAGTTGCAGTGATCCTTCTGTTTCAGCATCCCCAGTGCTAGAATCACAGGTAAGTGCCACCACGCCCAGTTTCCATGGCCAGCACAGTGTGCCCAGGTTCAAGGCCAGCGCAGCATGTGGTACCAGGGATCAAACCTGGGTCCTTGCACTTGCCAGCAGGTGCTGACGCTGCTAAGCTATCTCCCCCAGCACTTCTTCCTTTTATTGATTTCTAGTTTCATACCAGTGTGGTCAGAAAAGACATTAGATATGATTTCAAACTTAACTGTGTTAGGATTTGTTTTGTGGTCTAACATATTATCTGTCCTGAGAGGCGACTCACAAATGCGCTGAAGAATTATTACTCTGCTGCTGGATGGAACATTCTGAATGTGTCTGCTCAGTCCGTTAGCCTCTCCAAAGGAAAAATCTTTAAATGCACTATTGATTTCTGCCTGCACTCACTATTACTGAAAGTAGGACATTGAAGTCATTTATTACTATTGTTTTCCTATCTATTTATTTCTTTGGGTCTGTTAATATGCATTTCTTATATTGAGGTGCTCAAAAGCTGGAGATTATGTGTCTTTTCTTCTTCTCCTGCTCTTCCTCCTCTCTCTCTCTCTCTCTCTCTCTCTCTCTCTCTCTCTCTCTCTCCCCCCCCCACTTCTCTCTTTCTCTCCTACCAGAGAATTCCTGGCTGAGGATCCTCCTTGGCACAGGACAGGCTTGCAGGCAGGCTGTGACAGTGGCTCTGGTGTCCAATGCCTGGCACTGTGGAGCATCCACAGAGCTGAGGTATGAAGCATGGAGAAATAGGAAAGAACCAGAGCCCTGGAATTCAGGACAGCAGTGGCCCCAGTGCCTGGGGCGCGGAGCCTTCACTGAGACAGTGGAATGGTGTGTAAGATGCGGTGCTTGGAGCAGTGGAGAACCAAGGGCAAGAACACAGGTGTGCACAAGGCTGTAACTGCTCTGCTGTGGTCCTGGGGCCCTGAGCATGCACAAGCCAGTGGGTGCAGCTGCACGTGGAGCAGATCTGGAGCACGGGTGCAGGAGGAGCAACAGTAACCCCAGCACCTGATCATCTGTGACTGTGCATTCAATGGCACAGATGGGCCCTCCCAGCGCACAGGTGCACAGTGTGGGCACAGACACAGTGGCAGAGGTCCTATGAACAGGGCTGGGGGCCTACAGCAAGCACGGCCTTGATGTTTGAGAACTAGGTAGCCACAGAGCTGGGGACTAGAAGAAAGGAGTGGGTAGAGAGGCGACACAAGGAGAAACATGAATACTGAGTGGGCAGCAGCACTCTTCTGCCCTTTCTTGGGTGGCTGGGGCACAGTCATGTCTTCCTTTCTGGGGGGTCATGGGTACAAATGACTGCTGGTCACTTTGGTGGTGGAAGGCACTGGTGTCCTCAGCAGAAGAGGCCACACTGGGTCTCAAGGCACTTCAGGCATGCTGCTGTCCCCAGGGGTAGATTCTTCTGTGCAATTATTCTCTAACCATATGCTTACCTCCCCTGAGTCTATAAGTTCTTAAATAGACCCTTGAGACTTCCAGGGCTACTGTCACTATGCATCCATTCATTGTGTCTGAAATTCGAAAAGGCTTCTATAATCTTGCTGACATTATTCTAGAATATGCCATCTTGTAGGAAAAAATAAGGAATTTTTATTCCTAACGTGATAAATTTTTATTCTTATTGTACTGGAAGAATTAGGAATGCAGGGGGCCTGCCGCTTAGCTCAGCTCTTTAAGTGGCTGCTTCAACAAAGCAGTCAGGCTCAAGTTTCTGTGGTTCAATCCCCACAACTCAAGCCAGCCAAACCTGCCCTGAAGGCATGCAGAG
>NW_004524622.1:2920841-2940570 GCF_000260255.1 Octodon degus | reverse complement strand
AAAACAATCAAAAACTTATTGGAAAAAAGGATGAAGTTTTATGGATTTGATATGTTAATTGAAAAAATGGAGAAAATGCTCATAAAGTAAAAGCAGTTGGCTGAGCCACAGCTCAACGCCAAAGCATTAAAATCTCTACCACTCACTGAATTTGTTCTTGTCTTACCAGGTACCTCAGCATCTGTAAAGAAATTGTTATTTTATTTATTAATGAAAACTACAATCTACAGAAGAATTAATTGAAATTGTCACAGTTTTGAATTTACTATTCATAAAATGCAACTTTAAGGTAGATTGCAAATAATTTATGGAAAAAATAAGACCACACTTTATAAGATAGATATACAACTACTTTCTTTTAATTCAATGAGAAGAAAGATGTGTACCAGTAGTGTTTGGACAGGATATCCTGTCTGCATCTTGTACTATGAATAACCACTATGAAGACAACAATATGCAATGTATTAATTATTGAAACTGTCCTACTTATCAGTTTTGAAACTGTCTCATTGATATTTGTTTCTCAATAAAATTAATAAAAAATAAACAAACTAGGGGGAAAAAAAGACCACACTTAAAAAAAATACATTCTTCATAAAAATTACATTCCTCAGTACTAGAGACAGATATAACTAAGAAATTCATCAAGATATGTGAATATTTAAGAGAAATAATTAGACCACGTATGTTATTTTTAAATATCTAAATTTTTTACTTATTTATTTATTTATTTATTTTAATTTTTTAATAGATTTCAAGTTGAAAATAAATTATTTTAAAATATAAATGAATATAACAATAAAAATTGTCCAAAATAAAAATGAAGAAAGAAGGGGCCGGGAAGTTAGCTCAGTAGAATAAGTGCTTGCCTGGCAGTGCAAGGGCCTGAGTTCAATCCCCGGTTCCGCAAAATAAAAAAAAGAAGAAGAAAATGAAGAAAGAATTTACAGATCAGTCATAATAGTGCACTGTGTCAAAACCAAGAAACTTATATTCATATAATTAGAGTTCTCAGAGTAGAAAGTAGTAGGCAGTAAATATTTAAAGAGTTAAAATTTCTGAATGTAGTTCAACTCATAATCTGTATTTCCAAGAAAAATGAACCTTTTGCACAAGAAATTTAAATAAAATCATACCAAGATACAAATGAAATTGTCCAAAACTTATTATAAAGAAAAAGATCATTAAAGCATATACATAAAAAATACTAGCTATGAAAGAACAAAATTAAATAGCATCTTATTCCACCTTAGGAAAAAAAAAGACCAAGTGTGTAAGAAATTAGACTAATTAAAGGATTGAAAGAAAAGATCTGTCCTCTTTGAATTTTATACTTAGCAAACATACCTTTGAAAGCTAAAAGTAAGATTTTCTAGTTATACAAACTTGAAATATTTTAATACCTACAGAAGTAGCATATAGGAAATAACAAAGAGCATAATTCAAAAAGCAAGAGAAGTTCAGGATGCTCCTGGATGAATAATAAAGAGCTCTCAATATGATAGTTATGCAGGACTATATAAAATACATTAGATGAACCCTTATTTAAAGGTCATTGAAGATTTCTATGAAACAATACCAATCTTATGTTGTGTTATACACTTTTTTTCATATATATGTGTGTATAAAAGACAGGGAAGAAGTAATATAAAGTCAACAAAAAATGGAAATATACTTTTTAAAGTTTCTAACACTAGGAGAAGATACCATACGATGTCTTTTAAATAAATTGTAAGTCAAAGATATAGTATAAATCTTAGAACAAAAATTAAGATTAAGCAATATTATATCTGAATATTTGCTGCAAAGGTAATTTTATTTGGCTTTAGCATCCACAGATATATTATTTAATGTTTAAAAAGATTTTTAATAGTTTTTCAGTGGATCTGTTCCAAATAGATTCTAATAGTTGTTCCATCAATCTCAATAGTTGTTAAACAGATTCCAGTTTGGATGATAAAGTATATGATCAATCTATCATACTGGAAAAAGATGAGTGTAATTTTCTGTTCTGGGACATGTTGGGAGAACTCAGTCAGTAGCATCAGTTCCTTCTCTGTCTTTCAGGCCACGCTCATAATTAGAAAATTGATTTTCCTTTTCAGCACTTAATGTTTTGAGTGCTCAGTGTGGCTGAGCTGGTGGTGGATGGAAAACCTGGAAGGAGCTTGGAGTAAACAATCCAGGTTCACCATGGCAACCAGGCAGCAGCATCACCAGGTACAGTTATGAAGTCAGTCCTCGTGAAAATGTTTACTTTTGCTCTTTTATACTTTGATTTTCCTTAATAAAAGAAGAAATAACTACAACTGGCCACAATTCATCCCTTTTCAAAATTCTGCCCTGACGTCCTGCATGACTCAGCAAGGAAAATGCTAAGAAGTCAGAAGCCTGCCTGGCCACTGAATAACTGTTTGCTTCAGTGACAGCTAAACGAGGGAAAATTGGTCGTGGTAGCTCTCTGCTTCCATGGTGCCAAGACAACTGGTGAAAGAATGAATCCCGCTGACAAGTCAGGAGTGCCGAGTTTGAGTTGCAAGTATGGGTGTGCTGCTGTTGTTTAGCTGGGTCCCCTAGAGGGAGATGTTGAAATCCTAACTCCTAGTTCCTTAGAACATGATCTTATTTAGAAATAGGATTTCTGAGATTTTATGAGAGTAGAACCCATAAGGCAAAATGAGCAGCCTTCTTAGAAACCAAAAAAAAAGAGAAATTTGGAAGATGCCGCAGCAAGGGAGGGTGTGACAGGAAGGCAGAGGCAGAAGGTCGGTTCTTACAGGCCAAGGGACATCAAGGCTGCCAGCTTTCACCAACCGCTAGGGTAAAGGTACAGAACCGATTTCCTCCAGAGACCTTGGGAAGAGTCAACCCTTCCGCCAGTTTAATTCCAGACTTCTACCTTCAAAACCGCGAGACAAATTCTACTGTTTTAAGCCACCTGCTCTGTGACACTTTTTCGAAGTCCTGATGCACTAGTCCTCTCAGCTCTCTTCCTCCCTGTGTATACCGAGAGCAGGAGTGCTCTCCACTGTCAGCCCTGTGGTGGAGACGAAGTTAGCTCACATGCAAGGAAAGCGCTCTGCTATAGGCGATAAGCCCACGACCGACCGGCACCTCTAAAGTGAAAGGCCGGTCCCAAGTAAGCCTCCCCGGGAGCCTGCAGGAACAGCCGGGGCCACCTGACCCCGCCGGTCCATGAGGTTCTCTCTCCTGGGAGTGCAGAGCGCTCCGCTCGGTCTTTGCAGGCCACCCCGTCTGAGGGGCAGCCGCAGTCCCGGTGGGCTCACGGCAGGAAGTCCTATGCAAGAAGGAAGCAACACAGAAGCGACATGCAACGACAGAGCCCTGGAGGGAGACACTTTGTGGGTCCCCAGGGCCGTCCCCTGCCCCCTCGTACCCATCGCTCTGGCCAGTTAGCGCCCTGCACCTGCCTTGTTTCCGTGCTCGTTCTCTGTTGCTTGACAGTCACTGTGAAGGCAAAAACTTTGAAAAATACATTGAAACTGAAAAGGCAGTTCAGTATAAGTCACAGAAACCCTGGCTGCACCACAACCGAAAAGCCACTGAGCACGGGTGAAATCGCGCCTTTTGATTTGGAGGAGAAAACATCTGTAAGACCTTTGAAGACTTTTCATATTCTTGAGAGCTCAATATTTGTGTAGTCTCTACCAGTGGGTCAAAAGATTAGGGACTCTGGTGACTTAGAGGACTTCGTTGTTTTCTGTAACTTGAGATAATGAGGCTTCCTAACCTAGCCCTCACTGACCCTCACAGACCAACTAGGACAGAAAGTTTCTTTGTGTTTAGATATTTCTTAGCTTACTAGCAAGTTGCAATGGAAATTCTACATTTTATCTGTTCTCTCTCTCTCTCTCTCTCTCTCTCTCTCTCTCTCTCTCTCTCTCTCTCTCTCTGTATTTAGTACAGTTAGTACAGAGTCTACAGGTCTCACTACATAGTTTGGACTCATGGTGATTTTCTTGTCTTCAGCCTCCCAAGTACTGGAATTACAGGCATGCACCACCAAGCCCAGTCTCAATCCCAGTCTCAGCACATCCCGGGGCTGGGCTGGCACTGCACACCAGGGATCGAACCCCTACCACTGTGCTCTGCCTAAGCAGGTGCTTTAGTCTGCTGAGCTATCTGGCCAGTCTTTGGCTAAGTTTTCTAATGTATGTTTCATAAGGATTTTGAACCATAGAATTTTAAGTAGCAATGGATAACTGGTAAAAAAGACACTAGAATGCAAAGAAGGTGATTTGTAAGCTCCCTTTTGGTTATAAATTATAGAATTTCCAAGAAGAAGTCACATTTTAAACAGAATAGCATCAATGCTTCAAAGAGCTCAAAGATGGCAGAAAAAAGGAAAAGAGGGAAAAGTTCCTTCAGATTCTAATTATGTCACATACAGAAAGGTGACCACTCCAAAAAACGAAAGATAAGTAAGCCTTCTTCCAGGTCAGCTTCCTCTTGGACTTCTTTGGCTTTCACCCTACTGTGGCAAGTCAGTGAAGCCCTGCCCTGTCAAGAATCGTCACTCATAAGTCAGTCTGCTTCTAAAACAGAAATAAGGGCATAATGTTGAAAACACCAAAAATCACATTGTGAAAGTGAATGTCTCTTAAAATTTCTCTGAACCTTTCCAGGCCATCTAACCCTTAGATCATACTGCTAAAGCCACAGGAAGGTAAATGGCTGCCATTGCCAGAAGAGATGTCACAAGCACGTGACCAGCATATCCAGGAGGAATTCTGGAACCCAACAGCCAATCCCCAAAGCAGAACATGTTTACAAATCTGTAGCCTGCTACAGAGAAACTAGCCCAGGCAATGTTCTCAGGCAGGACTCCACGCCATCTTCCATGGAACCCACGGCAGGGCCACAGCAGTAGGTCAGGAGCTCACCACCTGAGTCACGCCATCTGCCAGAGGCCAGAATGAAAGAATGGCCTCAGAGGAGAACCTTGCCAAGAAGGACACCACAGTCTAGATAGTAAATGACTGTGCCAACAAGACTTTCAAAGGGTTTCAATACTTACCCAAAAGCCCAAAATCTAAACAGCAATCTGGAGCTCAGGGCACAGAGAAGTTGGGAAGCAAAGCCATGGAAGAGCAGAAACCGCAGGTCAGAGAAGAAAGCAGACACCAAAATGGGCAGAAAGATGGAGTCCCCATGGAAAATGAGGGAAGATGAGCTTGCTCAGGACTGCAGCTGAGCATGTGACAAGGAGAAGAGTCACTGCAGAGTGGGAATGGGCTAAACTGGGCCACGCAAAAATTGGTGTGTTGAGGTACTAACTCTAGGTGAGGACTTCTTTGGATCTAGGGTCTTCAGAGACTCAACCAAGTTCCAGTGGGATCATGGGGTGGGAGCCGGTCTACCTGTCTGACTGATGAGCATATAAAAATGGGAATTTAGAGACAGACGCACATAGGGAGATTGGCCAGTGAGCAAAGCAGAGATTGCCAGGGAATGCCAGGGACAGTCAGCAGCCCACGGAAGGAAGGCAAGAGGCCTGGGACAGGCTCTCCCACAGCCCACAGGAGGCAGCAACCTTGCCAACACTTCCAACCCGAGGTGGAGCCCACAGAACTGCGAGAATACAGTTCTGTGGCTTGAGCCTCCCAGTTGATGGCACTCCAATGGGGCAGCCCTGGCAAACTGCCCCGGACCCCTAGAGCCACGGCCGAGTCAGAAGCGCTAGCCCTGTTCCCGAGGCTATGCAGCCACTTGGAAGGCTGCCTTCGCTCTGCTCTTTCATGCCCACAGCAGTCCTGGCAGCTGAGATAACCTGAGTGCATCTGTTCTCTGGAATCAGGACCTTCTCTAGCTCAGTGGGCATTCAGTAACATTTACAAACACATCAATGAAGCCATTGGGAGCAAAGAAGCTGTAGCCTTGGGATCCTCAACTCAGAGGATCAGGAAATTTGAAGTTTCCTGGCAGTCTGAGGGAGAAGCCTCCAGCCAGACTCTCAGCTGCCTGGCACAGCAGAGGAGAACAGCAGGCAATGCTGGGCAGCCTGCAGCCTTGCAGCCATCTGCCAGGCCTGGGCTCTGGGCGTTCCCATGCAAGCTGGAAGAGCCCTTGAAGCAGCTGATAGAGATCAGTTAGTGCAGTTGATATTTAAGAAGCCAGCATTATCTCTAAAGAAGTCCTCTGATTACCCAAAGCTGTGCTTTCAGTGGTGGGCCCAAGAACATATCTGGGAAGTATTCTGTCTGATCTTTGAGCCCTTGCCCTTGCCCTAAGGCTCCTCCTACCACAGCCTCCGGTCACCTGAAGTCAGTGAGAGGGAAAAGCTGGCAGCGGCCCTGCCTCAGCCATCTGCGCCTCCTCTCCTCTCCAAAGGGAAACTGCATTAAAAATAAATTATATTACAAATGCATTCCTTCCACTCAAATTCTGCTTCAACACTGCACAACGGGGGCACATCTAGGACTTTCACTCCTGGTGGCAGCTAAATGGGGGATGCTGAACAATACAGTCAGAATTTGTCCAAAAAGAAAGGAAGACTTGGGGCAGAAGCAGGTAAGAGCTCTGCTGAGCTTCAGAGAGGGCTGGGGCCCAGTGCGGCCTGGCCGCAGGTGGCCAGACCACGCCCTCGCTGCTTGAGAAAGTGAACAGTTCTAGCCCACCTCTACCAAAGCTGCGATTCACTGTTTAAGCTGCATATCTTATATTTAAGCCAGCTTGAACTTATTTACCTTTTTGCACCTTTACATCAAATAGGCTTTCCAGAAAAGCTGAGAGAAGTGAATGTTTTAAGCACTTTCTTTCCACCAGTCATACAGAAGGTTAACTATTTTGCACCTTATCCTCACAGGTTGCCCTTGAGATGAATTCTTCTATCTTCATTTGATAATGCAGTAATGTGGGCTGGTGGTATAGCTCAGCAGACTAAACCCTTGCTTAGGTAAGCGCAGGGGTCAGAGTTCGATCCCTGGCTCCACGTGCTGGCCAGCCCCGCCCTCGGGCATGCTGAGCCAGCAATGGAGTCTGCGTGTGGTGGTGCACGCCTGTAATCCCAGCACTAGGGAGGCAGAAATCAGGAGGATCACTACTTTTTAAACATAATAGAATGTGCAAATAATTAAAAAATGAATGGTAGTTATATACAAAGATTTATTCCACCTACAGCAGTGATTAATTCAAACACAGATTCAAAATGCCTTTTTAAAAAAATCTCCTCAGCCTCTCCAAGGGCCTTGAGTTCCAGGTTTGGGGAAAAAACTGTCTTAGTCACTTTTCTTCTTTGCTGGAACAAAATACTATCTACAGCTAACAGAGGGAAAAGTTTATACTAATGCCAGATTACAGAAGTCCCGTCTGTGTTTGGGCAGCTCAAACATAGAAGGCGCGGTGGAGGGGCTTCTGCGGGGGCAGCGGCTCCTGGGGGCCGGGAAGCATGGGCTGATGGGGGTCGATGTAGTCTCCCAGGCCCCAGCCTGACCAGCCTTTATCCAGACTCCCACTGCCGACATCAAGTCAACTATTGCTCAGGGCATTATTAATACTATTAATTATTATAATGCTATTAATCCACTGGAAGTAGAGTGTCGCTGTGATCTAAGCACCTTCCCAACACATGGGGCTCTTGGGAGACACCCCAGAGGTAAGCCACAGCAGATCTTGCCCAGGTCTCCCCACAGATGAAAACAGACAGCCAAGCTTGGGGGAACGATGCGCCCAGAGCTCAAGCAGGAGGAAGTCAAGACTGCGCCAAACCTCCCAACCTACTCTTCAGAGCTCTTTTTGCAGTGGGAAAGCAGCCCACCCAGTCAGGCCTTTTCCTAAAGCACAAAAGTGTGCAGCACACTTTCACAGTTCCCAGCCTGACTGTAGAGTCTCTCTGGAATCCTTACTTGTCAAGGATAGAGATGCTCATTTTGCTCAGTGCTGAGAGAAGCAATCCCTTCACTGGTGATAGCCAGTGTGGGGCGGAGGCACAAGGATTACAGAGTCAAAGCACTAGAGGTGGCTGGGATTTGAGCGTCATCCACCCTGTGGGCCATCACTGGCCTGCCACTCACTGCGTGAGTCCCGAGAAATCCCTACCTTCCCAGCTGCGCACTCGGCGGCTGACACGTGTGTCCTCCGGGCCTCCATTCACCAGCTCCTGCTGAATTCCTGCCCTTGTCCATGCTCCCTAACCCTGAGGATGGCCAAGCTCCGTTCTTCTCCCCTATTGAGGACAGAGTAGTGTCTACACGAACTCGCATGTGCTCCTCCTCAGTACAACTTCTGCCCAGGGCTCCCAACCTCTACTTTTAAGCTTAAGACTAAGAAGATGCTTGTCCTCTCTTCTTCCTCTCCTCATTCCTTCTGTGCGCTCCCTACCTGAAGTGGGACAAGCACACACAGCTGGGAAGAAGCACTCAGCACTGCCTCAGGACACTGTCACGCTGCATTCTGCCTCTCAGTAATTACAACTAGGCTGGTGTTGCATTAGAGTCGCTTCCATGAATCATGAACATGCTACATGAATCGCTCCCCTGGATATCACTGATGAATTTATTAGTAATTTCTCTACTTTTTATTAGCATGTGTTTGTCATGCACAATAATCCCGGTCATTGCTGAGAACCGGCACTAGAAGCCCCGCATGTTAACATCTGCATCCCTTCCTTTCTCCTCGCTGCCCCTTCCCTCCATACCTTGGTCCCCTTTGCATTTGGGAATGGTCTCTCTCCCCACTTCCTTGTATCTATCTTTTATTTTTCTCTTTGTATGTTGAGTTTCTCTCATATGAGAAGATGTGTGACATCTCAGCCTGTGTATCTGATGCATCTTCTTTAGCTTTAAGATCTCAAGGTGCGTCCACCTGCCTACAGACGACTCTGGCTAATCCTTCTTTATGGGCTTCTTTCAGACTCCCTTGTGTGTAAACACCACATTTTCTCTATTCAGCCATCTGTCAGGGGACATGTAGACTACTTCCAA
The DNA here is from genome assembly GCF_000260255.1 of Octodon degus. NCBI lineage: Eukaryota > Metazoa > Chordata > Mammalia > Rodentia > Octodontidae > Octodon > Octodon degus. The sequence goes on along the minus strand of NW_004524622.1, from coordinate 2,931,628 downwards.
GATTTAGTTATCATGACCTGTGCTGCAATGAACATGACTGTGTGGAGGTCACTGTAATGCGATGTCTTTAACTCTTTTAGAAAGACATCTAGAAGGGGACTCGCTGGATGGAGCAGAGTTCTTAGTTTTAGTGCTTGAAGAATCTCCTCACTGACCTCCGCAGTGGCTGTACTAGTTCATGTTCCCACCAACGCCCACACCTGCAGTCTCCGCGGCATCTGTTATTGTTCGCTTTCTTCGTGATGGCCATTCTTTCTGGGGGAAGGTGAAATCTCAGTGTTACACACACACAATATAGATAGATAGATAGATAGATAGATAGATAGATAGATAGATAGATAGAACTAGATTAAGCTCTGTAGTAAAAAAAAAAGTGGAGGATAGAGAGATAGTCAACTCACTTTTACCACATAAGCAAATAATATTCATACAACTGTAAAGTGAAAACACTATGCATCAATTAAGATCTACAAATGCACAGAATAACAACTCTCCAACTCATCTAGGTTACAGCTTAAATTGCCTGGCTTAATTGCTCTCTAATGTTCCACTCGCCTGACATCTTCCTCCTTCGGGCTGGCAAGGCCTGAAACAGTCACTATCAATGAACTGAGAATGAAGGTGCAGTCATTGCCTCCCCCAAGACCCCAGCTAAATGGGTTCAAATCCAAACGTCAGCAGACCTTTCTGGTCTAAGAATCAAAGCACTGTCGAATTACCTCAACAACCCGAATCATCTGTCATACCACACTGCACTCAACAAACTTCTAATAGCCCTGAGCCTGCTGTCACTTGCGCATACCAAAAAAGAAGGGACCAGTCTACCTCATTCACCAAGCAATGTCCCTAAGGATGGGCCCCTGGTGAAGGACAGCTGCTCTCTATTGGCTCCCCAGTCCGCTCCACTGTTCTCCTGGGGGCCAGATCACTCAATACCAATTCTATCTGGAACAAACATATGACCTGAAATGCACTCTAGTTACATACAAGTCATTAGGGAGCTTTGAGAATCAGGTCAAGTCATTATCTAACCAGCTTCAGAAAAGCAGAAACTCCCACTAAGTTGGATGAGATGACGGGGCAGAGACCAAATGAAGCGCTGAAGTAGCAAGTCCCATGGGAACGCAGCGAGGATGCATGAAGGGAGGGGAGGAGCTGGGAGGTCGAGGACAGAGCCAAAGGGAAGGAGGAAGGATCCAAAGTTGGCAGGCACTGATGAAGCCCCTCCATATCAAGAATCTGTCACCAAGTCATGCACTCTGAAAGGAAGAGCAGGCTTGGACGACTTACTAACATTCCTTCCCTTTGATTCCTTTTATTGATAGCCAAAAATGAAGCTCGAACAATTAACAAACTGATAAAATGACAACTGTGAAGTTACTTAGAGGATTTCTAAAATCAAGATACGAACTCTGGAGAGGCCAAACATAATGTGAGAAAAGCAAATGTCTGGAAGAAAGAACCTTATCCTCCAGTAACTTATAATCCTCTTAGAAAGGTAAAGTTTATAAAGTCAAGCTATTTTAGAAAAAAAACCATTTTTGTGGAGTTAAAAAATGTGAACTAGACTTACGCATCCTTTTCTAGTTAAGTTCTCCAACTTTAAGGTCACAGAGTGGAAATTTATAAACCCACAGAAAAAGGATAAAGGAAAGAAATAAGCACATCTTCCTTTACAGGAACTCAGTAAAGTACGTGTTCTTCCCTCTTGGGCCCTTGGCCATGGCCTGCTCTGCTCATGGGAATGATGGGAGCAACCAACTCCATACTCCCCTGTTACTTACCACTCACACCCTGCTTGAGGATTGATCTTCTGAGAAGAGTCCTCCAGGGCCAGTCATTAGGAAGTCCCAGTTAATCCCTGAGGTCCTAGAGATTGCAAGTGCATAAACCATGAAAGCATCAATCACACAGAAAAATATTTCCACTAAGGTTGGTGGCCTTAATTCTGCAAGTCAGATGCAGTAACCCCCGAGTTACATTTCATCCAGTTCAAAAACCTCATTGCCAGCCAGATTACCAATTATAATCTCAGTCCCCAAGATAACAAATCACTCATGCTCTATCATTGCAATTGTTTTCAGCAAGCAAATGCAAGACAGTGTCTTCAGAAAGATCCATCTTAACCTCAGATTGTGCAAGATTCCATACTGTAGTGATGGCCATGAGAATAGGTGGGAAATTGTCTTACACACTGAAAGGTAAAAAAAAAGTTATCACTCTCAGTAGAGGTTCAGGAACAACTTCTTACCCACATCTTAAGGTCCCTGTGTGACCAGCCTGTCCACCACACTGAGTTCAACATAGCCATTCTACCCTATAATCCGCGCTTCCTACTCTCAAGACTCCGCACCCACTTGGCACACCAGGACAGCAGTGCTTCTCTGTGTACCTGTTCCCTGTGTTGGAAAGACATGGCACTAAACAGGCCAGATAGTACCGTTTTATTATATTTTACTATATTTTTCTGTTATTTTTTGTGTATTAGATTTTATTGTCATTGTATTTAAATCACCTTTGCCATGGGGAATCAGTCCGTATGCACACCATATCTTAATCATTCTTGCCTCCCCTCCCTCTTCTGGCTCTCCATTTTTCTCTCCATTCCCAGATCCCCTTCCTGTCTGTATAGCATGTAACTCTGTGTTTCTTAACGTGGTTCTTTTATTTTGCTCTTAAATTGTTTCTATTTTGGGTCTCCCATGTTAGAGGCAGCAGGTGACGTTCGACTTTCTCTGCCTGATTCATTTCACTTTGCGTTACAGTCTCAAGAGGCACCCACTTCCCTGCAAATGCCTTGGATCTATCCGTCTTCATGGCTGAGCAGCATTCTTTCTATGCATCTGCATCTGTCTATACATTATTTACTTGCTGATGGGCAGAGAGGCTAAGGTGTAGCTGTGATGGCTGTTGCTGCTGCACATATATGTATAGAAACATCATATCACACTGCGATATGATGAATTTACTGTTTTGGGAAGACGCCTAGAAGTTTATCTGAATAAAATAGAATTTCTATGTTTAATTTTTGAGGGATCGCCATATTGATTTCCATAGTGATTATACCATTTACATTTCCAGCAATAATGTAAAACGTTCCTCTTTCTTTACAACTTAATTGGTATTTGTTAGGTTTGTTCTTGTTTGTTTTTGGCGATGTCTGTTCTTTCCACTGTAACACAAAATTTGGTGTTCTTTTGATATGAATTTCTCTAATTTCCAAAATTGTTAAACATTTTTTCATATATTTATTGGCCATTTCTACTTCTTCTTTTGAGAAGTACCTACTTATTTCAGTTTTTATTTTTTTGGTTGGTTCTTTTACTTTGGGGGAAAATCCAAATTTTTTGAGATTTTTATACTTTCTAGATATTATACTTTTGTGATAAGCAGCAGGCAGAAAGGCTCCTACTCTGCAGGCTATCTCCTCGCCCTCTTGGTTGTTTCCTTTGCTAAATAGAGCTGTTTAAAACAGACAGAAAATTTTGGTTCTCATTCATTTCCCACTATCAGTAGAAAATCTCAATAACCAAATATTTGCACAATATCTCTCTTCTATGTCCTGCAATCCAACCAATGGTCTTAGAATATTTTCCCATCTCTCTCACAGTACCAAATCCAGTTAACTGATATCAATTTTAGGAAACTTGAAATATTACAGCACTTGGATGCAACATTATAAGTTGTAAACTAGCAAAGTAGATAAGACCTTGAGGCAGGAAAGTGTCCAAAGCTTCTCCTCCTGCTCCTTTTACTAGGAGACTCATACAGTCACAGGAGGAGCCTTACTGAGGAAGTAATCACGTGTGGTTTAGGAAGTGTGTGTGAAGGTTTTCTTTTCTGAGTCACGCTTGGTGATTTTGACCATCCTCCCTGTTCTGGTGAGTGCCTTGTGTTGAATAGACTCTCCCTAAGTCCTAGTATCATTGCCCCTACTTCCCTTCCAGCAGAGACTGCCATCCTCTTCTCTGCTTCTCGGTCATGCTTGAAGAAGCTGAGCCACCTGACCCGACAGCATCTCACCTGATGCAGATCCAAGCAGACAAGACCAGGGCATCAGCAGCACTGTGACAATAACAGAATTTAGAAAGCAGCAAATATTTCACAAGTGAATTTTCTCTAAGACTTTGCATCTTGATTATTTATCTTTGAGCCCCAACATATCTAGCACAGAGACTGGGCAACTAATAGCTTGAAAAAAGTATTTGTTTACAAATTGGGGGAAAAAAAACTGTTTGCTAAACTCTTGAACATGGACTGTCCTTGGAGAGTTCTCTTTGCTTTCAAAGCTCATGCAAGCTCAAAAATGTTGAAGTGAAAATTTGGTGAGTGTTCATTGTGCTATGCCCTTCCTGTGGTGAAACACTAAGAGGCGTGGACGGAGCCCAAGCCTGGTGATGCATCGCTCACCTGCGTTTTCTTCTGGTGCTGTACCACCCACCTGCGCTTCTTCTACATATTGTGATGGCTTGATAAAGATGAAATTGATGAAGAGAAGAAGGGGTAATTGACCAAACAAAATTACTACAGAAAGTCAGCCTTGAGCATACACAACAGCACAGCACTCTCAGAGAAAATTAATCAACTGAAGATGTTTACAAGACTCCAAATATTGCCCTTAAATGATCAAGCCTCTATGTTTAACATTCATTGATACAACAGCCAGTTAACTTCCAATAAAGCAGATTGGTTTGTAAATTCAGCAGCTGCTTTGAAAAAAAAAAAACTTAAAAAAGCAATTTAAAATTTAAAATACATATGTGTCTATTGAAATCTAAATATATATAGTCCAAGAAAATCCTAAAATCCTTTTTATACCTCCACCTACTGATGCATGCCTTAGCAAGGGAACATTTAATACATTATAGTTATCAGATTTAGAAGGTGCCAGATTCAAAGTCATTTACATACTATAATTACTGGCCTTCCCTCTTGTCATCTTCCTAGACTAGGGGCCCTTTGAAGACAAAAATGGGTCCTGCTAATCATGATATCCTTCCCTAATTCCTTGCCCTGACCTACAAAGCACTTAGAAAATGTGCTCAACTAAATTAGAACATATCCACGGTCAGTTACAATAATGAGATCTAACTTTATCAAGGTATTATCTGTTCTAAGAGTCAATTTTACACAATTCTCACAACAATCCTTTGAGCTGAGTACTAGGATTATCCCCATTTTACAGAAGAAAAAACTGAGCCCTGAAGAAGTTAAGTAGTTACGCCAGTGCCACATCCCTACCTGACAGAGTTGGCACTGGTCTTTACTTCAGTAATTTTTTATACTTTTGAAGCTCCTGGATGTGTTGAGGGTTTTTGTAAGACCCACCTCCATCTCTGGCACCCACATAAACCAGGCTAAGCTAGCTACTGTGGAAACATCAACATCTCAGTGGCTTTCACAATACAGGTTTAGCTCAAATTTAATGTCTGAGGCTCTAGAAGATGCAAAACTACACGAGGGAGGGAGTCTTGGAGACCCGCCTGGTTCTCGACCTCTTGCCACAGACAGAGGCAGTAGACAAGGGTTGTGCATGACAGGTTGCAAAGGTCAGGCATAGTTAGATGCAGCCCTTGTGCTCAGATCTTATTGTCAGAACTCAGTCATGTGACCCCACAACATTGCAGACAGAGATGAAAAATCGACTCTGTCTGTAAGGACAGAAGACCAGGACAAGGTGCGTATGGCTAAGCACTAACAGCTTCTAACCCACCAAACTAGAGAAGTCATGATTCTAGGGCACCATCAGATGACTTCAGAAACCAAAGAGTAAGACACATTTCATTATACTGCATCCTGTTTTTCATTCTTTAAAATAATTTGACCCATCAGCAACTATAGCTTCTTGGACTGCTCTAAGCTGTTACCTGAAAAGATATATTGAAGTCTCTAAAATACAAGTATATATGATGGAAACTTTAAAACCGATGTGTTTCCTGCCCTGTAGATGTCTTAGGAAATACTTCCATTTTACAAAGCTGCTTCCCTCCAGGAAGAATGTAGTATCTGATAAAATTCTCTGAACACACTTAAAATTTTAAATGATTTACAGAAATTGTATTTACAAAAACTATGTTTATAAGTTAGGATCAGAGATTTGATAAATCAGATTTAACAAGAGATGTAGCTCAGCTGCACAGCACCTCCCCGGCAGGTCATAAGTTCAATTCCCCATACTGAAAACACATACACAAAAAAAAAAAAAAACAAGCAACAAATTTAACTTATGGCATATTAAATTTAAATACAAATTATTTTTCTGTTCTTTTTTTTTCTGTATTTTAGGAAAGGGTCTACAGGGTGTTCAGGGTCTCATTGCTAGATCAGACTTGTAGTGATCCACCTGTTTACAGCCTCCCAATAGCTGGGATTACAGGTGTGCACCACCACACCCAGTCTCAATTGCCATCTCAGGGAGCCCTGGGGGTGGGACCAGCATGGCAAGCCCAGGGATTGAAACCTTGGCCCCTGCGCCTGCTTGCAGATACTTTAATCTACTGAGCTATTTGGCCAACCCTTACAAGTTATTTTTTATTTATTCATTCAAGTATATAACAAACCTGTTGTTTTATGTTTCATTCCATAGTCCAAAGGACAAGCCTTAATAAATAAATATAGTAATGAATCATGAAACGTTAGTGTGGGAGGCACAATAACTCCAGGCCTCCAATCCTATTGCAAGTGGATTTCCAGGTTCCTCTTCCCCTACCTCTGCTGAGCTAGGTTCCTAGTTCTTCTTACCCTGCCTATTTCCCATAAGTCTCCTGCTATGCCCAGGAGGTGGGACTTCCTGTCATAGCCCGGTTGCCTAGTTACTCGCGTCTTTTACCTGCCAACGTCATTTCCCTATGCCTCCACTATATATGCCCAGCACCTCCCCTAAATAAATGAGACTTGATTAGAATCCTCTCTTGTGTCCATTTCTTGCGTCTCCTGTCCTTTGTCCCCTCTTCAATTCCCCGCTCCTCTCCCAGGTGACCTTCATTGACTGACCCGCTGGTTCGGGACACATTAGATGATGTACTATAAGACAGCCTAGGGTCAAAAATCTTGACCTTTGTCCATTTCCAGATAATATTCTCAGACCTCAGCAAATTGGAAAAAAATTTAAGCTATATTTGGCTCTTTCTAGCAATTATGAGCAGAGCCTCATCCCCTGTAATCACAGGGCCTCAGGACCATGCAGCCAAGCGCAGAACCTGACTCGTGCTCTGACTTCCCTGCTGGCTGTAATCGCCCACTGGCGCTGAAGGGAACTCTCTGCTTTCCTAAAACTCTCAGGACCAGTGACCCAAATTGAAGAACATTGAAATTACCATACCAACTCAGTCCTTAACATTCACCCTAAAATTCTCATTCTTTTCTATCTGAACTGAAATGAGAAGCACATCATTTTAGGAATTTCCCAGCATTACTAGCTATCAGCTGCACCTAGAAATTTCTACTTATATCTAAACCTAGTCCCTTCCATAGGGAATCAGAATCTCTGTGACCCAAGCACCACCTCTGACCTCCCCAGTTCATCCCATGAGGGGCTCAGGTCCCAGAAGTGTGTCGTTCTCTCCAAGCACTTGGCCGGTATCATTTGGATCAGGGTCCCCCATCACTGTACATCACCCAGCTCTTAGCCCCCTGACTCTCTCCTTCAGAGCTTGATTCTAGGCTCCTCTGAAGCCTTTTCCCTGTACAGAAGCTCTACTTGGAGCAGCTCCTAGTAATTCCAACCCAGAAGCAAACAGCACTCCAATTATCATCACCGCTCATCAGCCTGCATTTTAATGGAGGCATATTTTCAAACTCATTTCAGAACCCAAATCAGAGATTTGGATTTTAAAACAAACAAGTTAGCACTACTTTAAAATCCATTCCTAGTCATTCTCACATCCTTAGTACAAATCCTTTAAAACTTCAGAAGTCATTAAGGGGTGTCCCTGGCAGTGCTTTGATTGTCAGGAAGTATTATTGAGATGGATCTGTTGAAGAGATGCTTTATAGCATTTCACACCCCTGTCAAAGTTTTATTACATTTCTAAACCGAAGATAAATACTTTATTTTTAACCATAACAATCTGAAGCTCTAAGAAGGAAAACGAGAAAGTCAAATGATCCTAAACTTTAGTGTGGAAGACAGAATTGGATACTTTCAAGTGGAACTTGTAATTTGAATGAAGAAGGACTTGTGCAATAAAAGAATAGCAACCCCTACCCGGAGCATGACGACAACATGTGGAAAAAGGTAGCCTTGCCTGCCAGCTGCTTCGTTTAATTTCCCTATTTAGTACAGCTCCATCTTGTTCACTCTATCAAGAAAAAAAATCCTTCCCTTATTAACTCCTCTAATATGATCACAAGCCTTGACAGGCAGGCTAGCTGACAGAGTTCATGCACTCTCCGAGCTGGAGAAAAGTCAGAGGGATTATCTAGTCCTAACTTCCATCTGACACGAAAACCCTTTCTCTGCTGTCACTGACAGAGAGAAGCTCAACCAGATTCTGCCTTAAAGCTCTCATGGAACACAAGGGTGACATTTATAGGTGCTTTTCAGATAACAAAACACCGCCAGTCTTACTGTCTCACCAAAATTATGTCGTGGACGATGACACAGAGGTTTTGAAAATTAAAATGCCTTGCCATAGAGACACAGCTGACAAACGGCAGAAGCGAGACTCATATGACGTCTCTGGACTGCAAGTCTGTGTTTCTCCCCCGCTGCATCCCTGGCCACAATCAAGAGAGGTCCTGTTCTTTATAATTCATTCCACCACTGTTTTTGAACAAGTCTGAGGATTTAAAAAGTCAAAGAAACAAAGTCTCTGATTTTGAGGGAAGTTTTATCTTTTAAAAAATATTTTTAATGTTTTATGTATTTACTTATTTAGAACAGGGTCTCGCTACAAGCTTGGACTTGTAGTGATCCTCCCGTCTCAGCCTCCACCATGCTGGAATTATCGGCATGCACCACCATGCCTGGTTTTGGTGGCTCGCACAGCGGCATGGCATGTGGTACCAGGGATCGAGCCTGGGTCCTTGCTCTTGCCAGGCAGGCACTTACATCACCTCGCTATCTTCCCCAGCCTGTTGAGAGAGGCTTTAAAAGAAACGTAAACATCACTTACTACAGGAAAGCCACTCTTTTGTATTTTTATTTTTCTATGTATTTCCGACGGGGTCTACAGAGTCTCCCTATGCATGTCACACTCATAGTGATTCTCCTGTTTACAGGCTCCCAAGCACTGGGATGAAAGCCACTAAAGCACTTCACCAGTACTGACCCATTTTATCCCATAACAATGAAATGAAGAGATTACAATTATTATCCCCATTTTACAGGTGAGAAAACTAAAACTCAAGTAAATAGCTGAGCTTCAAATTAAACCAAACTAGTCTCTCTCCAGAATCCAAATGTCATCCTTCCTCTCACCTATATTTATGGCTTTGTTGCAACCTTTGAGCCCACACACAGTAAAATCCCTTCCTCAGTCATGTAATGCCCATGCAAATAGCTGAAGCTATCAGGAGAGTCTCTCCCCAGCACTGTGCTACTCAAGGATTGCTAGAGAAACTGAATGACTGGAAATGATATGTGGGATAAGGGATTGATTATAAGGATTTTATTTTCCACAATTACAAAAACTAAATAATGTCAGTAATTCTCTTGCAATTGTATCTGATGCCAAATGCCATGTACTCACGGTTGATATTTGTTAACATCAGTTTTTACTGTATTATCAAGGACATTAACCCCAGCATTTACATAAAAAAAGAAAACTACAAGAGCTTGGCAGTGAAACAATAACCTCTTGTACTAACACAGTTTGGTGTCCCTGCTTAGATTCTGTTAAGGAGCAGAAATTTATTACCAGTACAAATAACAACACAGGACAAGGAAAGAAACACAAATACAATTATGAAAATAATGCCGAACATGCAGATGCCCTGAAATGGATTCCAAAATCTCTAAGGCTCGGGTTCTGTACTTTAAGGACCACTGCTCTCCTTTGTACTAAGGAGGTTCTGGCATTTGAACTGTCACAATAGGCTTCCTTGGGATTTGGGTTTAAGCGAACCAACCAAACAACGTCTGCACACATGCACAAGCATAAACACGCAATCTTTCTTGCAACTAAAAATCACCATTGCTCACATTAATTCAATTAGGTGAGCATGGCCCTGGCAGCATTATGACTTACCTGTATTCCCTCAGTGTAACCCCAAGGAAATAATTTAGTGAAGGGTATCATGTCTTGCAAGGGGAGCCTGAGTTTTCCAGAAGTACTCCCCACTCTTGAAGGCTCCGTCTGTGTTCTAGGTAGCAAGTCCTTTCTCAGTTTGATTCTGTCACTATATTTTGTGCCATGCTGTCACATTTATCAGTGCACATATTTGCACATCAGACTTTCATTTCTTTGAGTGTAAGGGATAACCTGTAGTTTTTAATTTCAGTAAGCTCTTTTTAATGCAACTCAGGATACTATCTTTTTATAATTGCCAGGTAACAGATTTTTTCACAAATTTAGCAGTTTAAAATATCTCCCCCAAAAAATACTAGTCTTAATTTCAGGCTGCTAGAACAAAATATGACACACAGGAGAGCTTACAAGCAGAGCTTTATTTCTCACAGTTGTGCAAACTAGAAAATCCAGAAGCAGGGCTGGCAAGATAGCTCAGCAGACTAAGCATCAGCTTAGGCAAGTGCAGGGCCTGGGGTTCGATCCCCAGCACCACATGCTGCACCAGCCTTAACCCCAGGCGCACTGAGCCAGCCACCAAAAGGGGGCATGGTGGTG
>NW_004524622.1:2908544-2912406 GCF_000260255.1 Octodon degus | reverse complement strand
ATTTTGTGTAGCACTGTCTTCTGCCCTTTGTTGTAGATCTTTGCTGTAGTTATAACCTTCACACGTACTGAAGTTCAGGTGGAGCTCTACAGAGTTTGGACTTATCCAGCTGTGTCTGGTTTAGGTCTGGCTGTTGTGCTCAGCTCCTTTCCGCTGCGGACCTGTGCTAGGACTGGGTCTGTGGGTTCCCGGAACTCGGCAGAAATTCCTCCTTAGGGGGAGGGGTGGGGCAGGTAAGGTGGAGTGGTGGGGGACAGCCCGAGGGGGCGGGAGAGGGTCCAGCCCATGCTGTGCCTGGGCTGGTACTGGTCCCGCCGGCGCAGGGTAGCAGGAAGCTCTCCACACACTCACCGGACCTGGGCTAGGACTGGGTCTCTGTACACTTTAAAAAAGAAAAAACAGTTAAAAGATTATCCATGTTTTCATCATGAAGAATTGGTAACTGTTTGAGGAGATAGATACGATTACCCTGATTTTAAAATTACGTACTACTTGCATGTATCTAAACATCATATAATACCACATTAATATATACCACTTGACCTATCATTTAATAATAAAAATAATTTTTAAAACTCCATTTCATTGAAAGTGACTCTAAGGGCTGGAGAGATGGCTCAGTAGAATAAGCGATTGCCTGGCAAGTGCAAGGTCCTGAGTTCAATCCCCGGTTCCACCAAAAAAAAAAAAAAAAAAAAAAAGGAACTACTACTCCATAACACCAGCCAGTCACCTCAAGAAAGTTCTCCAAGGGCTCCTAAACACACATGAGGTGTCAGATCCCTGTGTGAGCGGCCTGCAGCTGGCCATCTGGCTGGCTGTCCTTCTTCCAGTCCTCCAACGGGGCTGGCTGGCAGTGCCATCCCCAGCCGAGGTCGCTCATGCTGCTGTTTGTCACCACAAGTATCCTCCCTCTCACGGAGCCTACTAACACATGCACATCCCTAGATGCCAAGACTGTAGGGCTATGGTCAAGTAAAGACAGGAGGAAAACCGCAAGAAATTCAGTTTCATACTTGGCACTGAGTCGTCGGAGGGGGTGCCATAGGAGGGAAAGAAGTGAATCTGCCACCAACAGCTTTTTCTTCTGGATAACCCTAAACATGAGCAGCTGGGCTGAGACCACCTCTGCCACATTCACAAGGGAGTTTTACAGCTGTCACATCTAAGCAATCTTAAAAACCATTTCTCAAAGCCAGTCTTATTTGAGACAAGCATCTGATGACAAATGTTGAAAGAATAACAAAACCCTCTGTACTGAGTCTCTTGACCTTCGTGTTTATTAATGTTCTACTTCCCTCCTCGCTCCCCAATTTCCAAAGCATACCACTGGTCTCTACTTAATGCAAGCAGCTGGAGACAAGTAAAGCAGGATAGATTTCTATGCTTCTCTGCTGGACAAAAAGAGCCCATTAAAAAGTTAGCACGTTGACTGATAAAAGAATGCAGGGAGCAGACCTGTTCATCTCTCCATTGGGCAGCGGTTACTTTTTAATTGAACTAAAACACAAGCACTCTTCACTAAGCCCCTTGTGATTAATTCTGTCACCCAAGCAGATTATTTTCATAAATTTTTTAAAGAGCAGAGTTTCCTTTTCAGACAATGAAGATTTATTCATTTTAATCCTGATTTGCTCTCCAGACTTTCCTGCAGGGAAACCCAAATGGTCCCAGAAATGATAGAGGCTCCTTTAGTAGCCTGGATAACACCAGTCAGTCCCTGGAGCTTATGCCATTGTGAATATTAAGTTCAAATTTATAAAAGAAGCAGAATGAAAACTGACCTTGTGCTGAAACAGAAATGCAAGGAGAGCAGAAGTGAGGGGCTCCTCTGGAATCTGCCTTACTGAGACATAATTGTGGGTATCTAACAATTACGTAGGAGCCACGCATGCCAGGAGCAATTCTTACTGTACTACAGATGAACGCAACAAATGAGGGCACAAGGACAGTCTTAATCTCTACCCTTCCTAACGTCCTACATCTGAAAGGCAGAAAACATTCCTGCTCTACAGCTGAGGTTTATTCATTGCAGAGGCAAAGGATAAAGCTAGAGGACTAACCCACTGATCCAGTGGATACAAATCTGTTCCAAGACAATATCCTTTCATGAAGTACATTGGAATAGATGTAATGACCTCTCTGTTGATGCAACTGACTCTTATTGACCTTCACTTGACCACATCGGGTTTCCCTAATGCCAGCCACAAAAAAGAAAGCCAAGGAGTTGAGCTGAGCTTCAAGGAAGTGGCTTTAAAAAGCAGAATGCACTCACCCTGAAGACTGCTGGGGAGACCTGGTAAGGTATACACACACACACACACACACACACACACACACACACAACTGTCCAGCTGAGTTCCTGAGCCCAGGCTGCCCGTCCTCACTCTGAAAACTGCTGGGGAGATCTGGAAGGTTATCCCTGTCCACACTCACTGAGGCTGGTGTTCCTCTGAGTCCAAGCCACTCATCCTCACCTGGAACACTGCCAGTGGGCCTTTCCCAGCCACACCCCTCACTCTTACCAGAGCTCGACTGAACCCTGGTAACCCATGCTCATCTGGAAGACTGCTGGGGGCAACTGATGAGCTTTGCCCAGACCCCCTCACCCACAACACAGCTCGGCTGAGCACCAACCACCCTTCATCACCCAGAGAAACTGCCATGAGGACCTGAAACCAAGTGCCCAGAAGACAGCCACAGGTACTTGAGGGAGCCTTTGCAAGCCCTACCCTGTGCCAAACCCCCATCGAGAGAACCTTGCAGAACTTCTGTCTGTACTCATCACTATCAGATCCTTCTTGAGCTACAGCTTGCCCCCTTCCTCAAAAAGGTGGAAGCCACATAGAGCCCCACACAGCAGAAGCATTGGTGAGCCTACCCTGCCCTCCCACTCTCCTGATAGCCTTGCTCAGCTGCATCCTGCCTCACTGCAGGATCAGGGAAAACATTAGGGGCTTCAAAAATGACAAAAGAAAAGATAATCTCAGACTACTACCCAAAACAAGTCCAGGAGACAAGGGCATAAAAGAACTTTAAAGTCACACACCTGAAATTTCTGAGATCATAGCAACTGAAGTAAAGAAATAACTCCATCAGGCTATGGAAGAAATCAGATCAGAAATAATTTCTCAGGTAAAAAAGAAATGACAACAATCATGAAAGAACTTCTCAATACATCTAGGGAAGACATAGATTAAAGAAATAGACGGGAATAGGAAAATGGTGGAAACATTGAATGAATGATACAGGAAAGAGCCTAGCATGCAGGAAACAGATTCAAACAGATATCTAGTACTTTAAGAATTCCATTGAAAGCTTGAAAAACCACTTGAATGAAACAGAAGATAGAATTTCCGACCTTGAAGATAACATTGCAGCTAGTGAACACAAAAGGAAAGATCTCTTAAAAATAATGACAAACCAAGAAATAATACAATGGCTGCAAGATGATGCAAAGAAAGACAATATAAGGCTAATAGGTATCAACAAAACAGCTGGAATTAACACAAATGACATAAAAAGATTGTTTGCAAAAGTAATAGCAGCAAATTTCCTAAGTATAAGAAAAGAATCTGACATATAGATAAAGCATATAGAATTCCAGCTAGCCATAGCCAAACTAAATCTTCACACAGACACATAATAATCAAGATCACAGAAACTTAGCAAAAGAACAGAATATTAAAATCTGTTAGAGGGAAAAAAAAGGGAATACAGATGAATGTACATTTTGTATCTGTGTATTCAAAGTGGTTAGAACAGATACATAGTTACATTCTCTTAATGAATAGAATGATTTGTTCTAATGGTGTTTGTAAATAGGATATCATGTCTGCATCTTATACAGCAATTAACCCCT
>NW_004524622.1:2906208-2908444 GCF_000260255.1 Octodon degus | reverse complement strand
AGAGAGAAAGAAAGAAAGAAAGAAAGAAAGAAAGAAAGAAAGAAAGAAAGAAAGAAAAAATAATCCAGGAGCAAGATGTCAGCGCACTTGTTATCTGGTAAGGGCCCACTCCCTAGTGCAGAGCCAATCATCTTGTCATTCTAACTCCATGCAGTACAAAGGGCCAGAGGTCTTTCTTGGCCTCTACTACACAGGCTTGAAGCCCGTCCCTTGGGACTCTATTCCTAACTTCATTGCTTCCCAGCCTCCTAATACAACTACCTTGGGGATAAAGATCTCAACACATGAATTTCATTCAGATCATGGCACTATATAGAACCATGATTCTCAACAAGGGGCAATCTTGACTCTGATGAGATATTTGACAATATTAGGAGATATTTTAGCTGCCACTTGTGGAGATTCACTCCTGCCATCCAGAAGGTAGAAGCAAGAAATCACACTGAAAAGCCTACAAGGCACAGAACCCTCCCCCTGCCAAGGGAAAAGAACTATCTGTCACAAACTGCTGACAGTGCCAAGGCTGAGAAGCTGTTCTAGGAATAGAGAGGAGAAAATCCATTTCATTGGGTTTGGGACACTTTTTGAGAAGCCTGTATTTGAGCTTCACAATGAAAGGCAGGCTTGCTTGTGAGATATAGTCCTATACAGATTCTATCACTAACTGTACAGAGTAGAGTAAGCTCCTTGATCAAGCTGGAAAATCACAAATGACCACTTCTCTGTGTCCTCACCTTCAGTTCCAAATCCAGTGTGGTTTTTCTTTCGTGATACTAAGTACTGTCACCCAATATGTCACTCAACAAAAAATTCAATGAAGAATTGAGGTGTAGAGCATGATGCTGGGATGTACAAAGCACACAGAAAGTACTGAGCCATGGTTCAAACCTTCATTATGCTGACAGTCCAGTGGGAGATACAGATCTTTCAATAAAGAAGTGCAACAACATTGTGTATGTTAGAAGGCGTAACAACCAAAACAGCATGCACTGGTCTAACATGGCAGTGAAACCAAATAGGAAGCCTCGAAGTAAATATGTGCATTTGTCGCCAAGTGGTCTTTGGCAAATCTGCAAAGAGCACATACTGGGAAATGATTGCCTTTTCAATACATGGTGTTGAGAGAAAGTCAGCTATTCCCATTCAAGAGAATGAAGCTAGACTTCATCTCACCAATCACAAAATTCAGCTCAAATTGAGTAAGACAGTAAGACCTGAAACTATCAAGCAATGAGTAGAAAGAATAGCAGAAATGCTTCAAGACATTGATAAGGGAAAAGATTGTTTTGTAAAAGACTATGAAAGCAAGATGGTGCTTTAAAAACTTCAGCACAGCCAAGGAAACATTCAACAGAGCAATGAGACAATCCAAGGAATAGGAAAAAATATTCACAAATACACAACTGACAAAAGACAAATGTCTAGAATACATAAGGAACTGCAAAACCTCATTCCAGAACAGTCTAATTAAAAATGCCCAGTAGTTCTACTTAGACACATCTCAAAGGAAGACACACAAATGGACAACAGATAGGAAAAATTACTAATCTTCAGGGAAATACAAGTCAAAACTATAATGAGCTGTCACTTTAGTCCAGTAAGAATGACTACAATCAGAAATACAAAGACAACAAGTGCAAGTGATGATGTGAAGAGAGGGGAGCCCTCACACACTGTGGGTGGGAAGCCAAGGCAGTGCGGCCACCTGGGAAAATGGTATACGGCTCCTGACCTTGACAATGACACCAGCCACCTCACTACAGGGTAAAAGAAAATGAAATCGTTCTGTCACAGACATAAGCACTGTCACGTTTAGTGCAGCAAAGTTCACAAGGGAAACAACCTAAGTGTCCTTCACTTGCAACTGGACAAAGAAACTGTAGAACATATGCGTGAAACATGGTACTCTTTAGCATGAAAAAGTGAAAATTCCTGTCATTTGCAGCAATACGGATGCAACTGGAGAGCATCGTATTGAGTAAAATAAGGCAGGCGCAGCAAGGTGCACACTGCACTATCTGACTCATGTAAGATGCAAAGAGGATCTCACAGAAGGTCAGAGAAGAACAGTGGTCATGGGAGACTGGGGAGATAGAAAAGAGAGGGACACAGAAGGCCTGGGGCACAGTACCGAGTTATAGTTAGCTGGGGAAATAAGCCCTGATGAGCTATGGCACTGTAAATACATAACAGGGGGCAGTGGATGAAGATGATGTACTGTACACTTTATTTTTTT
>NW_004524622.1:2894894-2897458 GCF_000260255.1 Octodon degus | reverse complement strand
ACCCCTAGGAAGAATGTATGCAATGTGTTAATTATTGAAACTGTCCTACCAATTTGATTTGAAACTGTCTCATTGCTATTTGTTTCTCAATAAAATTATGAAAAAAAAAAATCTGTTAGAGAGAAGAAACAGATCACCTATGATGGAAAGCCTATCAGAATCACAGCAGATTTCTCAACATAGACCATCAAATCAAGAAAAGCTTAGAATGACAAATTTGAGGTCCTGATAGAAACAACTTCCAGTCCAGACTGATGTACCCTGCAAAACTATATCAAATTTAATGGAGAGATAAAATACTTCCATGACAAAGAACAACTGAAGAAATTCATGACAATGAAACCAACCCTACAAAGAGGAATGACAGATAATTTGCAAAGAAACAAAGATAATGACAACTTAAGAACAATAGAAGAGAACCACCAAGCACAGCAAACAATTAAACAGAGGAGGAAAATAGGAATCCTACAGTAGGAAAACAACATCACAAAGATATATGAACATATATCAGTTATAACCCTCAATGGAAACAACCTCAATTCAGCAATAAAAAGAAGCAGACTGGCACAGTAGATCACAAAACAAAATCCAACAATGTGCTGTGTACAAGAAACACACTTAACTCAAAAAAATTAATAGACTTAATGTCAAAGGATGGAAAACAATGTGACAGGAACCCAGAAAAAAGCAGGGGTAGCTATTCTGCTTGCTGACAATGTGAACTTCAAACCAAGTATAATTAAAAGAGATAAAGAAGGTAATTACATACTTGTTAGGGGAAACTGCAAGAGGAAGAGATAACAATTTTAAATATATATGCACCCGATGTAGGAGCACCCAAATACATAAGACAAATTTTAACATACATGAAAAATCTGGTCCTCCAGACCCTCACTCCAGCCAGTGCACATGTCCAGCATGTCAGTGGGACTGCCTGGGGCCACTGGCCCCCCATTCCAACTAGTGCAGCCCCAGTATGTGAGTGGGGCAAGCAGGGGCCCTCCAGATCCTCATTCCAGCCAGCACCCAGGCCAGGCATGTGTGTGGAACTTCCTCCATCAGACAGACCCAGTGTAGAAACCTGTGACAGAACTCCCCGTGGAGAAGCTAGAGGCAGGACTCACCCAGCTGATCCAGGAGCAAAACATCTTGCCAGAGTGGCACAACATGTTCACTTCCAAGGGCTACAGCAGGAAGAAGTGGAGCACAGCAGCCAGACCCAAGACACACCCACCTGGATGAGTTGGAACTTGGTAGATCTGGACCTGGTGCTAAGTTAATAACTCTACCAAGGCTGTTCACCAAAGGTCAGAACACAGTGCTATACAAAATGACAAAGAGAAGGAGCAAAATGCATTCTCAAGCCCAAGCCCACCCAGAACAAATGCAGGAGACAATAATAGCATAGAAGCAATTGGAAAGCACACACCAGAAATCTCTCAAATAACAGTGTCTGAAGTAAAGAAACAACTGCAGAAAGGTATAGAGGAAATCAGATCACAAATAATTTCTGAAGTAAAAAAAAGAAATACCTATAATGAAAGAAGTACTAAGTGCTTCTATAGAAAACACTGATTAAAAAAACAGAGGAGAATAGAAAAATGATGGAATCCTTGAATGAGCAATATAGGAAAGAAATAAAATGCATGAAGCAGATTCAGAGTGCTATACAGGAAATTAAAACCTCAATCACAAACTGGCAAAATCATTTCAATGAAAGTGAAAATAGACTTTCAGACCTTGAAGACACTGCTGCAGCTAGTGAAAAGGCAAGAAAAGATCTCTTAAAAACAGGATGCAGGGGCACTCTTGCTCTTTGTCGCCACCATGAATGGTTGCTTTCTGCTCTGTGCTGCTCTGCGTTGGACCCAGCTGAGTATGGACTGAAACCTCCAGTAACTGTGAGCTAAATAAACCTTTCCTTCCTTCATAAAAAAAAAAAAAAAACAGGATGCAGGTAAAAATATTCAAAATCTGCAAGACGATGCAAAGATGAACAACATAAGACTAATAGGATCAATGAGAAAGAAGGAGTTAGTACACATGATATAAAAAGAATATAGGCAGAAGTAATAGCAAAAAAAAAAACTTTGCAAATATGGGGAAGCAATGTGACATTCAGATAAACAAAGGATATAGAACTCCAAATAACATCAACCTTATTTAGACAGATAGTAAGGAAAAGTTCAACTGCCTATGTTGTAGGGTAATAATATTATTAACCTTCTCTTCTGGAATGTTAACAACTTAAGTTTGCAGACCAAAAATTAGAGAAAAAGAAGGGCTACAAGGACAGGCAATATTTTGGCCCTAGCCTTTCAAGGTCAGTGAGGACTCAGGACATAAGGGAACCTGTACTGTGACATCCTGTAACTCAGTGATGTCCCAAATTTTCTGATCAAGGAGATCATGGGGCCACAGAGGAAAGTGATCAACAATGTAGAGTGTGCTTGAGAGTCAGCTAGAGAGAAAACATTCTTTCAGGCTTTCACAGAGAGCAAATTGGTCAAGCAATGGTCGTGACTCATCCATATGGCTAACACTGACAAAGGATTTACAAACTG
>NW_004524622.1:2889151-2893912 GCF_000260255.1 Octodon degus | reverse complement strand
AAATGACCACAACTCCATGAATGAGAACAGAAAAAACCCACAAAATTGAGCAAACAAGTAAACACAGGAGAAAAAAAGTATACACCAGCAAGTATTCTGCTGTATACAGCAGCAAAATATTCCCATCAGCATACTCTACAAATGGACTTCTCCTGTGCCCTATGGGTCATGATTCTATCTGGGTCTACAGGTTGGATATCAAGGAAATAGCAGTAGCTCAGTCCCACAAGTGACACCTGACCACCAGTAAGCATCATAGACACTGCCCACATCCTCCACATACTATAACTTTGTGCAATGTCCTATCCCAAACTGTTAGAAGTACTGGTCATATATTAACCATTCCAGCATTTTTATTATATTTTATTCTTAGTAATTATTTACTTTCATGAAAACTATTCTTAGTTGATATTTTTGTCTATATTAACCTAACCAAATACTGTGTGAGTACTCTGAACTGATCACAGATTCATACATATATTGTACTACATTCTGACCTCTTAGTTAGACTTGCAATTTAATTTTAATTCTTGAATATCATTTTGAAATATTTAATTTAATTTTGAAGTAATTAATATTTAATTACTTTTCTGAATATTGTTTAATTTTAATTTTTCTTTTATGATTTATACTATTTCTTTGACTTACAATCTACTTATAAGACATGGTACAATATTTTCTCCTAGTATTAGAAACTTTAAAAAGTGTATTTCCATTTTCCATTGACTTTATAATAGTTTTTCCTTGTCTTTTACACACTCACACACACACACACACACACACACACACGAAAAAATATGCATATAACCTAACATAAGATTGATACTGTTTTGTGGAAATCTTCAATGACCTTTTAAATGGGTTTGTCTGATATAGAATCATATTTTACATAGTCCTGCATAACTACCATTTTGAGAGCTCTTTATTCTTTATCCAGGACCATACATCAACTTCTCTTGCCTTCTGGATTATGGTCTTTGTTATTTTCTATATGCTATATCTGGAGGAATGAGAATATTTTGAGTTTGTATAACTGGAAAATATTTTACTTTTAGTTTTCAAAGGTATGTTTGCTAAGTATAAAACTCAATGAGGACAGATTTTTTTCAGTCCTTTGAATAAATAAGTCTAGTTTCTTACCCACTTGCTCTTTTTTTTCTAATGTGGAATAAGATGCTATTTAACTCTGTTCTTCCAAAACTAATATTTTTTCTATGTATATGCTTTAGTAATTTTTTTCTTTACAATTAGTTTTGGACAATTTCAGTTTTGTGTATCTTGGTATGATTTTATTCATATTTCTTGTTCAAAAGGTTTATTTTTTAAGAAATGTGCTGCTATAATTTTAACTAAATTCAGAAATTTAAAATCTTTAAATATTTATTGCCTGCCCCCTTCTACTTTGAGAATTCTAATTATATGAATATAAGTTTCTTGAGTTTCGTCACAGAGAGAACTATTATATGACTGATCTGTAAACTCATCTTCATGTTTATTTTAGACAATTTTTATTGTTATATTCATTTAAGTTTGTAAATTATCTTTTACAATGCACAATCTATTATTAATCTAGTGTCATAATTCATTTCAGAAATATTTTTCTAAAATTCACTCTGCATCTTATATCTTTCATATTTCAATATTTGTGTACAATTTTTAATTTGCTATATAATTATTATTGACTTTCAATAAAGTTAACAATGAATACCAAAAAAATCTAATGAGCAATAGCATAATTGTACTAAGAGACTTTGACATTGACACAAAGAGGTAGATCAACTATGCAGAAAATAAGCAAAGAAAGAACAGAATAAACCAAACTTGTGAAGAAATGGACTTTACAGAGTGTTCTACCCGACAGTGTCAGAATACATTCTTCTCAGCTGCACACGGGACTTTTTCCAAAATAGATCATGTGTTAGCATACAAAACATGCTTAAGTAAATGCAAAGGGATTGAAATGATCCCATGCATATTATCAGACCATAGTACAATGAAACTGGAAATTATAGACAAAATAAACAACAAAAACTCTATAAACACATGTACAGTAAATAATATCCTCCTGAACAATCAATGGGTCACAGATAAATTAAAGAAGAAAAAATAAACAATATTTACAATTTAAAAATGCAGATACAACTTACCAGAACCTCTCTTAAGAGGAAAATTTATAGCAATAAATTCTCGTATCAGGAAAACCAAACAAGTCCAAATAAACAATCTTATGCTGTACCTAAAACACCTAGAAAAAGAAGAGCAAGTTAAGCCCAAAAAGAAGAGCAAGTTAAGCCCAAAGCCCAAAAAAGGCAGGAAATTATAAAGATCAAAGCAAAAATCAACACAGTGCAGATGAAGAAAACAATACAAAGAATTAATAAGTCAAAGAGATGGTTCTTTGAAGGAATAAATAAAAGTAAGCCAACCTTACCAAAAAGAAAAGAAAGAAAATTTCAGATTCATGCAATGAGGAATGAAAAGGGTAAAATCAGTACAGACCATGTAGATATTTAGAAGATCACCAATACCTATTTCCAAAATCTTTACTCTCACAGAATGGAAAATACAGAAGAAATGGACAGATTCTGAGATACATATGAACTATCAAAACAGAATTAAGAAGATATAAAAATTTTAGGGCCAGCCAGATAGCTCAGGAGACTAAAGTGCCTGCTTAGGCAAAGCACAGTAGCTGGGGTTCAATCCCTGGCATGCTGTGCAGGCCCCACCCCTGCGGTATGCTGAGACATGCCTGTAATCCCAGCTTTTGGCAGGCTGAACACAGGCAAATCACTGAGTCTAATCTACATAGTGAGACACTGTAGACCCTATAGACCCTGTACTAAACACAAAATAAAAGGAAAAAAATATATAAAAATTCTGAATAGTCTAATATCAGTCAGTGAAATTGAAAAATTACCAAGAAAGTAAAGCCCAGGTCCTGATGGACTAACAGCTGAATTCTACAGCAAATTTAGAGAGAACCTAATGCCAACTCTTCTCAAAATGTCTAAGGATATTGAAAGGGAAGCAATTCTCCCAAACTCATTCCTGGAGGTAAGTATTACTCTGATACCAAAACCAGAGAAGGACACAACCAAAAAAAAAAGAACTACAGACTAGTCTCTCTAATGAACATAGATGCAAAAATCCTCAAGAAGATTATACATCACAACCAAAAGGTATTCATCCCAGGAATGCAGCAATGGTTTAATATACACAAATCCAGCCCAAAATGTGTGAGATGGCTCACACCTGTAATCCCAGCACTGGGGAAGCTGAGATAGGAGGATCACTATGAATCTGAAGGGAGACAGACAGACAGACAGACAGACAGACAGACAGACAGACAGAGACAGACAGTGACTGACAGACAGAGATAGACAGACAGAGACAGAGAGAGAAAGAGACAGAAAGAGGAGGAAGAGAGAGACAGAGACAGAGACACAACTAGTAAAAACAACACTTCTCAAGGACACCAAGAAATGAGCCAGTAGGGAGGAATGCAAACTCCAAGAGTATTTTTTGTTGCTTTTTGTTTCTTGTAGCAGAACTTACAGTGTGTTTTGTGCCTATGGGAAAGATCCAGTAGAAACTGAAAAAAGGATGATGCAAAAGAAAAGGGAAAACTTTTTGAAACAAAGTTTTCCACATCCTCAAAGAGGTTTGGATTCCAGTGCAGAGGCAGAGAAGTCGGCTTTAGTCAAGAACGCAACTGGGAATACAGAAATGGAGGAGAGGTAGGCTGTGTGGGCATAAATCTCAAGTTGGCTAGAAGATTTTATTTGAGAAGAGGGAAATTGTAAGCAGAGTAAGGTGACTAGAAACTGCTATGGTGATACGGGGAACCTCCAAATGATATAGGGGAAAAAATGAAATTCGCAACCTGAAAGATACCTGGGACAACTTCATGTTCTCTAAAACCAAAGAGTAAATTTTAGGAACAAACAGAGGTCATGAACAAAATATATTTTTGGGGAGGAAAAAAGGCTCCATCCGAGAGAGGGACAGGAGGAGTCCCAGAGCAGGTGGTCCCCAGGAAACTGTCTCTTTCGGGGACTTTTATAGAGTAAAACCATGTGGTGAGGTGATATAAGGTGGTAGAGAACATGGGAACTCGCTTACGTGGGCATGAGATAGGACAAAACTATGGTCAACCAATGAGATTACAAACACCACTGCTCAGGTAAAATTGATTAAATCAGAATCAAATGTGGAAGCAAGTCATGTAGCAAGTGGACATGAATATGGAACAGGGTCTCTTCCTTGAGGGTTGGGCTACTCATTTAGGCTCTTTTAAAAGGTGGCTGATACCTATTTAGAATATCAATCCCTGATGCACATCCTAGGAAAGTATGTGGCTGCATTTGTTTACTCTTTTCTCTTGAGGTCTGGCCCTCAGTGGGAATGTCTGTCTCTTTCAAACTTGCAAAGTCACCTTGTCTTCCATCTTGTCTCCTTGAGGGCCTGACCCTGTCGGACTGCCTATAATACTTCTAATTCAGCTTCCCAAAACAGTGTGATTGCTGGGCAGCTTCCTAGAAGTTTATGACCACAACAGACGGAGTCTGTATACAGCAAATTCTGTCTCCCGTGACCTTCACGGATCCTCTAAGATAAGATGAACAGTTTTTAAATCTTGTCCAAAGAAATGAAACTAGAATTTCTTATTCTCAAACTTTATGAAGATTTCTAGAGTATTTATTTTGATAATGATTGAATATGAAGTTTGAAATAAACTGGAAAATGGAAAAATGTATA
>NW_004524622.1:2885516-2889051 GCF_000260255.1 Octodon degus | reverse complement strand
AGGGAATAAAGACTATTTTGTTTTGTCCCACAGTCTAGAATAATGCCTAGCACAGAATTAATTCCCAATAAACATTGCAAATATACATACAGAGAAAATGTATATATGTATCTATTATAGTACATATACTGTATGATTACTGTCTAATGATGTAGCAATACCTGCTGCTAACCTGCCAAAAAAAAAAAAATCAATAGCCTTTGAAAACTAAATTAGTTAGTTTTATGATATATTTATATAGTTTGTGAACTTGAAAATAAACTTTTAATCTTAATGTTTTGTTTCAGCCAGTGTTTGTTACCTTGACTAGGGCCTGAAAAAGTAAAATTAACAATTTATGATTTTAAACACAAATCTCAAAAAGTATATAAGAATTGTAAATAATTCAGCACTCAAATTATTATTTTTTTCTTTGCAATGTCTTGGCATCTACACTTTTGAAATCCTTAAAGCTTAAAAGTACACTGCAAGTGTTTGGGGACACAGAACTTGGGGGCTGGCCGCTGGCCCTCCATCTTCCTGGCAGCATGCCAACAGGCAAGTAGAAGGGGTCCTTCTCTTTGCTGTAGGGGCTCTTCACCCTTGAAGCAGGACCTGAGAAGCAGTTCTCCAGGGCAAAGACACCTCTGTGACAGCCCCAGGGCAACAGATGGGGAAAGATTTTGCCTAGCGGCAGATCAATGGCTAGGGTTTCAATCCAGTCCTCTCACTGAAGTTCCTCTGCTGTCACAGGGTTCTGCCTGAGGCTGGTTAGGAACAACAGCTTGTTCCCTACCTGAGGGTTTTCCCTGTAAGGCCTTCTTGTCCCTTCAAGAAAGCACCAGAAGGAGACTTCGCCTGCTGTGCCGGCTGAGGGTCCCACTGGGTCCACAGAGGAGAGGATAGCAGGCGCCGTCCCAGGGGTCCCCACATTGCTGTGCATCTCCTCAAGCAAATGCTTCTTGCCTAGTTCTGCAGAGCCAATGCATGGGTAGGGCAGGGGTCAGAGCACAGAAAATGCCAACTGTAGACTTTGTTGCTTAGAAAAAGTTTTATTATTTTGTGTCAGACTCTTCCCTTAAAAACAAAATAACAATTCAATCATTGGCAGCAGTTTAAAAGCAGCATTCTGATCATTTAGGTCGAGGCAGAATGCACACAGATTTTGTTCTCCTGATGTAAGTTTCCTCTGTAGATAGTCATTTCAAATTATAAACCTTGCCTTGAAATAAACAATGACAACTGCAATATAAATGAAGATGATATTAAGACAGTATACAAGGAAAATACAAGGTTAACAGAATTGTTTCAAAGTATAGTGTTCTGAAAAACACATCCAAAAATTGTGATTAAAAAGAAGAGGGGCCGGGGAGATGGCTCAGTAGGATAAGCGCTTGACTGGCAAATGCAAGGATCTGAGTTCAATCCCCAGTTCAGCCAAAAAAAAAATAAAAAAGAAGAAGAAGAAGAAAAAGTCTGGACATTTAAATAAGTGACATAAAGTAATACTTTCAATATTTTGTACTTGAAAATCTGAGCCACAAAAAATTCAATAAAGAATGAATAATCAATCCACTATTTTTCAACGTGTTGTTATGAAAACATGAACAACATCCATTTATCCACTTTCCTTACAGCTACAAGATATTTTTACCAGGGCCAGGGAGATGGCTCAGTGGAATAAGCGCTTCCCTGGCAAGCGCAAGGTCCTGAGTTCAATCCCCGGTTCCACAAAAAAAAAAAAGATATTTTTACCTTCTTATACATTTCTTTAAAGTTGCAGAATGACAGGTTTGCTTCATATGCCCAGCTTCTTGATCTTTCAATTTGTAAATTCTTGTTAATTATTTGCATTCATTTGTTGAAGAAGCTAATTCATATGGCCATAGAATTTCCCCTATTATATTTTGGCATCCTGCAATTAATTATTGACATTTGACACATTCTTCTATTGCTATAGTTTTTGTAAAAGCTAAAAATAAATTCCAGGGCTTTTTTAGAACCAGGTTCAGGTTTAAGCAAGGATGAGTCGCCGGTCACTGGGTAGTTTGCTTATCACGTGAGAAAACACTGTGGCCTTGTCCCTCTGTGCTCTTGATTGTTAAATTCAAATACTACAACCTTGTTCACTCATTAAACATTTTCTCACCAGCATAAATCCTCTTACTAGACTTTAATGATCATATATTTTCTTTTCTTTTTTTCTTTTTTTTAATGTATGTAGTACAGGGTTTACAGGGTTTCACTACACAGATCGGACTCGTAGTGATTCTTTTTTCTTTTTCCCTTTTTTTTTTTTCTTTTTTTTTGACAGTTTTAAAACTAATTAATAGGACCGTTTCAATACTTAATGCATTGTACATTGTTATCTTCTTAGTGGTTATCCATAGTGCAAGAAGCAGACAGGATATCCTGTCTGAACACTATTAGTTCAAATCTTTCTTCTCATTGAATTAAGTGAAAGTAGCTGTATATCTATCTTAACTATTGTGCATTTACAAATAAAAATGGTCCTGCCTTTGTATCCCCTTTTTTTGTTTAGTCCTGTCAGAGGTGGGTATTCTATTGGCATCTAAATACTATAGATGTTTTAATTCATCAAAACAATCCAACACTGTCCAGCAGTCCATTCTGAACCCGTTTTCAGCCTCCCAGGCGCTGGGATTACAGGTGTATGCCACCATGCCCAGTCTTAGTCTCTGTCTCAGCGCCCCCTGGGGGTAGGGCCAGCACAGCACAGCAGGGATTGAACCCTGGTCCCTGCACCAGCCTAAGCAGCCACTTTAGTCCACTGAACTATCTGGCCTGGCCGATCCTGTATTTTCTTAAAGGTAGCAAAACAATGCTGATTTTTAACTCTAACTCCCTTTCTGCAATTATTAGCTGGTTTCCCTAAAGTGCAGGCATCCATGAGAAATGCCACATTTTCTCTTTGCACGTCTGTTTCTCAATAATATATTTGATGGTGTTAAATTGGGTAACTCATTCCTACACTGCAGCTATCAGTTCTAGAGGCTCAGCATGTGTGCAATGAGTATCTTCAAGTTCCTTTTCCTGGGACCCAAACATCACGACAGGCTAAGTGGTAACAGGATCTCTCACTTTCGTCATGTTTATCTCCTGCCCCAGATCTAACCCAGCCAAGACTTTCTGCTTTCTTTTAATGAGATATTATTCTTGGAATCTACCATCTGAGGGGCCTGCAAGATAGTTCAGTGTTCTACATGCCTGACTTGAAAGCACAAGGACCCAGGTTTGATCCAGAGTACCACATGCTGTGCCAGCTGGGGAACACTGGGTGCACTGTGCCGACCACCAAAACCAGGCACGGTGGCACACACCTATAAGCCCAGCGCTAGGGAAGCTGGGACAGGAGGATCACTATGAATCTGAGCTACTTAGTGAAACCCTGTACCAAATAAATAAAGAAAAAAAATTAATTAAAAAAAGAAATAGGCAATCTGACATTGCCAATTAAACAGAAGACCCAATGTTATTATGGGCTACTGGACTCTTTCAGAATATTTTGCTGAGTTTACACACCTATAATATTCAA
>NW_004524622.1:2874572-2885296 GCF_000260255.1 Octodon degus | reverse complement strand
GGTTAGGATAGATATATAGTTACATTCTCTTAATGAATAGAATGATTTGTTCTAATGGTGTTTGTAAATAGGATCTCAAGTCCACATCTTGTATAGCAATTAACCACTAAGAAGAATGTATGCAGTGTGTTAATTATTGAAACCATCCTACCGATTTGATTTGAAACTGTCTCATTGCTATTTGTTTATCAATAAAATTATGGAAAAAAAATACTTTATGGAAAAAAATAAAAAAAGAAATAGGTTCTACCATCTGAGGGACAGGTACATTTGTTCTTCATGAATTGGAAAATCTGTCTACATCAGTTCTTCAGCAGAGTTCTCTATGGTGATGGAAATACCCCAGAGCTATGCTGTCCACTATGATAGCTGCTTAGCTATGTGTGGGCTCTTAAAATATGGTTACTATGTGAAGATAGGGGTTTCTCATTTTGTTTCCTTTCATTATTTTAAATTTAAGTAGATACCTTGTTGGATCGTTCAGCTCGATACTATGAGAACAGTTTTCTTTTTAAATACCACTGATTTCTTTGACATTTTTCACATGGACAGTTGAGGATACACTCCCCCTCTGACACTAGTTGGCTTTAGCCAACTACAGAAAAGTGAAAAGGCTGCTGTGTGAGTTCCAAGTCCAGGTTATGAAAGTCCTTCCAGTATTTTGATTGGCTGTTCTATAACCTGCACTTTGCAGATTCCTACTCTGAGGACACTCAGTCTGGGGGATGCTAATTACCAAACTGGAAGCCCAGCCACACTTAGAGGGCCACACTGGAGAAGCCACATGAAAGCACTTTATTTAATACTTCCACCTCATCCCCAATAAGTCACTAGGTTTATGGACAAAGTCTGCCTGGATCCTTCCACCAAATGAGTGCATCAGTGTATGATCAGAGGAACAAAAGAACCGCTGGGTGGGCCTGGACCAAAGTCCTCATGCCTAGAATTCATAAGCATAACAAAGCGGCTGCTCTCTGGCACCACAAAGGGAGGAGTAGGGTTTGACACCTGGAACTAACATGCTACAATAGCAAAAACCCAACACACGTGCCCTTGACCTTGCACACAGGTACGTGTGGATGCTGCAGGAACCTGAGGGATCTGGGGAATCCTGAGGCATGCTCTCCTCACCTGCCTGGTCATGTACCTGCCCTCAGAACACTAGCTAAAAACACACATTCTCATTCCTAGATTTCATCCCTGCACATCTACATCCAAAACATCTGAGGCTGAGCCAGGAGTATATATTTCAAATAAACGCACTGAAGTAGGCAAAGTTGACAATCACTGTGTTAAACCCTAGGCTGTCACGATCCTCATGATAAACAATTTAATTAGAAAGAGAGATCTAAAATGCAGGACTAAATGCATGAAAATACTTCATGCACAAGAATATTCAGTGCAATATAATCATAATGAAAAGTGTAGTAAGATGTAAATGCTCAATAACAGGTACTTGGTTAAATATATTACAGTGCAAGATTGTTAGAATGTCAGCAACTAGCACAATGATCTTTCAAAAATAAATTTCATTTAAAATTATTAGTATTAATCTCAACTGTTAAAAATATTTTTAATATAATGATAAACTAATGATACTATTAACATACAGAGAAAAAGATAGCTGGAGAAAATACAACTAAATATTAACATTTTTTTTCTCTAAATGATAACAATAGCGCTTGCTCTTTGCCACTGCCATGAAAGGTTGCTTTCTGCTGCTCTGCCTTGGACTCAGCTGAGTAAGGACTGAAACCTCCAGTGACAGTGAGCTAAATCAACCTTTCCTTCCTTCATTTTAGGGGCCAGGTATTTGTCCCAGCAACAAAAGAAGGGTAAATAAGACAGAATTTGGTAGCAGAGAGGTGCAGTCATTGCTGTGGCTAAACCTGACCATGTGGATTACCAGCTTTTGGGAAGAAATAGGAAAGGTTCAGAGATGTTGCCTATTGTAACTCAAAAATGAGGCAGGCTCAAAAGTTTAAAAAGGGTTTTATTTTAGCAGGTACCCAGCAACAACACCCGGCACAAAGTGGCTAAGTACATACGGAAGAAGGGGAGTGTGAGGTTTATAAAGCTTAAAACCAAAAAGCAGGCGGGGGGGGGGGACAACTCAGGGAGTTTAAAAGGACATGGCATCTGTTGAGACTAGATATTGTTATAGGTCTGGGAGGTCCTTGGAATTTATGGGTGTAGGAACAGCAGTTGACATTTTTTTTTTGGAACTCAAGGGTGGGGTCAGGGCTTGGGAAACAGAAGTTCTGTGAGATAAGCACACAATGGAACTCAAGAATGGGGTGAGGGCTTGGGAAGCAGGAAGTCACATTTTACAGCAGCTGACATGGTTCACTAAGACGGCGCATACAGAACAGGATGGCGACGCTTTGGTCAGGTTATAACATTGCCCACTGGTTTTCGTAGCTGAGTCAAATCATTGACTCATCAGGGTTATAACTTAGCTTGTAGGTGATGTTATATTACATTATTTTGACATGGGTCACCATTGCCAATCTACTCCAACAGCAAGGAACATTAGTTAACCACAGAGTCTGAGTAGGTGGGCTTTTAGAACTCTAGAACAGGCAACGTCTATGTCCCCACTGGGTTTTATTTTCCATAATTTTCTTGAGAAACAAATAAAAAAAAATTTAGATTCTTCTTTTTTTTTTTTTTTTTTTTTTTTGGAAAACCGGGGTTTTTTTTTTCCCATAATTTTATTGAGAAACAAATAGCAATGAGACAGTTTCAAGTCAAATTGGTAGGACAGTTTCAATAATTAACACATTGTATACATTCTTCCTAGGTTAATTGCTGTACAAGATGAGGGCATGATATCCTATTTACAAACACCATTAGAACAAATCCCTCTATTCATTAAGAGAATGTAACTATATATCTATCCTAACTACTTTGAATACACAGATACAAAATGGACATTCATCTGTATGCCCTTTTTTTGTTAAGTTCCGTTATTTGAGTATTATAGGTGTGTAAACTCAGCAAAATATTCTAAAAGAGTCTAGTAGCCCATAATAGTATTGGGTCTTCCGCTTCATTGGCAATGTCAGAAATTGTTGACCCGAGTCCCCTACAGCTCAACATAACAGCATGGCTTTACTTCTTACATTTTGTTTTTATACTTTTCTACTGGACGGTTAAGATCAAGGTAAAGCAGGACCTATGCAACAAGAGTTGTAGCTTTTGGCTCTGATAAGGTCAGTGAAATCCCCTCAGGATTTATCCTGAGATCCTGTACCTCAGATTGTAGAACCTTTGTCAGATCCAGGGATTGAACTCAGGCCCTTGCGCTTGCCAGGGAAGCACTTATTCCTCTGAGCCATCTCCCTGGCCCCACTGGTTTTTGTGCCACCTCTTGGGCTGTACGAGGTGGACAGTTAAAGCCTTACTATGTCCCTATAAACAAAATTTGTATGATAACTTGAATTTTGGTATCTTTTAAGACAGAACAAATTTTTTGAAAAATTACAGCATGTACAATCAAAACACAAGTATTTGAGCTAACAGATAAATGTATAAACTTTTTGAAGCTAGCATTCATAACCCACTGGCTTTTAGACCCCTTTATTTATGGAGTCTGACAGCTTGTTATAAGTCCCTCTAGCTATATCTATAATTATTTTTAAGTTTTTAAAACATATGGAAACCAGGTTAATACCTTATTATTACTGTCAATGTTTTTAAGTAATTTAAGTACAATTTGGCATATTTTTCCTAGTTACACCTGTGTTTACTACCAGCATGAAATATCTGAGTTACAACAAAAAATCAACCAGGCTAACTTAATATATTTATCATGAAATATGCAGTGTTCAATCAGATCAAACTAATGTCCCATTTAGTTTTGGATATGACCCCTATTGCAAGCAAGGGGCACTATGGAGGGATTTATCTTTTTTAATATTGGTTCTGAGTTTTATGTTTTAAAGACAAGGCCTGGCTTTATCTATAGGCCTAAAGCTAGTGGACACTTTTTTACATTGACAGGCTTGTATCTGTATGTAAATAATATATCTCAATTGCAGCTAAAATAAGATGATGATGATTGAAATAAAGGTTGGAGAAAGACAAAGAGATCTGTGCCAATATCCAGCAATGGGCTGAGTTTTTGTTTTTCATTTTTTGTTTTTTTGTTTTTTCCTGTAGTAGTGATTACTCAGGGCTCCTTCATGGAGATGACAGATAGAGACGACAGTCTGGCCAGAGGGAAGAGACAGGCCCAGGGCCCTTCAGTCCTGCTGGACCATCTGGGAAGCTGAGTCTGAGCTCTGGGGCCTCTGCCTCAGAGTGCAGTCTCACTTTTAGTGGCTGCTTTGGCAGTCAAGGCCTGGCTTGGGGGCCTCTTAAGGCAGTCCCTCTTATGATGGATGGCCTGGCTTCTGACAGCAGTAGTAGGTGAACCTCATTGTCATTGAGCTCTTCTTGGAGCCAGAGAATCAGACTTAGGGTCTGTTTTGAGGCCGCAACAAAGGCAGCCATTTTTGGTCTTTTTGCTTTTTCTCCCTGGTTCTCTCCCAGTTTTGATTATAGGACATTGTTTCCTTAGTGCCCTATAAAGTATCAAGTGACTTTTCTGGAGCAAAAGCTATCTTCTGTAGCTCTTTCTTAATATCTGAAGCTGACTAAGTAATGAACTTATCGGTAAAAGTAATCTGTCCCCTTACTGAATTAGCTTCTCAAAAATTATGCTTTACCAGTTTTTTATTAAAAATTTTAAGAAATCACAGGGGTGTTTATCTTTTTCCTGGTAAATAGCTAAAATTTAATAACTGAAGGTTTGGTCTTAGTTTTTAGACCTTCAAGAATGCACACTAGAAAATATTTTTTATTATAATCTCCTGCCTGGCTATTAGGCCAGCTGGGGTGTGACTGCTTGGGCTCCAGTGGGAGTAGGTAGTTCCTGTTACAGGTAAGCCACCATAGACTGGCTCTTTATCTTCTGGTTGTTTTAAAATTGACAACATGATGCTTATCTCCAAATGCAACATCAGCTTATAATGTTGTTATATATATATATATATATATATATATATATATATATATATATATAAGTCATAGCTTGGCTTAAGATTAACACTTACATTTTTTTTTAGTTAACACATAAAGCAGATGTAAACTTCCCTGATAACCATTATTGTAAGTTGTCTTAGCCTTATTTCTGAAAGAGTGAATCATTAACTTGTTTTACTGAAAAGCTCAGGTAAAATTTTTAGTTTACTAGCAGAGAGAAAAAGTACAACCAAGTCACCTTTGATTATGGGGACTTAACCCCTTAGGTATTCTTGGTTTCTTTTGGCTCACACAACCAGAGATGTCTCCAGAAAGGAATCCAGCAGTTTTTCTGGTCAAAATTCCATCAGCTTTAATGGGGATTTACCAAAGAATGGCTGGGGAAACCTGTCCTCTGCTTTATTTTTTTTTTTATTTTTTTTTATTTTTTATTTGTGTGTGTGTGTGTGTGTGTGTGTGTGTGGCCAACTCAGCCCACCAGGGGGCGGGGCTGGCTGGCATGTGGTGCTGGGGATTGAACCGCGGTCCCTGGGCTTTGCTAAACTTGTTCTAAGTAGGTGCTTTAGACCACTGAGCATCTCACCAGCCCCTATCCTCTGCTTTAAAGAGTGGCAGCTGTTCTAAGAGCATTTACTAGCTGGCAGAGTAACCACTATTTATCTAAATTCTACAAGGAATATTTAAGAAGCCTGAACAAGATTACCTAAGCACAGTAAAGGCCTTAAGTTTTTAACTTATCTCTTACCCAATTTTTTTTTTCACACTAAATGTTTTGGTCCCATAAGTGTGCTGCTTTTGGAGATGGCTCCTTCTGGTGTCACCCAGAAATCAGTTCTCTCCACTGTGTCTTAGGTTTAGTCTCCCAAAGGAGACCTGCCCAGAATGCTAAGCTGGGAACATGGCTTTTATATGTGTCCTCCTGGACGGGCATAGTTCTTTTTGTCTCATCTGACCCAGAGACGGGGTATGTGTCCTTTTTTTAAAATGACTTTTCTATCTTCAGCATTAACAAATGCTCATTTTCTAAGGGCTTTACTTAGCTGGAACAGTCAGAGGGTTTTTTTGTTTGTTTGTTTTTTAAATTTTACATGCATGTAGAGGGTGATCAGAACCAGTCTATCCCAGTGAAACCTGTCCTCCAACTCTTTAAGAATGGTTGCCTACCTAATGTAATTTAACTGGCAAAAGGAGTCCCGTTTTTTATAAACAGGCATATAGATTTTCTAAGTCCAGGCTGGCTAAAAGTTCTATTTTATAGAGGTCTACATAAAATCCAAAAAGAAGCCTATTAACCTTACCCTCTCTAGTGCTATTGTCTAAAATCGAGCAAGGAATACCAGTACATTTAACAACTAGTTCAAATGTAGCATACACAAGTATAAAATAGTCATAAAATGTCCCATTAAAGAAATATCATAACCTTATAACAATTTTATGTTTTAGCTTAGATTCACCAATATAACTTGACCAATATTTTAACAACTACATAATGAATTTATCTGTGTACTGGCTGGCAGGTGGAACAAGCAGGTTCTGAGGGTGATGGTCGGGGGCCACAGCTGCTTCTTATCAGTTGGAACTGCCAGTGCGACCAGGTGGAATTGGCCAGTTGTCTGGGAATGGTGTCCAGAACAACAAACCTTGAGTCATTTCAGGGGCCAGCAACAGATGGTGGAGGATGTTGGCTCCAAATCCTTCAGGGGATAGAAGGGGGATCCTGAGAGGGTGATAGGGAGATGGATGGGGGAGAAGAGGGGATTTTTTTTTTTTTGGAGGAGCTAAGGGGGCCAAGAAGGGGGGCCGTAGAGTGGTGGTTTACAGCCTTGATAAATTTTAGATCCAGGTGGGTGGATCCTGGATGAGGTCAATCCAGACTTGTATGCAGATGTTCTGATGTGGATGGACAGGTGGGTCAAAAATGACTCGGCGAAGGCCTGAGCTGTGAAGAGAACAAAAGTGCCTTCAGGAGGCCAAGAGACATTAAAGGAGGGCCATTCAAGTTCACAAAAAGCCCACAATTTGCCAGGAAACACAGGTTCTCCAAATCCCTTTGACTCATTCTCTGCAATCTTTAAAATAGTTAAGGACCAAGGTTAGGGGTGTTAGTGACACAGACGACATTTGTCCCATGATAGCCAGGGACAAAGAAAGACAGACAAACACAAATAGACCAAACAAAACCAAAGACAAATAACAATCACCCAAATAAAATCTCAAAGAGGAAACAGACCAGCCCAAACAAAATCTCAAAGAGAAAACAGACCAGTCCAAAAAAATCTCAAAGAGAAATGAAATTGGAAGGTGTCCGCTCTGCCAACTGGAGGGCATCCACTCCATAAATCGGAGGGCATCCCCTCCACAAAGTTTGGCCGCTGAAACAAACATGCGCACCAAACCCAGTAAAAAGCCTGTTGTCTTACCTTGTTGGCCCCTTGAGATGTTGAACAGGAGAGTTGAGTTCCTGTGGCGATCCTGGACGAGCCCCCAAATGTTGTAACTCAAAAATGAGGCAGGTTCAAAAGTTTAAAAAGGGTTTTATTTTAGCTGGTACC
This sequence comes from Octodon degus, assembly GCF_000260255.1. Lineage (NCBI taxonomy): Eukaryota > Metazoa > Chordata > Mammalia > Rodentia > Octodontidae > Octodon > Octodon degus. The sequence continues at coordinate 2,877,716 of NW_004524622.1, read as the reverse complement.
CAGCGGCAACACCTGGCACAAAGTGCCTAAGTGCGCACAGAAGAAGGGGAGTGTGAGGTTTATAAAGCTTAAAACCAAAAAGCAGGCAGGGGGAACAACTCGGGGAGTTTAAAAGGACATGGCATCTGTTGAGACTAGATATGGTTATAGGTCTGGGGAGGTCCTTGGAATTTGTGGGTATAGGAACAGCAGTTGACTTTTTTTTTTTTGGAACTCAAGGATGGGGTGAGGGCTTGTGGAAGCAGAAGTTCTATGAGATAAGCACACATTAGAACTCAAGGATGGGGTGAGGGCTTTGGAAGTAGGAAGTCACATTTTATAGCAGCTGACATGGTTCACTAAGACGGCGCATACAGAACAGGATGGTGGCACTTTGGTCAGGATATAGCATTGTCCACTTGTGAAGAGCTGGGACAGCGTCAGCTCTTCTGTAGGGGAGATTCTGATCAGAGCTCAGAAGGCTGATGGAAAGCTGGCCTGTGAAGATCAGGCGGGGGAGGTTTCTGCTGGGAAGAAGGACTGCATTGGCTGTTGGACTCCAGAACACTTGTGTTTTGACTTGGCAGAAAAGTTGTCCCCATTTTGTTCCTGTCCAGAGACTTTGCCTGAGACTGAATTTAAGCATGGTGGACTGATTAGTCTTTCAAAAGATATTTCAAAGCAGCCAAATATTGGGGTAGTGGCCTGGTTGTTGTTGGGGGCTTTTATCCAGATTTATGTTGAGAATTTAGAGCAAGGAGCCTAGCAGGATGGTTCAAAATGTTGTGAATTTGGCCAGAAAGGAAGTTCCAATAAAGCTGTGGACTATAAAGACAGAGCTGAGAGGATCTCTATTGCTGGGAAGGAACCTGAGAATGGACAGGATGGCCTGAGGGCATCACAGGAGGAGGCAGGTCTCTACCCTGTGCAGCCTCAGAACTGTAAAGGTCAGGGGCTTTGCTTTGAGGGGAAAGCCGCTGAGCCCCATGTTCCAGGCAGTGGTCACACAAGGTTCCAGAATGGCGCCAGCATGGAGAATTTGTTCCTGGGAATCAGGGTCAGAGTGCTCAGCGATCCAGGCACTCGACCCCTACAGCCAAGAGAGAGGAAAACCTGGCTACTGATCCAGCCAGTAGCAGACTTTGGCATCATCCACCTGGTGCTGTTTTTAGGCATATGCAGAATGAAGGAGTTCTGAGGTTAAGAAGGATTCCATCTAGATTTCAGAAGAAGACCTGGGAGGCCAGGCAGCATACCCCTGAGAGGGCAGTGTGTGAAACTGTGAGTGAGAAGTTTATTCAGTGGAAACCCCAGAAGTTTGGAAAAGCCAGAAACATGGATCATTCATGGGAAACTGCAAGAAGGGAGCAAAGCCAGCCTAAGAGACATGCCATGGGAGCTACCACCTCAAGTGCCATAGGGGTGGAGCCATATGGAGCTCACAATTTGCCACAGATTGCTTCAGATGTCCAATATGGAATTGCAGGACTTAATGTTTGCCTTGCTGAATTTTGGATTTGTGTTGGTCCCAGTGCTTGGTATCCTGCTGTGTATACACTTTGGAAGGGCAATGTTTATCTTGTGCCTTTGAATGTCGCAAGTGTTTAAGCTTTCATTTGTACCGGGACTCACAGTTGAGAGTTTGCCTTGGATCTTATAGGAGACTTGGGACTTGGACATTTTAGCAATGCTGAAACTGTTAGGACTTTGGCAACTCATACATGGACTAAAATGCCTTTTGCATAAAGGGATGTGCATGAGTCTTTGGGGGTCCAGGGATGGAAAGTTATGGTTTGTGTATAGTTGTCTCCGCAAAGACTCATGCAGTCATGGGGCAACTTCTAGAGTTTGTGACTGATTATTGTGAGTGTGGATGCTGCCCCTGCCCTGGGGAAGGTAATTTGCTTTACAATGTAAGGTGGGAAGAGAAGCTAGCTGCTTGAGCTGCTGTTACTCCACCCTTGCTCTTGTTCTTTGCCACCACCCTGAAAGGTTGCTTTCTGCTGCTCTGCCTTGGACCCAGCGAGTATGGACTGAAACCTCCAGTGACTGTGAGCTAAATAAACCTTTCTTTCCTTAAAAAAAAAAAAAAGAATGATAACAAGTGTCTCAATTACTATTCTCTTGTTGCTAGGACAAAATACCAACACCCAAAATTAAGAAAGGAGGGCCAGCCAAATAGCTCAGCTGATTAAAGCATCTGTAAGCATGTGCAGGGGCCAGGGGTTTGATCTCCTGGAATGCTGCAACAGCCCTGCCCCCAGGGTGTGCTGAGACAGCAATTGAGACTGAGCGTGGTAGTGCACACCTATAATCCCAGGTGTTGGGAGGCTGTAAACAGACAGACCACTACGAGTCTGATCTAGTAGTGAGACCCTGAACAACCTGTAGACCCTTCCTTAAAAATAGAAAGAAAGAGAGAGAGAGAGAGAGAGAGAGAGAGAGAGAGAGAGAGAGAGAGAGAGGAAAGTTTTATTTAGCTCACAGGTAGTGGAGGTTTCAGTCCCTACTCAGTTCTTTATGGCAGAAAACAACAAAGAGCAAAGGAGCAGCAGCAGCTGTGAGGCCAATCAAGTCATACTTCTATGCTGCTGCAAAGATCTGAGCTGCTGCAAAGATCCCAGCTCCCTCGAAGTGGTGCAGCTGCAACTGCCAAGCTCTCCAAAGAAGTGGAAGTGGCACATGCAGAAGCCCTCCCTCCCCACCCCTTTATATAACCTGTGCTTAGTCACTCTAAGGTGGGCCCTCCACCCTAGAATGGGGCCCCCACACCCCAGGGCACAGTGTCACCAAGCTGATCCAGCCAAGCTTCCGACATCTCAAGTTGACAGTGTCAGCCACCACAAATAGTAATTTTTTGCTTCTTTCTTTTCATTGTTTTCCAAATGTGCTGCAAGTGGCACTTGGAGACATTATTTTGAGAGTCTTACATGCAGCCCAGGTTGCCCTCAAACTCACTGTAGTCCTTCTGCCTCAGCCTCCTGAGTGCTGGGTCTACACGTATGCGCCGCCACGCCTGGATGCACATGGTATTTCTTATAATAAAAAAGATTAATGTACAACTCCTCAGAAATAAGAAGGAAGACTCAGGGACCTGCCCAGTAGCTCAGTTGTTTAAGTGCCTGCTTAAACAAAGCCCTCAAGCTCAAGCTTCTGGGGTTCCAA
>NW_004524622.1:2872414-2873813 GCF_000260255.1 Octodon degus | reverse complement strand
CGCCTCCGCTCACACCAGCAACGCCCCCCACAGCTGGTCCCTGCACATGGTGACCTGGAGCAGATGAAGGCTCCTTACGGCCTGGGGGAGGCCTGGTGGCGAGGATGGGCACGGCTCAGAGGTGCCCTGTGGAACCCACAGCCGCCGGCTCCCCACTGCTTGCCTGTGGCTGCTCCCTCGGCGAACAGCTTTTCTCGCCCCACGCGTGTTCCTTGGTTCGCAGCACCTGCTGAAACTGCCACCCCTCTTACTTAGGAGAGCCTGCCGGAGCCCAAATCCATCATAGTAGACTCCTCATTCCAGAAAAAAGATGAAAATGCAGGGCTTCGTTCAAACATGCTGTCATGAGCTGAATGCTTGTGTAGCTCCCAAGCCCATGTGTTGAATCCTGGTCGCCATCAGGAGAAGGTCCCGAGTCCCTGATAAAAGCGGTCCTAGAGAACTGTCTCCTCCCTGCAACCCTGTGAGGTTCAAGGCGGGCACACCCAACATGGTCTCCCACTGCCTCAGCCTTGAGGAGGGCCGAGGCTAGTGAGGCGGGGCGCTGCACATCTGTAACTTCACCCCTCTGAAACTGAGGCAGGAGGATCCCAAGTTTGAGCCCAGCCCAAGAAGTGCAGCAACATAGGGAGAACATGCCTCAAAATTTTTAAAAAGGGGTGGAGATGTAGCTCAGCTAAGAAGCCTTGGGTTCAATCCCCAGTACTGAAAGAAAAAGAGAGCTATAGGAAACCAGGCCTCACAGGAAATACATATATAATGCAAGTGTGAACTGCTCCGTCTAACTAGTATTAATACAACCCTCCCATCAGTGACAGAATCAATCTCTGTCTTCAAGTGAGGTGTGTTTTTTTTTCAATTCCTTCTAAGGACACAGCTGCTGCTGCATTGAATACATGTGTCTTCACCTGGCTGCCCACACAGCTCACACCTGCAATAAGCTCTATCCCTCAGCTCACCTGGAAAACACCGCTCCCGGGCTGCCCTGCCTCAGTGTCCCATGTGTCAGTCCCAAGGAGCTTGGCTGTCACTCTGCCCTCCCTGCTGGCATCCTGCTTTGTGGAAGCATTCACTACATTGAAAACTTCCCCAGTGCCCACCTAAGACACTAGAGATGGGAATACACTAGTTTTTAATTGCTTTATAACAAATTACCCCAAAGTAAGTGGCTTAAAATGTATGTTTATTATGTCACAGTTCCTAGGAATCAGAGAGCCAAGCAAGCAGAGCTGGAAACTGGAATCAGGGTGTCTGTTGGGGCCTGAGTCCCATCAGCAGCCCAGGTGTTCCCAGGCTCCTTCGGATTAATGGCCAAATTCTATGCCTCAAGCTGCAGCACTGGGGTCAGGTTTTCTGGCTGGATGTCAGCTGGAAGCTGCTTCAGGACCACTCTCCCCCC
>NW_004524622.1:2867638-2871196 GCF_000260255.1 Octodon degus | reverse complement strand
ACTGGTCAAGCAATGGCCATGACTCATCCACATGGCTAACACTGACAAAGGATCTACAAACTGCGGTAGAGTTTCAAGATAAATCCTGAGAGGATTTGACTGACCTTGGCAGATACAAAAATTACATTTCTTGTTATATAGGTCTTGCTTTATCTTGGTCTTAACCATCCAGCAGTGTTATAACCTATGTGACCGTCTCCATTTTTATAACTAAAACAGCTATTTTGTTATACAGCTCTGTACATTTCTGTTATAACCTATGTGATTGACTCCATTTTGTAACCAGAATAGCCATTCTATTATCCACTTCTGTATGTTTCCACTGTAACTTTATTAAGGAGGACTATTTGGCATAAGCTGACAGCTTAGACTTTATCTTTGTGGCTCAGGCCATCCATCTGGCCTCTGAACACAGTTTTGTTAATGTTCAAAATATTCCTTTGTTCTGAGCCACAGATTGTTGAAAGCAGTCTACACAAAGTTTCCTGTGATCAGCCTCATATCCTAAGATAACTTTCTGTTCCAAGGACAAGTCCCTGTTTACAATGTTTCTTGTGATCAGTCCCATATCTTAAGGTAATAACTCTCTGTTCTAAGGATAACTCCCCATTCCCAAAATTATCTCAATACCTTTTTGTGACATCCTATGATCAACACCATGCCATAAAAATTAATTATTTGTTCCTAAAAATTGTAATCGCATGATAAAAGAATGTAACCTGTTTCCCGTAAGTGGAGGCTGACCTCTATGCTGCATTCCCTCATGCTCAAGTCGCCCCCCCCCCTTTGTGGTTTTCAGTATTAAAAACCCTTGTCTTTCCCCACCTCGGTACACATACTTGGAGACAAGAGTACGTGCCACCACTGAGCTCAGCTAAATAAAGTGCTTTTAAGTTGAGGCCGGTTTTTTATTTTTGGGTTACAACAAGCAGAAAAATATAAAAACAAGGTATAAAAAGTAAAGTCATATTAATATGCTGAGCTGTCAAGGGCTCAAGTCAACAACTCTGACATTGCCAGTCCTACACACAACCCACTACTAATATGGACTACTGGAGTATATTGGATTATTTTGCTGAATTCACACACCTACAATATTTAAATGGCAGTGGAATACCCATCTCTAACAAAACTAAACAAAAAAAAGGGGATACAAATGAAGGACCATTTTGTATCTGTGTATAAAAATAGGATAGATATATAGCTACTTTCTCTTAGTTCAATGAGAAGAAAGATGCGTACTAATAGTGTTTGGACAGGATATCATGTCTGCATCTTATACTATGAATAACCACTACAAAGACAACAATATACAATGTATTAATTATTGAAATTGTCCTACTAATCAGTTTGGAAACTGTCTTGTTGCTATTTGTTTCTCAATAAAATTAATGTTAAAAAAACAAAAAAAATAATAAATTTTTTAAAAAACTGAGGAAGGTCTCAAAAGAGAAACAGTCTGCAGCATGCAGGCAGGCGGCAGCACCTTGCCCTCCCTGTCCCTCACATGCCATGCAGGCTGCCAGCTCAAGGGTGATTGCAGCACTCACACCCTCACTCCTAGCCTGTCCTTGTGCAAGCAACCCCCACACCCTTGATCCCAGCGTCACTCACTCTGAGATCCACCCACCTTGTTGGAGGCCATTAACCGGTATCCATTCTATTTTCCTGCTGAGTCAAGTTTATGGCCCTTCTCACCTTGCCCATTCCCTGTAAATCACATGCTATGCCCCAGGGGTTACACCTTCCCCGTTGCCTAGATACCTGCTGACCCCAAGAGCTGAGACTTCCTCATTCCATCACCCCCTATATATACCCAGAACCTCCCCTAAATAAACGAGGCTTGATCAGAATCTTTGTCTTGCCTCCATTTCTCACATCTCCTGTCCTTTGTCCCCTCTTCAATTCCCCGCTCCTCCCCCAGGTGACCTTCATTGACTGACCCGCTGGTTCGGGACACACCTCTGAAAGCCACCGACATGGCTGCATAAGGCTTTTTGGGGACATCTGCACATTGCCATAGCAGACAGGTTTCCACAGAAGACAACTGTGGAGGAGGGGTGATCTTGGGATGACTGAGTGGGGTCTATTATTTACTGTGCACTTTTTCCTGTTCTCACTATTATTATAGTAGATTCCCATGAGAAGCATACACCCCAGATCCCTGGTGTGTGCAGTTTGCAGTAGAGAATCCAATGCTGCTCCCGATCTGACAGGAGGCGGAGCTCAGTCATGCAGCAGTGGGGGGAGTGAGGGTGAAGACAGATAGAGTTCGCAGCCTTGCCTGCAGCTCACCTCCCGCCATGATGTGATTCCTAACAGGCCACTGGCAGTGCAGTTCACAACCCAGGGCTGGGGTCTCCTGACAGTGTCTGCACCAAAAGGCAGCAACCTTAGGGACATCCTTAGAGCTGTACCTACCACAGGTGCACTTCATGCTCTTTCTTAGGCACCTCCTCACATGTTCACCCATTGTAGTACCTTAAGTACAAATATGGCAGTGAAATTATACCTATCACTTGAAGGAAAAGGAAAAAGGCCGCACTCCTGAACTTCCCGTCTGTACCCTGCCCCCTCCATCCACGAAGGCACCTGCAGTTGTGGCCAGTCGCTCTCATGCACGTGCCTGCCCCCGCAGAACAGAGCCTCAGCCAGCATTTCTTCCTGTTACTCATTTGCTGTGAAGGACCCAGATGTTCGCTTCCCGCCCAGAACAATGCCCTAAGTCTGGAGTGGGCGAGTAACACAGGGACAGACAGCAAAGCCCTCTGGGAAGAGTCCTTGGACAGGACAAAGGCGAACTCATCTCCTGCCATTCAACTCCTGGTCCATTCCATGCTGAGGCCCAGAGACACCTTCCAACCTATCCACCTTCCACAACCTACAGAAATTATTTCCATTCTGTGTCAGTTCAGGCCGTTCTAGCATTTTACACTGGTGGGGATGTGTGGGATTAACCCTCCATGCGAAGCTGTGTCCACTCGGTAAGAAGCTCCTGGGACTCCCTCCTGCTGTCTGTCCTCTGTCATCAGGACTCGTCCCTGCGCCTGGCTGAGGGGTGCAGATGCAGCACCATTTGTGTTCCATTCTGGTGGATGAACATATTTCCAATTTTTGCCTACTATGAATAAAGCTGCTATGAACATTCTGGTATAAGATTTGCTGTGTAGCTGAGTGGTTCGCTCTCTTGGGTAAATACAGGAATAAAACTGTTGAGTCAAGACGGGCATGTGTTTAGTTTTGTGAGAATTTGTGTGAACCTGTCTCGCAGTGGTTGTACCATTTTACGTGCTCAGTTGAGTTTTAGGGGGTTTTGGGAGTTCCACGTTCTGCTGACATGTGGTGCTACCAGTCTTTCCAAACTTCGTCCATCCATGAGGGGCAGTGGTATCGCACGACAGTTTTAATCTCCATTTGCAGATGAGCATGACGCTGACCACTGCTGGATGTGCTTACTGGGCTTGTGTGGCTTTCTCCCTGAAGCAACGGGTAGAATGTTGTGCCTGCATTGAGCATCATAAGGCTTCCCATGCCGGGGAGATGACTCAGTAGAATAAG
>NW_004524622.1:2856737-2867177 GCF_000260255.1 Octodon degus | reverse complement strand
CACCCCCGCGCACAAGTCCGGCCCACCATCGTCCACCTTCCTGTGGTCACTGCTTCCAGACCCAAAGTTCACTGTCTCTCCGCTGCTCAGGCCGCTGCAGTGTCCTGTAAGCCTCGCCCTGGTTCCCATTTCTTTTGCATGGCTATTGCAGCTGCAGGCACGTCGCTAAAGCCTCCCTACGGCTCGATCACTCGCTTTCTTGCCACCCGTTTTCGACGACCCGCACTTCCAGACAGAGCACAGACATCCCAGCGGCTGAAGCGGCTCCTCCTTGGTCTGCCCCTGCGAACTCTGCAGGCACAAGCGTCAGCCCCAGGTTTTCTCTAGACGCGCACGGCTCCTTGGCAAGGCTCCAGCCGGTCTTGACGTCACTTCCTTTCTGGACGTTTTCGGTACTATTTGCTTGACCTGGAGACAGCTCTCTGCAAACTGGAGGTTTCCTTTTCCTTCTTTCAGATGCAGGTTATTTCGTCTCCCCAGCTTTAGTTTTACGTCTGTCTTAACGACTCTCATTACCCTAACACCAACCCTTCCAGTCATAGCTGATGATCTGTTCATCGGTCTTCCCCACTACATTGTAAATCATTCCGAAAAAGAAATAACCTGCAAGGTTTTTTCACAAGAGCCTAGGATAGAGACTATGCTGGAAGCACAACTGAATAGCTGTCCAATAAAACACGTACAGAGCGGAGGGAAATGCCTTCATTCCCCCTCCCTGTCGTGAGTAGGCTCCCTGGCAGGAAAGACTGTATTGTCAGGAATTAAGACTAGTGGAGGAGACACAGGGGGACGCCGAGGTCAACCAGGTCTGAGTGAAATTGTAAGTCTTGAGATTTGACATTTTCCATAGACTACAGCCAGCCCGGTGACTCTTCTAAGTGCAGCCTATCTAGATATTTCCCTGGAAAGAGAAAGTGGTGTGATTTTCTAAGTAGTGGGGTGACAGTTGTCAGATGTAAACATTAACATGTGCAGCCGCCCCAGAGCAGATGCTAACCCTCCTGCCCTTTTTACTTAGGTTGTTTTGTTGTTGTTGTTTGTTTTTTGGGTTTTTTTGTGGAACCAGAGATTGAACTCAGGCCCTTGAGCTTGCCAGGGAAGTGCTTATTCTACTGAGCCATCTCCCTGACCCCAAATTTAAGCTATTTTCCCCCTATTTTAGGGAAAGGTCTACAGGGTGTTCAGGGTCTCACTACTAGGTCACACTCATAGGGATCCACCTGATTACAGCCTCCCAAGAGCTGGGATTACAGGTGCACACCACCACGCCCAGTCTTCCCGTCCTTTTTTCCTCCCCATGCTGAGCCATCTCTTCAGTGCAAGGAGGGCTGCATAAGGATAAATGGATGCTGCGTCCTTAAAGTTCACAGGTGTATCTCAGAGGCCGGTGAGACACTACTGGGAGGTGGCCATGGGGAGATGACCCATCATGACTTGGGAGCCCGCACAGGTGGGACAGGACATCTAGAAAAGCCTTGGTCCTCTGCTCTCCTGCCTCGTCACTGCTGTCCCTCTGCTTATCCTTCCTGTTCTTCTTGCCATGCAATGACCTCTAAATGATGTCATCTGTGAAGGACAGGCTTCACCAGGTACCAGACCAGCCCGTGCCTTGATCTTAGACTTCCTCACTCCCAGAGCTGTGCTAAACAAGCCTCTGTTGTTTATAAGTTGCCTGGCCTTGGGTATTCTGTTATGGCAACATACACTACAACATTGGCCTTAGTCTAAGTTTTTCTAAGTCATACAAAACAGATATTAAAATGTTTTCAATGATGACAGTTATCAAGCGTGGTTTCCAAATATACATCTAGGATGATCTCACCTGCAAGAATATTACAATAGTGGGAAAGAAGGAAGGACAGGCCACCCTGTTGCTCATCCTCCAAGCCTCAGCCCCCCTGGGTTGCCGTTCTTTCACTGATGTGCAGGCTTAGAAGTCAGTTTGTGAAGTCAGAAAGTGTCGGCGCCTTTACTTCCCTTCACAGGGCCACAGAAGACTGCGCCAGTGAATCAGGCCCAACACACTGCTCTTCACACAAATCAATCCTGCCCCCATCGTGGAACCAAAGGACAGAGCTATATGAAGCTAAGGACATCCTGCTCATTCTGAGAAAAGACCTCGGGTCTGCCAAGTAATTAGCCAAAGGCAGGGGTGGCTCAGTTAATGACACATGCCGAAGTCTCCTCTACCCTCTAAGGCAGAATTTCTCAACTCTATCATGCTGACCAGCCTCATCTGTCCCACACTCTGACACTCACATACCCAAAGTTGGCCTCTAACTTGCTGAGGAAAGCAGATGAGGTTAAGTTTCTTTGACATCAGCATATGGAACTGAATTCTGGTGAGATAACCCCAGATGCTGGGGTTGTAGGTATGAAAAGAAGCATCTCCAGGTATGAGAAGGTGTAGACCCTTCCGATTGCTACCACAGTGCTCTAGCCAGACAGGCCCAAGCAGCTCTGACAAGGGTAGGAAGAAAAGTACCCCCAACAAAGGCACGGTGCTGGCCCCGGGACTGTACATGTGAGTTCTGGCATGATAGGCCCCAGTTAATATAATCATCAGCAGAACAAAATTGCTGCCGGGTGTCACCTCGGTGGTCCTAACTCCTGCAACAGTAACAGACTTGACTTTGCTCAGCTGGATTTGACTATAGGCAAGGAGGAAAATGTCTCAGGACAGATTGGTTCTTCCTAGAAGTGGACTCCCAGGAGTAAGCAGAGGGCTACAGGCAGGCAGGTCACTGTGTAAGGTCTAAATGTCTCCAACATAGGAAACAAATGCCCACTCAGTCCTGCACCAAGGCTGAGTGTTCCAGACCTAGAGCTGGTTCATGGAGCGGGCACATACACATAAAGCTTCTGCTACTTACAGGAGCTGCAGACCCCAGGAATACAAGTGAGTTGATGGTAGTATTGGCAAACAGGGAGCTGTTGTCTCCAATGCTGGGCAGCTGGGTGGTGATGGCACCAATGGGGAAAATGGCTGGAGATGCTTCCAAAGGCCAGCTGGGGGGTGACAGGAACGTCAAAGTAGAACAGGGGATAGCAGATCGACAAAGCTGATTGACCTGGTGTGGCGGCCCATGCCTGGAAGCCCAGCACTGAGGCAGGAAGATAAATGGGAGTATGAAGCCAGCCTGAACTACACACCAAGGCCCTATGTCTAAATAAATAAATAAACAGCTGATGGGTCTGAACAGCAAAGGGAGGAGGACCCACACTCTCGGTGTGGTGATCCATTTTGCAGGACGCAAGACAGCAGGACAGGGCTGGGTCTTGAGGGGGGAGGACCGGTAACCTGGTACAGCTACGCTGAGGGGCTTCCCTTCTGATCACTCCACAGGACTCCCCAAAAGGCATGTACAGCAAGTGAGAATTAAAAAAGGCATGTCACAATCATGCCTTGGAGTATGAGAACATAAAGAGTGAGACGCTAATGGTGTTTGTAAATGGGATCACAAGTCTGCATCTTGTACAGCAATTAACCACTAAGAAGAATATATGCAGTGTATTATTTGTTGAAAAATAAAAACTAAAATAAAAAATAAAAATAAAATAAAATAAAAAAATAAAGAGTGAGACGGATTGGGGCGTGGTCTGCCAGGTGAGCCAAGCAGTAGCCGGTAATGTTTTAGAAGTCAGGACCAATCACAGGGTGCACGGTGGCTACTGGCAAGATGTCTGTCTCTTACGTGACCTCCACCTCATCTTCTAAAGTGATACTGGGCCATTGGCATGGAGCTATCTCCAAGTAACTCTGTGTCTGAGGCCAAGGAGGTGACAAGAGCTCACTGTGCCCCTACAATAGTGGCAGGGGCAGCACTGAAAATACACATTGACAGGAGCTATAATTGGCAGATATGGCTTCTTGATGAGCATCTGAAAGCTCTTCTCCTGCATGGGCTTCTCTAACATCAGGACACAGGAGGGGGCAATGGCCATCACTGAATAGATGCTGCAGTGAGCCCCACGGCAGCAGTGAGCCACAGGAAGCTGCGTCAGAGAGCCCTGCCCCTCCTGGGCACTGCACTGTCCTGAGAGGACTCCACAGGACAATGGGGCCTCCTTCCTAAGCTGTCTCCCGGGAGTTTGCATGGACATCTCTCTCAGAGACCCTGGAATGACACACAGGAAGGCAGTGACACTGCTCCAGGGTGCTTAGCCACCTAAGAAACCTCCCACATGGCACATGGCCGCTGCACTTCAGCCCTCTCTGATCCTGTTGCCTTTGGTCATTAGTTGGCAAACCTGCTCCTGTTCCCCCACGAGGGTCCCTGGCTCAGACTCTGAGTTGCTCTTCTCGCTGCAGAGACAAAGTTCCCAACACCTAAAGTTAAAGGAGGAGAGGCTTATTTTGGTTCAGGGTCTGTAGAGGTTTCAGCCCTCAATCCCCTGACTGCAAGGCAGGGTGGCCTGCCAGGGGCATCACAGAGCAGGCCAGAGGAAGCAGGAGATAAGCCGCAACAGCACAAGTGACAGCAGCTGCCCTCCTACTGTCCCTTGTATTACACCCAGGCCACCTGCCCTGACGGTGGGCAACACACCCAGGGCGAGGCACTCCGAAGCCCAGCATCACAACCCCCCCCCCCCCCCCGACCCAGCCACCTCAGAGAAGCCGTGCCTTCCAGAGCTTTGGGGGACATCTAGACAGAGATGGGCACTCTCTTTCCATCAGGTCTACCCAGGGGTGACCCACAGCACCAGCCTCAAGAGGCAACTGACCGTGTCAGGGTCCTTTTGCTCCTGGGGGAGGGACACATACTGGAGTTTCCAGGAGGGTCTGGAGTAACACAGGCACAAAGTGACTGGTTCTCTGGAGTCACCACCCTCTGTCCCAGTGGGAAGGGCCCCAGAGCAGCGCTGATCCCACTGGAGCCAGCGATGCTTCTTCCCAGGGATCTAAAGGCCGGGGAAGACAAAAGCGGTGATCCCAGTGGACAGCCAGCAAGCAAGGTGAAGAGGGGCATAGGGGAGCCCGGCAATCTGGCCAGACTGGGGAGTGCAGCAAGCAAGCATCTTTGGAGTTGAGGAGCAGCTTAAACTGGGGAGGTCACTGGCTCCTGACCCTGGAGGCACCAGAAGGCGCTTAGTGCAAAGCTTGTGGGCACCACCGGATAGGAGAACCAGCAGCCAGACAGGGTAACTCCAGTGCCCATCCTGTGGACCCTGCAGTCTGTAGATCTCTTGCTGACTGGGGACAGCGCCTGGCACAGGACAGCATGTACAAAAGTCAGTCTGTGACCTCTAGCCCTCTCCCTCAGGCCACTCAGAGTCAGGCCCTCGACACAGCCACGGAACTGGAGCACCTCAGCTCCTTCCAGGGCAGATGCAGCTTGCTGGGAAGATGAGTAATGCAGGGGGCTGGGGATGGGGTGCAGAGAGTTCAGACTAGGGTCCTCTGGGGTGGGGAGGGCACAGTGATGGTCTGTGCCTAGACGTTCCCCGCAAAGCCTCAGGCACTCATGGGAAGGCCACTGGAGTTTGTGACTGACACATGGCTCAATGCTGGGATTATGGGTGTGAGTGCAGCCTGTGTATAATAGAAGGGAGGGACAGCAGCTTGTTCTCACTGCTCCTCCCCTTGCTCTTGTAGGTTTGCTGTTTTCCACCGCCATGAACTGCTGCCCTCCACCATGTGCCGCCTTGCCTTGGAGCAGCTGATTAGGGACTGAAGCTTCCACACGCTGAGCTCAATAAACCTTCCCTTCCTTAGTTCAGGGTGTCAGGTATTTTGTCAGCATGACAGGAAAGTAGCCAAGACAGAGACACTGCAGGACCCGTTTGAGTTACCCCCAAACAAACTCTGCCTTTTCTGCTCCCCTCCACCGCAAACATCACCAATCCACTACACACACACACACACACACACACACACACACACACGCATGCACACACCGCCTTCCACTCTAAATCAAGCTTCAGAGGTGGCTTTCCCAGGGTCTCGCCTCTGCCTGCAGGAGCTGTGTGTTGCTACCTGGCCACCCATGAAAGTGAGAGCCCAGCTTCCCTGGCCAGTTTCCAGAGCTTGCAGTGAAGAAAATATGCACAGTGACATTGATCAAAGGACTTGCTGAATTCCCTTTCATTTTCTGACAGTTTCTGCGTGGAGTACTTAAGACTTTCTATTTTTAAAATTGTATTTTATATAAATAATGGCAGTTTTACTTCTTCCTTGAAAAAAATCTATACCTTTAATTTCGTTTCCATGCTTTCTACTTCTGCTAAGACTTCCAGTAAAATGCTGAAGGTGGCAGTGGGGAAAATGGACACCCAAGCGCTGGTTCAGGCAGGGAGACGGCACTAGTGCTGGGGACTGACACCTCCATGCACCAAGGACACGCCCACCAGTTCCTGCTTCTTCTTGAAAAGTCTTAAATCTCGTCCACGTTTTCCCCCAGCTGTGGAGGGACCTATGTGCCTTTTCTTTTTTACCCTCTTAATATGGTAAATTAACTGATTTTTTAATGTCACACCAACTTTGCAATTCCAGGACAAAGCCCACTTCGTCTGGTTCTTACAGAAGATATTTTAACAGATTTTTTTGGCTAAAATGTTAAAGAGTTTTATCTCTATGGAGAATATTGATCGGAATTTTCTTTTACTGTTAGGTTTTGGTCTTGGCATAATGCTGAACAGATGGATGAGTTAGGACCAGTTGTCCCTGTCTCTATGCCTGAAAGAGTTTGTGAACACTGGAAAGAGAGCTTCCTCCTCTGCTGGGCAAATCCACCAGGACACCCATGAGAAGCTACAATTTTCTGGCCAAAATTATCGTCATAGTCTTTAGTAGCCTTTCTTTTCTGGAGGAGCAATGATGATGTCCTGACATTGGTCATTTGAATTTATTTTTGTTACCCTAATTATGAAGACCAGTCTTGCTAGAAAGTTTCGGTTTTATTAATAGTTTTGAAAAATCAACATTTAGCTTTGTTACCTTTCCCTACTGTGTTACTTTTTTATTTTATCTGTTAATTCTTTATTTCTACTTACTCTGAGTTTAACATGTTCCTGTGTTTTGTCTGTTACTGTGGAATTTTTTTTTTGTACAAGGTCTCACTACGCAGCTCAGACTTGTAGTACTGAAATTAGTATTTCAGCCTCCTAATGTGGAAATTTTAAAATCTTTTTATTTTTATTATAAGAATTTAAAGCTATATGTCTTTAAGAACCGCTTTACCTATGTCCCACAAATGTTTTCTTTGTTGTACTTTAATTACTTAGTTCAAACCAGTGTCTAGCTTTCCATATTCCATTTGTACCAATTGCTTTTCAAGTTTGTGTTACTTAATTTCTAAGTATGGGCTTTTTTAAATTTAAAGAAAGTTTTAAAAAATAGTGCTATAAAATTTCAAAACAAGGAGGCTGGGGAGATGGCTCAGTGGAATAAGTGCTTCCCTGGCAAGCGCAAGGGCCTGAGTTCAATCCCCAGTTCTGCCAAAAAGAAAAAAAAAAAAATTTCAAAACAAGGCTGTAGGACAGTAACAATGGTTAGCACATTGTATATTAGTATCTTCAAGACAGGTCTCATATTACAAGACATAGACATGAAAACTTGGCATAGGCGTAGCAGACTACTACAACCATTATGGAAAACAGTGTGGAGATTCCTCAAGAAGCTAGGCTTGTAGGCCCCATTCAAGCCAGCTATTCCCCTCCTAGGCATGTGTCCAAAAGAACAGATATCATCACACCACAACAATGTATGTGCACCCATGTTTATAGCAACACAGTTTGTCATAGCTAAACCTTGGAAACAACCCAAATGCCTATCAACTGAGGAATGGATAAAAAATATGTGGCATTTTTACACCATGGAGTATTACTCAGCTACAAAAAAGATAAATTTGAGGCTTTTGTAGATAAAAGGATGCAGCTAGAGACTATATTGGTAATTGAAATAAATCAAATTCACACGTGCAAGCATCGTATTATCTCACTAGTGTGAGAACCTGGAGGAGTAAGGAAAATCTGACAAATAGAACAGACATTGTGAAAGGGAAAGAATTTGTTCAATGAGAGGGAAAAAGTGAGATGAGAAAAGGACAAATGAAAGCAGGGAAAAGCTATATTTAGGTATAGGCGCAGAATGGTTTGGATAATTGTACTGCTGATTTCTGCTGGTCTTTTGAAAGGAGCAGTTAATGCTTGAATTATTTTCTTTTTATTCTTTTTTATCTTTTTTCTTTCTTTTGAATTTCTTACAGTTTTGTGCTACCACATTGCTTTGTTTTTTCTTCAGACCAATTTTGTATATCTGTATCTGGTACTCTGAACAACTGATCTGAAGATAGCATCATGCAAGACAAAAACCATTATTGTATTTGTATTACTTTGTTTAGTGAAATTTTGTGTCATTTCTAATAATAAAATATAAAAAATCATAAAATTTAAATATAGCCATAAACCTTTCTTTTCAATGAATAGCAATTAGTAGTATAACTATCCTAACTATCATGTGCATTTGCGTGTGCGTGTGTGCATGTACACATGCATGTGCGTGTGCACTTGTTTTCCGCTTCCCTCCTTCTTCTCTGCTTTCCCCTGGTCTACTTTCCCTCTCCCTCTGAGCCATTTCTTCCCATTTCCCAACATCTCGGTCTTATTTACTCTTAGTCTTATTTATAAAGCATTTGGGACCTTATTTACTCTTTCAGCTTCTTACACTAGGGAGACCATGCACTGTTTACACACATGATCTATTTCACTTAGAAGACTGTATCTATTTTCCTATAAATGTCTTGAGTTTATCCTTTCTTTATAGCTCAGTAACACTTCATGGTTTAAAAACCCACATCTTTTTTTATCCATCTCTCAGCTGATGGGCATTTGGATTGTTTCCAAGATTTTTTTGAGGGGGGGTGTCTTTTTGGGACAAGGTCTCGCTATGCTGTTCAGGCTGGTCTTGAACTCACTTTGTAGCCCAGACTGGTCTTGAACCGGCAACGATCCTCTTGTCTCAGCCTCTTGAATATTGGGATTATAGGCTTATGCCACGATGCCCAGCTGTTTCCAAGATTTAACGATGACAAATTGGGGTGCTCTGAACATGGATGCATGTATATCACTATGCTACAATGTTTTCAGTTCTTCTGGGAAAATATCCAGAAGGGGAATAACCGGGTTGAATAGGACCTCTAATTCTAGTTTTTTGAGGAATCTCCACACTAAATATAGAGATTTCTAAAGATACTTTATTGTTGGTGATACCTAGTTTCATTCCATTGTGGTGAGAATAATACATACGTGTTGTGCTGGCCCCGCCCCCTGGAGTGCCCTGAGAGGGCAACTGAGATCAGGCATGCTGGCGCACGCCTGTAATCCCAACCCTTTGGGAGGCTAAAAACAGGAGACTCACCACGAGTTCAATCTATGTAGTGACACCCTGTAACCCTGTCTTAAATTCACAAAAAAATAAAATATAGTACTTTAAAAAAAATAAAAGAATAATACATACATTTCTAGAGCCAGGGAGATAGCTCAACAGCATAAGCACCTGCCTGCCAAGTGCAAGGTCCTGAGTTCGATTTCTGGTACCACAAAAATAAAATTTAAAAAAAAATAAATTTCTAATCAATCTGACACTTATTTGGTACAGGATCTCACTATACAGCTCAGAGTGACAGCAATCCTCCTGTCTCAGACTTTGTAGCACTCAGATTACAGGTGTGCGCTGCCACACCCAGTTTGGGTGGCTGGCATGGCATATGGTACCAGGAATCGAACCCGGGTCCTTGTGCTTGCCAGGCAGGCACTTAGACTGCCAAGCTATCTCCCCAGGTCCCCATTCTGACACTTTCGAGATATAGTATCTTTATCATTTTTCTCTCATTTCACTTTCAAGAAATCTATGCCTTTTTAGTTAGTGCCTCATTTACATTGCATAGTTGGGCCTTGATAAGTTAATGTCAGTCTTTTAAGCAGTTTTCCATGCAGCATTAGTGCCTGAGAAGTTAGAGGATGTACAGTGTGTTAGTTGGCTTATCATTATTTTTTTCACACTAGATTAAGGACAATTTATTGTTTTTATGTACAGAAATCTCAAGTTTGAGAAAACTCAAACTCACTTAGCCCAGTTTGGTGGCAAGTTCTTTAGCCTTTGCTTTCTCCAGCTTGGCAATTGAGCCACAGATTTTGGACCCAGACTCTTGCTTCCCCAGTGACGGCAGATCTCATCATGTCTGTCATTATAATTGGTTCTGATGGCCTCCACTAGCTTAGCCAGTGCAGCTTTGTCTTCCAAGTTGACTTGCATGAAGGTGACAGTGATACAGGTCTTCCTGTGGATCAGACACCCCAGCCTGGCCTTCCCCTTGATGATATAGTAAGGAACCCCCATCTTGCAACACAGGGCAGGCAGGAACATGACCAGCTCTATGGGGTCCACACCATGTGCAATTACCACAAGCTGAGTCTTTTTTTTTTTTTTTTTTTTTTTTT
>NW_004524622.1:2854369-2856103 GCF_000260255.1 Octodon degus | reverse complement strand
CTGGGTGAACTGGTTAATCACAGGGGGCACCTTCAGCCACTTGTACAGGATGGTCCTCTGTTGCTGCAGCTGGATGTAGCAGGGTCATTTGACAAATTGGGTGAGGTATCTCTTGGGCTGGATATCCTGTCCAATGCCAAAATTCTTTGGCCTCTTCTCAAACAGGGAATTTACCAGCTTGTTGACCTCTTGCTTTTTCATGACAGCAGGAGCCAGGACCACCTTCTTGCCCTTGGCCTTCTTCCCTTTCAGCATCTTGGCTGGCTGACAGAAAGACTAGCTTACCACTATTATAACAAATACTTCAAAAGATCAACTTATGAAGAGAAAAGTTTCACTAGTTCATAAGCCTAACAGTTTCAGCCCATGATTGGTTAACCTCATTGCTTTCATGCCTGTCATGGATAGCACATTATGACAGGAGCACATGACACAACAAAATCATTTACCTGGTGGCCAGGGACAAAAAGGAAGAAGAAGGGACCAGATCCCACTCTCCCCTTCAAAGGCACACCCTCAAGGACTCAGCGACCACCCGAGACCCTGCATCTCAAAGGCTCCACCACCTTCCACAAGTGCCCTCTGGGGATTGGGCAGTTAACACAAGGGGCTGGCATGGTGGGGCATGTCTCTTATCCTAGCGCTGGAGAGGTTGAGCCAGGCGGATTGTCATGAGTCCAAGCCAGCCTGAACTACGTAGTGACACCCTGTCTCAAAAACACATGTGGCACGATAGCAATGAAATATTTGTCAGCTTTTTAAAAACAGAATGAAATCCTGTCATTTGCAAAAAATTAGAATTAGAGATCATTGTGTGAAGTGACGCAGACCAGGCATGGAAAGACACGCACCACATGATCTCGTGAACATACCGATTCCAGAACAGTCGATCTCTCAGAGTTGAGAATAAAGTGGTGGCTACCAGGGGCTGGGAGGAGGGTGGAGGAAGAGAGGGGGAAGGGGATTGATGGGCAGAGTTAGAGGGAGAAATAAGCTCAGTGTGCTACTGCACAGTGGGGAGGCCGCGACCAACCTCATGTGCACTGTGAGCATGTGGACCATGCAGAACTAAGTGTGTGCGGAGATAGATGTGCTTAACCTGACATAAATGCTACAGCACGTAAACATCACAGGTGGCACCCCACAACTATGTGTTATTTTTATGTTTTCATATAGGTTTAAATTGAATTTTATAATTGAATAAAAAAACCCAACAACAACAAATTAATACCATGAATGAATAGTTGAATATCTTATTGATAAAGAGCCCAGAACCTTTTTTCTTTCATCCTCTGCTGCTCTTCCGTTGGTCAATCACCTTCAGTGAGAGAAAGCAGGAATATGTAGAAAGATCTGGAAAAGGAAGGGGACTTTGAGGCTCTGCATGTTAGTCCTGAACAGAGCTCTGATGGCCTGCAGCATGGATAAGAAACATACATCTCTCTGGCTACAGTAAGATTTGGAGACCTTGTTGGCTTTAACCCGAAAGAGGAGTTGGCAGTATATCAAAGTAGAAATTGACTCTTAATAATCCTACTTGCAAAACAAGTAGAGGGGTCAGTTCTAGATGGCTTTCTGATTTGTTTGCTACATTATAAATACAGCTGCAGACTACCTTCAATCTAACAGAAGTCACCAGAGGTACATTAAACAACGTGAAAAGCAGAAAGTCAAAACCATACCTCTGTGCTATACCAGAATTAGAAT
Source organism: Octodon degus (assembly GCF_000260255.1). Taxonomy (NCBI): domain Eukaryota; kingdom Metazoa; phylum Chordata; class Mammalia; order Rodentia; family Octodontidae; genus Octodon; species Octodon degus. The sequence goes on along the minus strand of NW_004524622.1, from coordinate 2,854,396 downwards.
TCCAATAAACAGCATGCATGCTTACAA
>NW_004524622.1:2841638-2846362 GCF_000260255.1 Octodon degus | reverse complement strand
TAACGATGCCGTTATGTCTCTGATGGCTACATCAACCTGACTTAATTGAAATTCTTGAAATTGGCTAATAGTGTTGTATGTGCTCCCAGTCATTGCATTAATTATTCTCGGTTCTTTGGGAGGCGCCCAGTCTGTCCCTCTCGTGCTGAAAGGGAAAACCTGGCAGTCTGGAACCTGATGTGGTGGACTGGGCTGCCAGGTGTGTCAGTGGCATGTTAGAGAAGAGCCTTGGGGTGTGTAGCTGAACTGAGTGGGGAGATCTGGGCAGGCAGCATCCAGCCTGTGGGGTCAGATGGAGGAAACCCCACACCAGGGCCAGCGGGTGCTCAGCCCGTCTGGGCCGGGTGCCCTTCTGCTCCGGGACTGGGTAGCACAACTCCTGGTTTCTGGGCTTCTGGATCCCAGGACTCCCATTGGCGGCCCCCACACCCTCCCGGTCTCTGGCTTTTGGCCTCATGCACCAGCACCACCTATTCCTGACCCAAAGACCTGCAGATGTGGCCTGAGCCTGCGTCCCCAGATGGTTGTCCATCTTGCTGGCCGCCGACTGTGACTTCTCAGCTCCGTAACTGAGCCCTGGTAGCTGCGTTCCTGTACAGATCTCTGTGCACCCTATTGGTTCTATCGCTCCGGAGGGTCCTGACTAAGCCAGGATCTAAATATCGTCTGTGTTCCTTTGGGGTGTAGCCTCAAAATATTTTAAATTCTTGTGCATCTTCCCAGGGTCTATGAACACTATGAAGTATTCAAAATTATGAACGCAACACAACACAGAAGGTGGAAAGATAGCAGCACTTCAAAGAACTTCCGAGTCTGACATGAATGTTGAGGCTGGTTAGAAAAAAGAAAGGGGGACAAAAAATTAATTTTAAAACCACTAACACTCTAGTTTGAATATAAAATCCATGTATATTTTAGGTTTTCTTTTTTATTAACATTTTAACTGACAAGTCATAGTTGCCTATGAAGTATGATTTGTTTATGAAGTATGATGTTTTCCTCTATGTAAGCCATATAGAATTATCAAATCAAGCTAATTAGCATGTCCACCACCTTTTTTATTTAAAAATTTTTGTGATAAGACATTTGAAATTTCCCTGGTTCTTTTAAGCATACAGTGCATTATATTGGCTATAACCAATCTGACTTGCAGTAGAGTTCAGGACGTGCTCCTCTCACTGTCTGAGCCTCGGGCTCCTTGATCCACCTTCCTGCCCATTGGTCCCTCCGCCCTGCCAGCCACCCACACTCTGGGCTCTGGGCACAATCACTCTGCTTCTGTGAGGTCCCTCTTCCTCGAGTCCTCACATTAGGGAAAACCTGTCTGTCTGTTCCAGGCCTGCTTCACTTAGCTGCAGGTCATGAATTCAATCCCCAGTACCAAAAAAAAAAAAATTGGGGCTTTTGAGCTCAGCTCTGGAGGGTGTGCAGGCGCTGTGTCCAGCCGCGAAGGTGGCAAGAAGAAGCCCTGAAGCAGCCCAAGAAACAGGTCAAGGAGATGGACAAGGAAGACAGAGCGTTCAAGCAGAAGCAAAAGGAAGAGCTGAAGAAACTTGAGGAGCTAAAAAGGAAGGCTGTGGGAAAGCCGCCCCCACCACCACCACCACAGGTGGAATTAAGAAATCTGGCAAAAATTAAACTATTCCTTCTGTGTACAATGATGATGACTCTGCATTCCATTCCTATTCAGATATCTGGATGCCCTGCCGTAGCATCTCTTGACACCTATAACTACAATGAAGTGTGTGTTCTTGGAGTCTGTTGTACATGTAAGAATAAAATTTTAAAAAAGAAAGAAAGAAAAAAGAAAATCCACATAACTTAATTTAACTAATAAGTGAATTTAGCAAATTTACTAGATAAGAAGCCAAAACAAAAATTAATTGTAATATTATATGTACCAAATGTGACAGGAAGCTAATATTTAAACGCTACTATCATATTTGCATGGTTAGAAAATGTAAAAAACTGACCATCTAGTTAATTTTTTAAAAGTATAAGACCTCTACACAGAAACCTATAGATAGGCTAGAGAAGCAAACAGTGTGTGGCGTCCGTTGTCTCCAAGTTGCAGCAGGTTCATTTTAATTTTAGAAACTGATGATTGATAACAAAGAAAACCTTAGGTGGAAACGCACAAGGCCAAAGGTAGCCAAGAAATTTGAAGAAGATCAAATGAGAAGATTCCCCATATCAAATAGTGAAAGTATGAGATCAAGATTTATAAAGTTAAAGTAACTAAGACAATGCACCAATAGACAGCTGGAATAACAGATAAAGTGTGGAAGTGCACACATGCTTAGGGAGAGCTGGAGCTCCACAGTGGAACTCACGGTGCTGAGAAGATTGGAAATTTTTATTAGGGGAAAAACCGTGAGCCCTATCTTTTGCCATACACAGGAGTTAGTGCTGGGTGGGCTGTAGGTCTACAGGTAAAAGTCAAAACATGAGATTCTAGATGATAAGGACAATAACTTGATAACTCTGGGATAGGGATGAGGTTCTCAAGCAGTATATTTAAAAAAAAAGCACTTAAAAGGAATGATTATAAAAATTCCACATTAAAAATTTTAAAATAAGTAAAATCTAGCAAGAACTTCTTTTCATTAAAATATACCATCATGGTAGCAAAATGCAAAGCACTTAGTAGAAAAATACTTACAAAATATCATGTAAGCAATGAACAATTTGTATTCCACATACATAAAGAATGTCTACATGGCAGAGAATTTGGAAGAAAAATAAGCAAAAGACATGAATGGGTATTTTTTTTAAATGAGGATATCTTAATTGCTAGCAACCACTGGTAAATGCATTCAACCTCATTGGCCATCCAGGGAATGAAAATTTTAAAAGTAGTGCGATATCTACCTAGCCACCAAAATGGCTAAAGTAAAAAAGAGACCATAAATATGTAAAAATAAATATGTAATTTTAAAAAACTACACTTCTGTAAACATGATAAACAAGAGGCAACTAGAATATTATATCAAACTCAAAGCAGACAATCTTAACTGTGATGCTTAAAATCCGGGTGTGAATAAAATAAAATAAAATCAGGGTGTGTTTCATGCAATGAAACGAAGACTTGCGAAAAAACCCAGATAGGCAAGGGAGAGAAGCTCCTGGAACACAGGTCAACTCCTGAGTAATGTCTTTTTGTTATTGTTGTTGTTTTGTATTTTAGGGAAGGGTCTACAGGGTGTTTAGGGTCTCACTACTAGATCAGACTCATAGTGAGCTGCCTCTTTACAGCCTCCCAAAAGCTGGGATTACAGGCACACACCACCATGCCCAGTCTCAACGGCCATCTCAGTGTGCCGCCGGGGGCAGAGCCGGCATAGCAGGCCTGGGGATCGAACCCCCAGTCCATGGGCCTACTTGCAGGCACTTTAATCTGCTGAGCTATTTGGCCAGCCTTCAAGTAACATCTTCTTATCCGTTCATTTTAAAGCACTTCATCAAGCTGTACATTTAATGTTTGTGAAATTCCTTTAATACACATTTTCAGTACTAAAGGTTTACCTAAAGATTGAGCCTAGGTGTTAGGAACTAGGCTAACACCTCATCAAACCTAATTAGACTGCAATGCAAGTTGACAAATTTCAAAACACCTTGCAATCCTAAGGCACCCTTTGCAAAACAGGACCTCACCCTTCGGCTTACTAACTTACTCAGAAGCTTTCTCTGACACCTCACAGCCAACACCATCAGGATGTGCCTTCCCTTTAAGAGAGCAAGAGAATGTGGGAGTGGCTTACAGCTGGGGGCACCTGGGCGCTGGATACAGTTACAGGGAGACTGTAGGAAGAAATTCAGGTGTCCACCAGCACAAGATACATGGAACAGCGTGATAACTCTACCTAAGGGCTGAGGAGATAGCTCTGCAGAATAAGTATCACCCTGGCAAGCGCAAGGTCCTGAGTTCAATCCCCAGTACCACACACACACACACACACATACACACAAACCTAACTGACAATATTGCCCTGTATATTTCAAAGGGGCTATCACAAAGAATTTTAAATGTTCTCATCACAGAAAACATACTCCAGGTCGTGTATATGCTAACTAATCTCATTTGACTGTTTCACAATGTATGTACTGCGGCGTGACTCAGCATCTTGTGCATTCATACAATTATTTGTCAGCTAAAAATAAAATAGAACTTTTACCAGAAAAAAAAAAAAAAACCAGAAATTAGACTATTTAGTCCTCTGCTGCAAATGCCTCCCAGACTGCAGCAGCAGGGCAGCTGGAAGAGGCGAGCGTGCCTCGCGGCCCTAGTCCCTGCGCGGCCGCAGCCCAGAAGGCCGCCTGCAGCCTGCGGCCGCGCTGAACAACCTCCAGCTTCTGCAGCGTTCCGGCCGGAGCGCGGCGGCGTTCTGGAGGAAGCGCCTCCTGTGTCTCCAGCCACCCACGAAAAGCTCCCGCACTACTTCTACGTAACTGCATCCCCTTCGCCGCTGACAGAAAGTCCTCCCCAGGCCGCAGCCCTGCAGACTGAGACGCGGGCCGCCCCGTCCGTCCAGGCGCCCGCAGCCCCCGCCCGGGAAGCTGCAGGAGCTGTTCCCCTCGGCCCTGAAGGTTCTGACTCAATTTACTCCGGAGGAAGTAAGCCGTGCGCGAGGCTGGCGTGCCCGCGTGCGGTGCGCCATCTGGGGCCTGAGAAGCTCCCACCGTTGACGTTTTCCACACTTGCCTACTCTGAAACCCGAAATTCT
>NW_004524622.1:2835035-2841088 GCF_000260255.1 Octodon degus | reverse complement strand
ACCACTCAGCTGGCTTACCAGCAGTTGTCCTCACCACTAAAGCCTACCTACCAGCTTGCTACACTTTAAATGTTGAATGTTCTCCAAAGACCCAGGTGCTAAATCTTGGTCTCTAGGGTTAGGGGACCCAAGGTTCTTCCTCTTTCTCTTTGCTCCCTGGCTACTGCTGTAAGCAAAATTGCTTTGCTGTGTGTTTCCTGTCATTGCCACCTGGCATGCCCACTGAAGGCTCAAAGAAATGGTTCTGCACAATGGACAGGGATCTGCATAACTATGAGGCCAATCAAGCCTTTTCTCTTACAAGTTAACCTATCTCTTGTGTTTTGTTATAGTGGTGGCAAGCTGCCATTCCATGCCTAAGACTGACAGGTATGTGAATCTTACCAGCCCTCAGTGGCATCAACTGGCCTGAATTAAATGAGAACAGGACTTAGAAGCCAAAGTCGGGGCTCTGGTCTGAGACCTTCAGCACAGCTAGGTCAGTCCAACAGGACTATAGGAAGAGAAGGCAGTTATTAAGCAACTAATAAGCCTGCAGTTCAAACTCACTGTCCAGCTTGGAATTGCAAAAGCTCCCACCGAGAGTACAAAGTTTTCCAGCAGTAGCAAGCAAGAGCAGCTCTTTCACGGGCTCTTCCCCTATAGATAACAAACTTCTCTGAACCAAAGAAGGTTTACAAGGTAAGAACTTGAGCTTCTGGGGCCGGGTGATAGCTCAAGGCCTAAGCGCCTGCCTGGCAAGTGCGAGGGCCTGGGTTCCATCCCCAGTACCACATGTCGTGCTGGCCCAGGCACTCCAGGTGTGCGCCAGGCCTGGTGGTACGCACCTGTAACCCCAGCGCTGGACAGGCTGATACAGGAGGATCACTATGAGTCCAAACTATGCAGCAAGACCTTATACCAAAAGAAGGAAGGAAAGGAGGGAGGGAGGGAGGACTGAAGGATTGGAGCTGCTGTGATGCTGGTGTAGCTAGTATCCTAGGACAAGAAATGCCTATAATATTCCCCAGAGAAGCAGCACAGAAGATGCAGCATTTCACATGGTAAAAAGGCGGCAGGGTGAGGAGCAGGTCACATGGAATCTGCCTCTTGGTGTAGAGTTCTGCAATCTGCTTCACTTTGCAGATCGCTGGGGCTAGGCGGGTTGGGCGCGCCCGGCCCATCACCCTGGGAATATGCGCTGACCCACTGGTATAAAACCCATCCATTCTAATCTCCTGACCTGTAAATGTGGAGGACAGGAGACCTGGCGGCCCAGCGCCCAGGTGCTTTGGTTTATCAGGCTCACACCTGGGATCAGACAAAATGAATTAAATTGAGAACAACTGTTGATTTAATGGTTGAGTTGAAGTTTTGTTGTTGTTGCTTTTTTAAATCAGCCCAGGCTTTGTTTAGTGAGGTCTGTTCTTAAAAAGATAATTACACTTCAAGATGGGAGCTGCTAACCATATCCCTAGCTAATAGATTCTGAACTTCCCAAGATTTATGGCTGCTGCTTTGTGTTTAAAGACACTAAGCTCCAAAAATTGCAAAGTTAAGTAGAAATGACAATTGCCCACCTTGTACTTCACTGAATGACTTTGGAAGTGGAAAATTGATCTGAAAGGGTTTTTTATTTTTTAAAAGAAAATTTTAAAATGAACTACAGAAAGCAGTCAGAATTAAAGAAAAGATTGACACTTTTGTCACAACCCAGAAAACAATGATCAGAATACATTATCTACTTACTATGCATGTTACATATTTTAATGTAATACTCATACTAACCTGATAAAGTGGGTGCATTGCCCCATTTTCCAGATGAGAAAAATGAGACTGAACAGTTAACATAACTTTGCTTAGGACACATAGACAGCAGAGGAAGAGGATGCGCTCCGGGCTCTCGCCTGCCTTGACCTCCAGGCCTGTGTTCTTAGTGCATGCGCTCCTCTCCACCTTCCCTAGCCTAAATCCTTGCTCAGGTGTTTCACCATATATTCTTCCTTCATGAGACTTACAATCGTCTACAGTGATCTTGTTTATAGTCTTCTGTGTTCTAAATTCTCTCCTAAAATAAAAGCTCCACTGTTATTTCTGTGTCCTAGTACCTGATAGTCATTTAATCAAATGTTGCTACATGTAATATGTATTCTTGCTCAAAAAATTTATCCTGAGTCAGAAGGAGAACCACAGCCCAGGTCAAGGCTTATTGTGCAGCTATAGTTCTCCACTTGCTTGAACCAGGGGAACCTCTTCTACACATAGGCTAGAGCCACTGGTGCCAACAGCCTACTCTTTACCTGCCTTCATGATAACCACCCCAGGAAGACTTCCTCTGCATACACAGAATTGTATAGAAAGGGGGATACATAAAAAAGATATGCTGTCACCTCTGATCCAGAGGGATTTGCAGCATGCTGGAAGGTAAGTATCAGGCCTTTAAAAAGTAATTCCCCTAGCCTCTTTAACAAATGGAGCTGGATAAACTGGCTTTCAACGTGCCAAAGACAAAAATTAGATCCATGTATATTATCATGCACTAAACGCAAAATGTATCAAAGATTTAAATATTAATACAGAAATACTAAATCTACTGGAGGAGAAAGTAGGTAGAAATATTGAAGACATGGAGGGAGGCAGAGACTTCATGAACAAAAACTAAACTGCACGGGAAATACTGCAAAGACTCAACAACTGGGATCGCATCTTTTTGAAAAGTTTCTGGGCATCAAAAGAAATCACCAACAGAGTAAAAAAGAAAACCCATGAATGGGGGAAAATTAGCCAACTGTCTTTCAGACAAAGGACTTTCATCTAGGACATACTAAAAATCTTTTAAAATTCAAGCCCTTAAAATTCAAAGATCCATCTCTCAGGCTTTCACAGAGAGCAAATTGGTCAAGCAATGGTCGTGACTTATCCGGATGGCTGACCCTGACAAAAGAGCCACAAGGTGCTGTACATGGTTCCAAGGTAAATGCTGAGGGGATTTGACTGACCTTGTCAGATAGCAAAAGTTACATTTTTAGTTATATAGGTCTTGCTTTAACTTGATCTTAACCATCCAGCAGAAAAGTGTAACCATGAGGTATAAAATGTAAAGCTACATTAACATGCTAAGCTGTAAAAATCCCAACTCAACAACTTCAGATAATTGACAGTTGTGCTGGTAACTCACTACTATTATGGACTATTGGACTATATTGGGTTATTTTGCTGAATTCGAGTACCTACAATATTTGGACTGACATCAAGTATGAAAAGGTCCTTTAAAGACTTCTCAAATACAGCTTCTCTAACAGCAGTGGAACACCCATCTTTAACCAAACAAAACATAAAAGAGTGATATAAATAAAGAACCGTTTTGTAGTGAAAAAATATGTATATTTGTATATATAAGATAGGGTAAATATACAGCTACTTTCTCTTAGTGCAATGAGAAGAAATGTTTGTGTTAATATTATTTAGACTAGATATCATGTCTGCATCTTGTACTCTGAATAACTACTACAAAGACAACGTGTAATGTATTAATTATTATAACTGTCCTACTAACCTGTTTTGAAACTATTTCATTGCTATTTTATCTTTCCTCTCATTAAAATGAATATTTTTTAAAAAAATTCAAAGATCTGATAAAAAATGGGCATCTGAGATGAATATACAGTTCTCAGATAAATAAATACAAATACCAAAAAAAAAAAAAAATGTTCAGCATCATTGATCATTCAAGAAATGCAAATTGAAAGGGCCAGCCAAATAGCTCAGCAGATTAAAATGCCTACAAATAGGCTCAGGGGCCAGGGGTTCAATCCCGGGGCCTGCCATGGCAGCCCCACCCCCAGGACGCAGTGAGATGGGAAATGAGACTGGGCATGGTGGTGCCTGCCTGTGATCCCAGCTCTTGGGAGGCTGTAAACAGGCAGATCATACAAGTCTGATCTAGTAGTGAGACCCTGAACACCCTGTAGACCCTTCCCTAAAATACAAAAAAAAAAAAAAAGTAAAAAGAAATGCAAATTGAAACAATGCTGAGATTCCATCTCCTCCCAGAGAGAATGGCTATCATCAGGAAGTCAACCAGTAACAAATGCTGGAGAGGCTGTGGGGAAAAGGAACCCATCTCCACTGTTGGTGGGAGTGCAGGATGGCACAGCCATTATGGAAATCAGTGTGGAGATTCCTCAAAAAACTAGAATTAGAGGTCCCATTCAACCAGCTGTTCCCCTCCTGGGTATTTTTCTAGAAGACCTGAAAGCATCCTACACAGCCACATTCTGTGCACCCATGCTTACAGCAGCACAGCTTTTCATCGCTAAATCTTGGAAACAACCTGAGTGCCCACCCACTGAGGAGTGGATAAAAAGATGTATTTTTACACAATGGAGCATTACTCAGCTATAAAGAAAGATAAACTCAAGGCTTTTACAGGTAAAGAGATGCAGCTAGAGGTTATACTCTTTAGTACATACAAACATTGTATTGTCTCACTAGTGTAAGAACCTGAAAGAGTAAATAAAATCCAAGGCATATGATAGATTCTGAGAAAGGGAAAGAATCTGTTCAAAGGGAAGGAACAACTGGGATGAGAAAAAGAATAAAAGAGAGAAAGAAGGAAGAGGAAAAACATATTTATGTATATATACAGGATAGCTTGATAATTGTGCTGTTGGTTTCTACTGATCTATTGAAAGGAGCCATTAATGCTTAATTTTTTTCCTTTTATCATTTTTAATGTTTTGTTACTTTTGGGGGCCAATTTTTCATGCCTGTATCTGGCAATCTGAACAACAAATTTGAAGACAACAATATGCAGTATAACTGTGTTGAATTCCTATTATTTTATTTGATGAAAATCTATAGCATTTCTAATGTTTTCTTTCACTATTTTTTATTCTCCTAAAAACATTTTTAAACGAAAAAAGAAGTAATTCCCCTGCAAGGCAGCCTGCCTTCATTGTCCACTGAGCAACTGTTTGTGACGAAGCTTCTCTTTCTGCAGAAATTTCAGCTCCAAGGAAATCAAAAGCGCATCTAGGGGAAGAGAAAGGAAGACTCCAATTTTCCAGCTCTGACATGCCGGGCACCTGCCGTTAATCACACACCTGCACTCCGGTGCGATTTAGTGGCTCGTGTGATTGGCCGTTTCAATTGCTGTCTCCATAGATCACTGTCCCAGCTGAATATCCAGGGACCACATTCATCAAAAGCATAATTTGAGCAAAACGTGACTGTTTTTCCAAAGCTAGAAAGGAAATAGAGATAGCACCAGCAAGGAAAATTGCTAACATCTTTAAAGGAAAGTTGGTGGAGCAGAACAGATGACACTTTATTTTACTTAAAAGGAAAGCAGCAGCTTCTCAGGTGTGGTTTTGAAAGCACCATGTTCCTTTTGACCGCCTGTGAAGATGAACGTGGCACTAACCTGGAAGTCACCACCTGCCACTGTAGTGCACGGAGGATACCAGCATCCCGGGCAGCAAGTTAGTTAAGTGATGTCCAAGGGCAGAAAGGTGAGGCCGCAAAAGTTCTGTGCTGAGAGCCATGATCCACTGTGAGGCCTCCTTCCCTGCTGCCCAAACCTGCCCACCTGGGGCCCTGGAGAAGAGTGGGTGGCCAGGTGGGGCCCACTACAGGATCCTGCCTGCCGTGGGCTCCAACGACTGCTCCAAGGCAGGTCACAGCAGAGCCCCCTCTGCAGTTTCCTCGTAGAGCAGCAGGGAAGCATCCTTCTTTCTCCACTGTTGTGATCTGTAAGGAAGTAAGCCAGAGCTTCCTGCAACCATAGGGAAAAGTCTGAAGAAATGAAGCTAACATGCAGAGAACCTGGGGTTGGGGGAAAGAAAAGGGAGGGTGGGAGGGGAAGGGAGGAAGAGGGGAGAGGGAGAGAGAACCAGACAGAAAGAGAGATACAGAGAGGGGGGAGAGAGAGGGAGAAAGGGAAAGAGAGTGGGAGGGGATTGAGGGAAAGAGAGAGGGGAAGAGAGAGAGGGGGAAGGGGAGAGAGAGAGAGAGAGAGAGAGAGAATGGAGGCCCACACAGTTGGAAACTGGGAATCTTTTATGTGTTTGGGG
>NW_004524622.1:2828358-2834746 GCF_000260255.1 Octodon degus | reverse complement strand
GAGAGGGGGGAAAGGGAAGGAAAGAAAGGGGAAGAGGGAGGGAGAGAAAGGGGGAGAGGGAAAGAAAGAGAGGGGGGAGAGGGAAGGGGGAGAGAGAGAGAGATGCATACTTCATAGACTTCAGTAAGGTCTTTTTAGGAAAAAAAAAAAAGCCTGAATCTAAGTTGAAAAATAGAATTGGCATGCAATGTAGCTAAAGGAGAAGCCCTCTCTGTCTGCCTAGTGACCCAAAGCTGCACAGGGTCAGACATGTCACCCACAAAACCACCACCAATGAACCTTCTGCCCACAGTGAAGTTATTTCATTGACAAGCAGAGCAGCCCAGGAATTACCCAGACATGAGGACAGGCTGACCACCCAGGCTAAGCAACTCCTGCTGCGCTCCTCTCCCTGAGAAAGGACAGCAGTTTTTTCCATCATAAAGTGCAAATCCTTGAGATGGAGCCAGGGGCCAGGGGGTAGCTTGCTCTATTTTCCCAACTTGGCCAAGTGCTTCAGGCCTCGGTGACAGGGCCAAAGAGGTTATTTAATGGAGGCACGGAAAGATGAGCAGAGCCCTATTGGTATCTTTCTAGGAAACAAGAAACTTCAAAGGCAGGTCCTAAAATCAAGTATTGCAACTCAGTGGGATTTTTGGGTTTTTTATAAATCAATAGGACAACTCAAGACAAAGTCAACCTTAGCATCCAACTAGTGTTTTAAAAGAGGTGCTTTACTAGAGAAAATCCTAAACAACCATGAGAAAAAACCTACACTTGCTGGCCACAGTGACCACCATGATGGCAAGGGGAGCCCCTGTCGTAGGCAGGGAGCAGCTCAACACCGAGAACTGTGGGTTTGGCCAAACACAGGTTTCGCAGCAGGGAGCCATCCATCACACCTCCGGAGACATGAGGGAGAACAGGGAGATGCAGCAGGGCCTGACCAGAGCAGTAAGCACCTGCTGTTCCCCCAAACACCAGAAAGAGCTGAGGCAGCAGGGTCCCACCCATCATCCACTGTCCTGCACTGGTAAGAGAGGTCCTTGTCAAGCCTGGGGACCGGGCCAGGCTCTGGGGTGGATGAGCAGGTAGAGATCTCCTTCCCTTCTTAGCAAATGGCAGTGACCATCACGGGGATCACCTGAATGGCAAGAGCTTGTACCTGGATGGGGCTCATCCTGGGGAATCACCTGTATGGCACGGAGCCAGCACATGGACAGAGCTCATCCTGGGGATCACCTGCAGGGCACAGGGCCGGCACCTGGATGGAGCTCATCCTGGGGATCACCTGCACGGCATGGAGCCAGCACCTGGATGGATATCATCCTGGGGATCACCTTCAGGGCACAGGGCCAGCACCTGGACGGAGATCATCCTGGGGATCACCTGCATGGCATGGAGCCAGCACCTGGACGGATATCATCCTGGGGATCACCTGCAGGGCACAGGGCTGGCACCTGGATAGAGATCATCCTGGGGATCACCTGCAGGGCACAGGGCCGGCACCTGGACAGAGATCATGCTGGGGATCACCTGCATGGCATGGAGCCAGCACCTGGATGGAGATCATCCTGGGGATGATCTACACGGCATGGAGCCGGCACCTGGACGGAGATCATGCTGGGGATCACCTGCATGGCATGGAGCCGGCACCTGGACAGAGCTCATCCTGGGGATCACCTGCATGGCATGGAGCCGGCACCTGGACGGAGCTCATCCTGGGGATCACCTGCACAGCATGCAGCCAGCACTTGGACGGAGCTCATCCTGGGGATCACCTTCATGGCACGGGGCCGGCACCTGGATGGAGATCATCCTGGGAATCATCTGCACAGCACAGGGCCGGCACCTGGACGGAGCTCATCCTGGTCCTCTCCCGCCCTACTTCCATCCTCTCCCACCCTACTTCCATCTCTACATCCCTAACCTTTTGCATAAGACCTAGCTCCCTTTTCCTTTTATCTTTTGTTTTGCTCTTTCATCTATGGGCGGCTCACACAAGAGCTATGAGTCAGAGACCACGAAGGACTGCAGGCGGCATGACAGGGCTGAACGTGGCTCCTGCTTCAGTGGGCTTCTGGCAACATCCAGGGGGGAATGCCTGGGAGGGAAAGGCGCCAGTGACAGTGGGATCTGCCCTGCAGGAAGGGACAGCAGTGCTGAGTCCCAGGAATGTGACCTTGAACTGGATGGTGAGCCAGCGCCACCATATCTGCCTGAGTCAGTGGAGGCACTGGGATCTCAGGACAGTGACGGGGGCCTACAGCTAGCTGCACCCAAGGCATAGATGGTAGCCAGGAGCAGGTCCACAGCGACCGGCGCCCCCGGGACTGCTGGTCCCCGGGACTGCTGGCAGGTGACAGAGCCATCCCCAGCGAGAAGGCCAGCATCGCCTCACAGTCCAACCAAGCCTCCAGCATGAACTGCCACGAGGACGCTGCACCAACGCTGCAGCAACTGCACAGGGGCCCTTTTGTTTGTTTCCTCATTTGTTTGTTCAGGTTTTATTTTCTTTCCCTATTTCTTACTTCTTTAAAAACATCATTTTATTTTAATCTATTTTTCAGGGTTTTTTTTTCTTTATCCTGGTCTCTCTTTTGCTCTTTCCTCTCTTTTTAAAACTTTCTTTCTACCCTATACTTTTTCTTCTCTCTCCTCACTTGATCTCACTTTCCTCTCTTCCTCTCCTCTTTCATACTGCAGTCACACAGCAGGTGCCTGCACATGCACAAACTGGACTAAGCGTTGATTGACCTGTGCGCTAGCTGTGGTGGGACCATTCATCAGCAGGTCAGGGTAACCCTTAGGAAGGTTATACTGAGAAGATCCAAGCAAAACTAATGCCTCACCAGCTTCTCACGTTCTCTCCATCTCTGCCCACAATCCCATCCCACTACATACCCCCTCCCCAGCCCCACAAATACTCACCACCCCCGCACACTGCTCTACTCCAGCCATGGGCATCACCCCACCGAGGCCCAGCCTCCATCTATCTAACTGTTGCCCGCTGGCACTTCTCCTGCCTCCCTCCTTGCTTACGTACCTCCATCCTTGGGCCCCTCCACACTCCTTCTTCCTGCTTTCCACCACCACAGACTAACCACAGAGAGCCACATGCTATGGTCTGGAAAGGGCACCGATGAAAGGATGAAACTATGAAATGGAGTTTTCACTGTTCGTGATCAAGTTGCAGCCAGATTTGCTGATGCTGTTACAATGAGTAGGAATCTGCTCCTTACAATAGAATGCTGGGTACAGCTCAGTTACACTGCGTAGGTGGAAGTGAGACACGATAACTGTCAACAGGTGAAAACAAGATTGCATCATTGGAAAACAGAGCCTAACTAAAGAACTCTCTGCACCACTAACAAAGTCTTCATTTGACCTCAACCCTCAGCACAAAAAAATACTTCATAAAGCAAAGCCACAATATACCTCCAAATGCCAACAAGTCCCACAACACAGATGTAAGGGGCACCCATCAGAAGTAAGCTAAATGCCAAATGACTGACTTGTACAAAATTATCAAAGATCAGTGTAGCACCCACAGCCCACCAGAACCTTCCCACCAGACACAGCATGGTGCACTGGACAGGACCAGCCTGTGGAACCTGCTGCCCACTGGAACCTCCCCCAGGCTAAGGGCAAGACACAGCCAGCTAGTCTAGGAGCAGAACATCTTGCCACTGGAGCACAATGGGTTCATTTCCACAGGCTGCAGCAGGAAGAAGCAGAGCACAGGAGCCAGACAGGAGCCAGGCTCAGCAGATGAGTTTGAACTCCGCAGAGCCAGACACAGTAAGCTGAGACACACTGCTAGACCGAGATCTATGAGAGTGCTAAGGTAATAACTGCACCAAAGATCTGCACCAAAGGTCAGAGGACAGTGCTATACAAAATGACAAAGAGAAGGAACAAAACACATCCTCAGGCCCCAAGCCCACCCAGAACAAATGCAGGAGACAATAATAACAGAGAAGAAATTGGAAGTCACACTCCTGAAATCTCTGAATCAATAGCATCTGAAGTAAAGAAACAAGTCCAGAAAGGTATAGAGGAAATCAGATCAGAAATAATCTCTGAAGTAAAAAAAGAAATAACTATAATGAAAGAATTACTAAGTGCTTCTAAAGAAGACATAGATTTAAAAATAGAGAATAGAAAAATGATCAAATCCTTGAATGAGCAATATAGGAAAGAAATAGAATGCATGAAGCAGATTCACAAAGATGTAAAGGAAATTAAAATCTCACTCACAAACTGGCAAAACCATTTGAATGAAAGTGAAAATAGACTTACAGACCTTAAAGACACCATTACAACTAGTGAAGAAGTAAGAATAGATCTCTTAAAAATAACTAGAACACAGGAAAAATAATTCAACATCTGCAAGATGATGCAAAGATGAACAACATAAGACTAATAGGAATCAATGAGAAAGAAGGCATAAATATAAATGATATAAAAAGAATGAGGGCAGAAGTAATAGCAGAAAACTTCCCAAATATGGAGAAACAATCTGACATTCAGTTAACCAAAGCATATAGAACTCCAAATAACATCAACCCAATTAAAACCACACCCAGACATATAATAATCAAGATCCCAGAAATTCAGCACAGCAACAGTATACTAAAAGCCGCTAGAGAAAAGAAACAGATCACATTCAAAGGAAAACCCATCAGAATAACAACAGATTTCTCTTCACAAACCATCAAGTCAAGAAGAACATGGAGAAAAGTACTTCAAGTCTTGTGAGAAAACAAATTCCAACCCAGGCTGATATATGCTGCAAAACTCTGTTTCAAGTTGTTTGTTTGTTTGTTTGATATTTGAAAATTTTATTGATAAACAGATAGCAATGAGACAGTTTCAAATCAAATCAGAAGTACAGTTTCAACAAATAACACACTGCATATATTCTTCTTAGTGGTTAATTGCTGTACAAGATGCGGACTTAAGATCTTATTTACAAACCCCATTAGAACAAATCATTCTATTCATTAAGAGAATACAACTATATATCTATCCTAACCACTTTGAATACACAGATACAAAATAGACATTCATCTGTATACCCTATTCAAGTTTAACAGAGAAGTGAAATACTTCCATGACAAAGAACAACTAAAGTATTTCTTGACAACAAAGCCAACCCTACACAGATTGTTAACAGATATTCTAGAGAGGGATCAAAATGTCCACAACTCCATGAATGAGAACAGACAGATCCCACCAAATAAGGCGAACAATTAAACACATGAGAATACTAGGTAACCAACAGCAGGATAATAACATATCAAACATAAGTCAATACATCTCAGTTATAACCTTCAGTGTAAATGAACTCAATTCACCAGTTAAAAGAAAGAGTCTGGCAGAGTGGATTAGAAGGCAAAATTTAATAATATGCTGAAACATACTTAACTCAAGGAAATTCATAGGCTGAAAGTCAAAGGATACAAAGTAATACTACATACCCAGGACCTCAGAAAAAAGCAGGGGTAGCAATCCTTCTCACAAACAATTTGAACTTCAAACCAAGAATGATCAAATGAAATAAAGAAGGTCACTACATACTGGTTAGGGGAAAAATACAAGAGGAAGAGGTAACAGTCATAAATATGTACACACCAAACACAGGAGAACCCAACTATATAAGAGAAATCTTAATGGACATGAAAAATCTAATATCCAATACCACAATCTTAACAGGAGAACTTAACACCCCTTTCGCCCAAAAGGACAGGTCAAGCAGACAAAAAATCAGCTAAGAGGTAGCAGAACTGAACCAGAGCTTGGAACAAATGGACTTAGTGGATGTATACAGAGTGTTCCACCCAACCACATTCTTTTCAGCTGCACATGGGTCATTTTCTAAAACAGACCACATACAGGTCCATGGGTCATGGCTAAGTATATGCAAAAACCAGAAATTATCCCATGCTTATTATCTGACCACAGTGAAATGAAAGTGGAAATAAATGACAAAAGAAACCAGAAAAACCCCCTAAATACATGGAAATTAAACAACACTCTCCTCAGCAACCAGTAGGTTACAGATAAAATTAAACAAGAAATTAAACAATAAAAAAAGAAAAATTAAACAATATCTACAATTGAAGGAAAATTCAAGCACAACTTAGCACAACTTAGCAGAATTTGTGAGATGCCTTTAACTCTTATGGGAATATACCTACAAAGGAAGACTGCTGAATCAAATGGAATATTTAAATTTATTTTGACTAATCTTTATATTGATTTTTACAGCAGTTAATTTATATTTCCAACTAAAATACAGAAGTTTCCTTTTCCTCTGTTGACTCACCAGCATTTGATATTATTTGATTTTTTAATGATACATGTTCCTTTTTTTTTCTTTTCAAAGTTTTATTGATAAACATAT
>NW_004524622.1:2810998-2818353 GCF_000260255.1 Octodon degus | reverse complement strand
GTGCATTCAAAGTCAGATAACAAACCTGAAGAGCTAAAGAGAGCCATATGAACCATGAATGACAAATTTACCAAAGAAACAGTCCATGGAAAGGTGCCAAACAAACAGAAGATACAGCTCAGCAGCTAAGGTGCCTGCCTGGCAAGTGCAAGGTCCTGCGTTCGATCCCCAGTACAAGAAGAAGAAGGAGAAGGAGAAGGAGAAGGAGAAGGAGAAGGAGAAGGAGAAGGAGCAGAAAACAAAAATTGGAAGTAAGAATCCAATACTCAAGCAGCAAAAATGATGAATGTGAGAAAACCAATCAGATGTTCATGACTATATACTCAGATAAATGCAAAACAGTAAATAGGCAGGAATCTTGATCCAACAGCTACTGGATGACCCAAATGGGACAAACTGGAGTTAGAAAAAATCAGAAAACAATAGATGTGGAACACATAATCTGTGCATAAATCATAACAGAGAACTTCTGTGGTATGGGAAAAGGACTCAACATACATGTAAAGAAGGCATGCAGAACCCCAAATATTTATGATGAGAGAATAAATTCCCTATAACATGTCAGAGTCAAAAATCTCGGAAGTTCAACAAAATGACAGGGTCTTAAAAGCTATCAGAGAAAACAAACAAAAAAAATCATCAGGATTTATAAACCCATCAGAATTACAGAAGACTTCTCAACACAAACTTTAAAGACCAGAAGAGCTTGAAGCCCTAAAGGAAAAGAATGCCTAACCCGAACTAATGTATTTTCCAAAACTATCTTTCAAAATTTATGGATAAGTAAGTACATTTCATGACAAAGAACACTTTAAGAGATTTATAAACCTGAAACTAGTACTCCAAAAATAGTTGAGAATGCTCTAGACAGAAACAATACAGCCAACAAAGCCAGAAAGTCAGATGAAATGAATACTTCAATCAAGGTTAACAACAAAATGGGAAAATGAAAGGGTCAGCAGCGGCAAAGAGCACCACGACAAGAGTAAGTCAGTGACTTCCAGCACCAACTCTCAACAAAAACAGCTTCAAGTCACCAGTTAAAAGAAACAGAGTAGCAGAATGGATTTTTAAAAACCTAAGAAATACATCTAATCCAAAAATTAATAATTTCATAGACTAAAAGTCAAAGGATGGAGAACAATATTTCATGCTCCAGGACCTGGAAAGTAAGCCAGAGTAGCCATCTTGTTCTCAAAGTGGACTTCAAGCCAAAACCACTCAGAAGAGCCAAAGAAGGCTACAGTGTACTACTTAAGAGGACAATTCAAGAGGAAGAGTTAACAATTGTAAATACACATACAGGGCCACCAATGTACCGAACTTCATAAAATAAACACTGCTGCACATAAAAGATAAAATTAGCACCAATACAATCATAGTGGTGGACCACAATGACCCACTTTCACAAATAAACACACAAAATATCAACAAAGAAGTATCAGATCTAAACCACACCATGGAAAAAATCGACTTAGTAAGCACCTACCCCACCACAACAGAATACACATTCTTTTTACCACCACATACAATTTTCTAAAAAAAAAAAAAAAAAAACACTAGTACACAAACTACTTAAATAAATACAAAGGAACCTGAAATTATCCCAGAATACTATCAGGTCATAGTGTTCTAAAGCCAAAAGTCAATGACAAACCACAGAAATTTTGCAAACACTTGGATATTAAAACACTATTGAATAATCAATTAATCAAGAAGAAATTCAACAATTTCTAGATCAAACAATAACACCAGTACAACATACCTCCTAAGGAAAGTTTATAGCTATGAGTGGTCACATCAGGAAAGCAAGAACAATCCCAAATACTTCAATGATGAACCTTAAGGTCTTACAAAAACAAAAACAGTCTAAATCCAAACCACAAAGATCAAATAGAAAATAATGAAATTGAGATTAAAAAAAAAAAAAGATCAATGAATTCCTGCAGTGCTAGGAATTGAACCAGGATCACAAACTAAACACATCCTGGGTGAGCACTCCAGCACTGAGCTACACCTTCAGCAAAGAGTCAATAAATGGAAGAGCTGGTTCTTTGAAAAACGTGAAAACTACCAAAAAGAAAAAACCCACATCAATGCAATGAAAAAGGCAAAAATCACAATGCACACCACCACAGCTCAGGAGATTATTAGCATATATTATGAAAACTTACACTCAAAAAAATGGAGACTTGAAAGAAATGAATAGATTGCTAGGTAAATACAAATTACCAAAAGTGAGCCAGAAAGTGGAAAAAGCATGAAAAGTCCAATAACAGGCCATGAAATTCAAGCAGTAATAAAGAGCTCAGCAACTAAGAAAAGTCCCAAACCCAGAGGCCTTGTGTCTTAGTTGCTAAAGAACTCTAAAGATCTAACACCAGTACTCCTCAAACTCTTTAAAGAAATTGAAAGGAAAGGGATATTTCCAAACTCATTCCTGGTGTCACCCTGATTCCAAAGCTAGACAAGGATGCAACTATAGTCCTATCGGAAAATGGAAAAACATCCCCTGTTCCAGGATAGGCAGGACCAACATTGTCCAATGGCGACACTACCAAAGTGAAACATAGACTTGATGCAGTCCTAGTCAAAATGCCAGTAAGGTTCTGCGCAGAACTAAAGAAATCAATCCTGAAATTTATACACAGCAAAAAGAGACCTAGAATAGCAAAAGCAAGCCTGATAATGCAAGCAAAGCAGGAGGTATCACAGTCCCAGATTTCAAGTTATATGACAAAGCTACAGTGATTCTGAAAAAAAAAAAAATGGCACTGGCACCAAAACAGCCTCATGGATCACTGGAACAGAAGAGAAGATGCGGCAACACCCAGGCCCACCCAGCTCTTTGCTCTTTGATGAAGTGCCCAAAAACATAAACCAAAAGAAAAATAGTCCATTTAGTAAACAGTGCTGGGAAAACTGGTTATACCCATGCAGCAGAGCTCATCTAAGCCTGTATCATTTTTATCTTGTGAACCAAAATAAGACAAAAATGGGCCAGTGAATTAAATGTTCCAACAGAAACCACTGCTGAAAAACAGAACACATACAGTTCTTGAAGATGTAGACCCAGGCAAGGGCTTTCTGAGCAGAACCCCGATTACACAAGAAATAACATCCAGAATCCCCAAGTGGGATTACGCCAAATGAAAAGCCTCTGTATGACAAAAGAGACAACCAATAGAGTAACTAGACAACCTCCAGAACTGGACAACTTTGCCAGCCACTCCTCTGCCAGAGTATTAACATCTAGAATATATAAAGAACTCAAAAAATAAAAGCTGTCAAAAAAATCCAATCAAAAAATAGGCAACTGGGGGCTAGCAAGATAGCTCAGCAGATTGAAGTGCCTGCTTAGGCAGACAAGCGACCAGGATTCGATCCCCAGCATGCAGTACTAGCCCTGCCCCCAGGGCATGCTGAGACAGTGATTGATCCTGGGCGTGGTGGTGCGTGCCTGTGAACCCAGAGCTTGGGAGGCTGAAAGCAGGAGAATCACTAGAGTCTGATCTGTGTAGTGAGACCCTGTAGACCCTGTACTGAATAAGGGGGAGCAACTGAAATGAATAGACACTTCTCTGAAGGAACATCATAGTCAATAAATTTATCCAAAAAATACTCAACATCTCTGGCCACCAAAGACATGCAAGCTAAAACAAAATTGAGACTTCACCTTACTCCAGAAAGAATGGCTGGCATCAAAATTTCAAACACTAGCAAGTGCCAGCAAAGTTGTGTGGGGAAAGCACACTTCCATATTATCATTAGGAATGTAAACTAGTAGGTCATTATGGAAACCAGTATGGCGACTTCTCAAGGAAACAAAACTAGACACTCCACTTGATCCAGCTTTGTCCCTTGCAGGTATGTTCATGTTCCTAAAAGAACTCAGACATCATATCACAAAGACACATGCAAAGCCACTTTGTGGTGACACAACTCACAATAGCCACATCTTGGAGGCAGCCTACATGTCTTCAGCACACGCATAGAAAAGGGAGATGTGCCATTTACACACAGTGGAGTGCTATAAAGAAGGACGGATTTCAAACATTTGTAGGAAAAGAGTTGCGCTTCGAGACCATAATGTTAATTGAAATATGTCAGACACACAAGCTTAAATATCACATAACTTCTCATACATGAGAATCTCAAAGTATGAATAATTTAAAGAGAAAAAAAGGCAGGCAAAGGAAACAGGAGGTAGATCTTTTGTAAATGGGTTGGAGATCTAGAGATGGAGGAGGAGCAAGGGGAAGAGAATTGGAATAAAAAGAATTAAGATGTTCTGTATATTGACCTGCTCCCCACAAGGAATGTAACTGCTCATGTACTACAAACATGTACCAACAGAAAACACACCAAAGTTTTTCTTTAAAAAAAAAAAACATGTTTATATTAGCCTCAGTGCCCCCAAGTTTCAGAATCTCAAGATGTTACATTGGCTTTGACTGAAAGGCCTCTTCTTAGTCCATTTGTGGTACTATAGAAAAAAAGACCACTGACTGGTTAATTTATAATGAACGGAGGTTTATTTCTCAGAGTTCTGGAGACTGGGAAGTCCAAGATGCAGGCGTTGGCAGTTCCATGTTCTGGTGACAAGCCAGCGCTATTCTAAGACAGCCCTTTACTGCTGTTGTCACGTGGCAAGAGGAAGAAGGACCAGCTCCACGGGAAGCTGTGAGGAGCCTGCCTCATGAGGACCTCAGCCCCACTCACGCACGAAGGAGACATCATGGCTTCGTCAGCTCTTCACAGGCTTCACTCTTTAAAAAAAAGCCATCAACTTTTTTTTTAAAGAGTCACAGTAAAAGACACCCAAGAAGGATGGTATGAGTGTGCTCCAGTCTGGGGGAGTGCTTTGAGGGAGGTTCCAGGCCATGTGCTTTTTGCTACAATAATCTTTTTTAAATGCACCTATTTTTTGATCACCCTCTAAATGATCAAGTGTTTGTGGCAGCAAGAACAGCTCAACTGAAGATGCTCCTGACAGAGGACTTCCAGGGCTGCTTCCCGAAGCAGCCAGAGCAAAGGAATAAATGTGCATCCGGCGAGAGAAAGCATTTTGACAGGGACTGATGGAAATGTGTCTCTTACTGTAACATTTTTTATTTGCTCATGCCCTGTGCTTTTATCTCACCTCGCGCCGTCGCAATGGAAATGGGGATTTTGAGAGAAGACCTCGGACCACAGCAAGCATAGCCTTCAACAGCCCTGTGCTTGGTAAAGAGCGAAGTCGTTGGCTGGCACTCCAGAGCCCCCTCGGGGAGGACTGGGAGCACAGGGGCCGATTCTACAAGGATTCACTGAATTTTATAAGCCGAAGTTGAAATTGTGTCAATGAAAACTGTGTGTGCACCGCGACGCCTGCGGCTGGCTGGGGTCAGGGAGCATCGCCCAGGCAGAATTGGGCGTTCCTGCGGCCAGAGCCCGGCCCTCAGAGCTACCGCCTGCTCGCTTCTGCTGGAGCTTGGAGAGTTTGTCTTTCTTCTAGGTTATAATCAAGAAGAAGATAACTACAGAACTACTGGAAGACAGAGCTCCTGGGGCCCTTCGGATTTCTTTGTGCAAAATAGAAAATGTGTCTGCTCCTGCAATCTGCGGCTAATCTTTGTTGGCAAAGATACTTGAGCGCCATCTGCTGGCCACTCTCCTCAATGCACATGCTGATCTTTGATGCAGGACTGTGCTCCTACCGAGTCGCGAGTACACAGCGCAGCCCACGCGCAGGCCTCCGCCACCTGCGGAAGTGGGGCTCGGTGACGCCAGCACCCCCAAAGACAGCAGATAGGAGAAGCACTGAGAAATCCCACAGCTCCGGGGGTGAAGGAAAGGAGGGAAGGAAGGAAGGGAGGGAGGAAGGAAGGGAGAGAGGAAGGAGGGAGGGGGAGGAGGAGGGAGGAGGTTGGGAATGAGGGAGGGAGGAAGGAGAGAAGGAGAGACGGAGGAAGGGAGGAGGGAAGGAGGGAGGGAGGGAAGAAGAAGGAAGGAAGGAGGAAAGGAAGGAAGGAGGGAAGCAGGGAGGAAGGAAGGAAGGATAACTTGGATAATTGTACTGCTGATTTTGATTGGTCTGTTATAAAAACACTCAATGTTTAAAATTGTTTTCTTTCTTCTTTTTAATTTTTTGACCAATTTTGCATGCTTATATCTGGTAATCCGAGCAACTAATTTAAAGACAGCAGTATGCACTGTAACAATCATTGTTGAATTTCTTTTTTGCTGAAATTATGTATCATTAAAAATTTCAAGGTTTATGAAAAGGAAGAGCTAATGTATTACCTGTTTGATCAGTCTTACACGCCTAGATCTGGTAGTCTCAGAAACAAGTTGATGAGAAACGAGCTTGATGAGAACAACACACACTGTAACAGCCATTGTTAATTTCCTGTCCTAGTTTGCAAAGCTTCTTCCACTTTTATTGTCTTCTGGTGCTTTTTTGTCGTTGCTCTTGTTATTTGCTTTTGTTTTTATTTTTCTCTTTAAAATAAAAAAGAAACTAAGTATCATTTCTATTTTTTTTTACCATTTTTTATTCTCTTTAAAAAATAAGTGTATGAAGCCAGGCATGGTGATGCACACCTATAATCCCAACACTCAGGATGCTGAGGCAAGAAGATCAGAGTTTGAGGCCAGCTTGGGCTACAAAGTGAGACCCCATCTCAAAAAGAGAGAGAAAAAAAAAACATTTTAAAGCACTTTGAAAGTGCAACATGCTATCTGATGGAGGGGATTCTAGGACCACAGTGAGAATGACAGTGATGTTGATGACAGCTTAGACAGCAAACGAGGAAGCAAAATCTATGTCCATTGTTTTTCTGCTTTTAAGTATTTCTTCCTTAGAGGGACACTAATGCAAAAACCAAGAGGAGAGAAGCATTGAACTGCTTTATGTTAGCATCGGTAAGCGGATGAGGATTGTTATGGGGCTCTGAAGGAAAGCCCAGGGCTGAGTGCCCCCTGCTTGCAAGGAGCAGCGGAGCTGGTTAGCTGCTCAGACGGAAAGCTCAGCATGCGGCCAGAAGAACGAGGCCTCCCAAACAAGAAAGTTATGGCTAGAGCCTGGGAGGGCTTGCTTAGAGCACCACACTGCGTTCAGTCGGAGCCCCGTTCCTAGTGGCCCTCGAATGTGCCGGGGCCTTCCCGACAGCATTTACGCTGAGGACGCGGGATGACAGGTGCCGCCCTCGCGAATGTGTCGTTCTTCTTGTGAGATTCGGTCAGCTGTCCCCTCCCAGGAAGAGGCCTCATGGCCTGAGTCAGTCACTGTGAAGAAAAGCTGCATCTTCGCCCGGCCTACCTTCCGCGCCTGCCCACTTCCCCTTTCTACCGCAAGCAGCAGACGCCACACA
>NW_004524622.1:2803873-2805311 GCF_000260255.1 Octodon degus | reverse complement strand
GAGGCAGTCTGTGGCTCAGTGCTTCTGAGCAACATGGTGGGGTCACTGTAGCCTTTTTGAAACCGTGACTTCAGTGCTCCAAACTTTCTGCATTTGGCTTTTCCACCTATAAAGGGGGAAAAACAGTATCTACCTGGAAATATTGCTCCGAGAGTTGGGCTCACACGGGTGCACAATGATCCACATGTACATAAGGGTTAAGTAAATGAAATGAAAGGATCAAGTGACAATGTTTCCTCCACATTGGACCAGGCCATCAACTACAAGGCAATCAAATATTTAAGAAGCAATCTCTACAGAAAAATTTTCAAAACTTTCAAAGGCCATCTTCGAATCAGTGCCAATGCTGATGCCGCCTGCAACTGCTCTTTGTAGGGAAGACCTCAGGGCATGCCCCACTGCCTTAAACTACAGCCCAATCAGGAGAGTCTTCAGCTACAACTGCTGTGAGGAAAGCTGAATCCAACAGGAAGCCAGAATTCAAAAGAACATTGCTGGCCCCTCCCCTGAAGTCATTTGAACTCATGCTGAACACAGAAGAGTAATTCAGGCCTCTCCAGATGGCAAGCAGATTCCTGCTCCTTTTAAAAATACTCATCATACTCAAATATGTTTCTCAGCAGGAAGTACCTACCTGCTGCTTGAATGCTCAAAGGATTAAGGAAGATTGTATGCACACGATAATGGCTACATTTACTCCGCAGTTATGGGAGAAATGAATATTTCGACACAAAACAACACTTCCACCTTCCCTTTACCAATTCAATTATTCCCACACTAAAGTGCATTCCCATTAGGAAAGATGACTACATTACCCTCACTGATCTATCTTAACAATTAAAGAAGGCCAGGGCAATAGGCAAGTATACACACCAAAAACCCATTTAAACTACCCTCATTTGCTTTTTCAGGGCTTCATCTCTAGTACCAAGAAGTTAAACAGGAGGAGGAGGTTGGCTTCCAGTCCAATCTGCTGCAATACAACCCTCCACAAGACATTAATAAACATTCATAGCAGGAACTACTTAGTCTAGTAAATATTAATTGCCAGAGTCAACACCACAGTGTGTCACTTAGTTCCCACACTGCCATGACCTTCTCTGAAAGGTTTCCTTAGCCCTCAGCAGCATCAGGAGAGACAGACAGACAGACAGACAGACAGACAGACAGACAGACAGACAGACACAGAGAGACAGAAAGAGAGAGAGACAAAGAGACAGAGACAGGCAGCAAGAAAGACACACAGAGAGAGAGAGAGAGAGAGAGAGAGAGAGAGAGAGAGAGAGAGAAGCAGACAGACAGAATGAGAATATTTGTGTGTCAAATTTAGGACTCAGCTGCTAGAAGGACTAGCTTCAGAAATAAGTATGGTATAAGCCACTTGAAGAATCTATGATGGCCAATGTCAACACAGAAAGGAAAAAAAAAAAAACACTAG
>NW_004524622.1:2795659-2802779 GCF_000260255.1 Octodon degus | reverse complement strand
GAGCGTGCATCGCTTCTCTGTGTTCCCCCTGCCACCCTCCACCGCAGCACTGCTGCCCTGGCCAGCCCTGGTCTGTCCCCTCCCCCTCTGCAATGAGAATGAAAGAGTCAAGAGTCGGTGAAAATGAACAGACTCATCGAGTGTGACGTGGAAGTGAGCATCGCAAGCGGTAAGATGGCTAGGAGTGGGAAGCGGAGCAGATCGAGACCGGCGGCCCCGCCTCAGCGCTCACCAACGTCGTGTGACATGGAGGAAGCCAGGCACGCTGGCTGTGGTGATGGGCTGCTGCCCAGGCGCACAGACTCGGCCTCGAGACATGGAATCCGTGTGAGCACTTAGAGCCTCGGAGCCACACTCGACACATCGGGACAGGAGCTTTTGGAGGTCCGGGGCTGCTGCCAACCTAAGACTGCCCAGTTTCTGTCTGGGCAGGGAGACAAGAAGGGAGGCTCGCGCTTTGGCAGCTGACCAGGGGCCTGGCAATTTGTTTTTCCTAATGGGTAGAGTACCAGACCTGTTCACCCACCTGCCGATACTAAATTGTCTGCAGGCTGGAGCAAACCCCCAAGGAAGCTGCAGTAATTACCCCGGCTGGCTGCTGGCTGGCTGGGCTGCTCTCAGAGGCTTGTCGTAGTCCCAGGGAACCATAAACTAGTTAACAACTCAACTCTAATTAATAAACTCTTTAATGAAGACATAAATGCCCACATTTTATTCTTTACGATATACTTTGGGCTCCTTTTCCCTTTAAAGAGCTTAACGAATGTCTCGCACTGTCCTTTTTCAATTCCCACTTTCACATTTGTGTCTGGTCTCTAAATAATAGCCACTGTCTGCTTCAACTCTTTAAATCATCTCATTCAATGCCCCCCTGCCAGCTGCTCAGAATTTTTGAGGGTGTTTTGTGTGCCCCTCAGAAACTCCACTGGTACACTGGGAAGAACAGAGGAAATTGCAGAGGTTTTTAAGCAGAAAGCGCAGAGGCTGCGTGCTGTCTACATATATGGAAACCAGAAGAAATGCCACGACATTTGAAAAAGTCAAGTGCAGCCACCATCTTGACGGGGAATAGAAGAAAGGTGGCTGGCGGCCAGTGCCACGCCTCTCTGCTGTCCGCTAAGCATGAGATCCATGCTGGCACCAACAGACCGAAGGCGCAGGGGTGGGAAGGGACTCACGGGAATATCTGGCATGGGAGGGGACCCAGGGAATATCTGGGGTGAGAGGGGATGCTCGGGAATATCTGGGTTGGGAAGGGACACACAGGAATATCTGGGGTGGGAAGGGATGCATGGGAATATCTGAGGTGGGAAGGGACACATGAGAATATCTGGGGTGGCAAGGGATGCATGGGAATCTGGCCTTAGGCCTTAAAAGCACATCCTAACTTCAAACACACAACTATTTATCTATTCATCACTCTTTCTTATAAAATAGACAATTAAACCTACACAAAAACAAAGAGAATAATACCATGCCCTCCGTGTACCAACTGCCCAGTGTCACGGAGAATCATCTTGTGGGCAAGCTCACTTGCCCATCTCCACACCCAGTCTTCCTACCACTTCACATGAGCATCAAGCAAGTCACAGACATTTTTCCATTTCACACCTTCTTAACATGATCTCACACGGACACCACCTACGCATTCCCTTTGAAGATAAGGGAGCTGAAGCCCCAATTGCAGTCACTGGAGCTCCAGGTCACACAACGAGTGACATCCCAGGTGCAGTGGGCAGTTTCCTAATGCTGGGACCCCGTACTTAGCACCAACAACTGGAAGGAATTGCGGCTGGCAGGGCTACGCTGCTCGGGGCATGCAGGCTGGAGCCAGAGCAGAGCAGCAGTGCTGGAGAGGAAGCGCTCAGAGGCCATCGGCGGGGCCCACAGTCACACTTCGTGCCGCACCTGAATACACAGTGCTTTACAGTCCCCCGCGCAGATTCAAAGCTCATGAAGTTGACAATGAAGCTTAACTGTCACTCTCTTTGCTACTTCTGATCATTGGGAAACAGATAAGAGGTCCTTATCAGGCCAGTTCCTGGCTGACCTAAGTCTGTAATCCAGAAACAGAAGATGGGTGAGAAATCTGAGGCACCTGCAAGAGCAGCGACTTACTCAGCACCTACCATCGTGGGACATTCACAACACGTAAAGAAGCTCATTGCTAACCTGGGAGAACAGTAGAACTGCCGTAGCACTCGGTCTAGGAGGCTCCTTGTAGGCACTCCCCGAACATCCCCTCCTCAGGACCACTGAGTCCCCAGGAGCTAGAGTCTACTGTTATCTGCACTGCAGCCAAGAAGGCAGGGGCAGTGAGGGTAGCTGACTCCTTCCCAGTCACAGGTCTGTCCGACCCCAAAAGCGTACATATCTCCCATCCTAACAAAAACTTAACTGCCGTTCCCCTGAGCAAGAACAAAGGAGATACAGGAAGAGCTGGCCCCCCGGGGCCTCCCCACAGTGAAGAAAAGGCAGGACAGAGCTGCGTCCTCGAACAGGCCGACAGCGCACACACTCAGGACCTGCTTGTCACTCAAGCTCCGGCACTCACTAGGTGTGATGATGCACGCACACATATGTTGTGTATGGTGCAGGAGAGACAGCACGGCCCTGGAACCTGCTCTCTTCCTAGTTGGGCCACAGCAAGAAATCACCTGTGAAGCTCCCAAGGGACCTGCTCAGGGCCTGTGCCAGAATGAGGCTGCCCAGGGAAGTGTGCTTCCCCCGAGCCGCGCCATGCAGCTTCCCTGACGGACCGTTCTTCCCCCGCCCTGGTGCAGATCCCGTTTCACAAATCAAAGCTTCAGCCTTCATAAGAGGATATCGATTTGTGCTATCAAAGCAGCAAGATTCCAGAGCTGGGCAGATGAAGAAGCCTGCCACTTTTAATCAATATGTTCTTATTCCTTAAATCAGATGCCTGATTCAACTTCTGATTTTAAGCCAGACGCAGAGACTGATAACTGGGCTTCCGCTGGTGGAGGCTCTCCGTGGCCCAAGCAGGCGCCCGGGTTCATCACCACTCTCTCCCTCTCCTGTTCCTTCTCCCTCCTGTCCTTAGATCTGCTGTACTTTGTGGATTTGGCCTTAAATCCTGGGTCAGCACCCACCTGGTCCTGCCACCTGTCCCAGGGAGCAGCCACAAGTCAGCCTTCCACAGCTGCAGCTGTTTGGCCCCACAATTCTGTTGTT
Organism: Octodon degus; assembly: GCF_000260255.1. Taxonomy (NCBI): domain Eukaryota; kingdom Metazoa; phylum Chordata; class Mammalia; order Rodentia; family Octodontidae; genus Octodon; species Octodon degus. The sequence goes on along the minus strand of NW_004524622.1, from coordinate 2,799,584 downwards.
CTGGAGGTGGATGGTTCATCCCAGTGGATGGAACATTTCTGCAGATTTAAAGATTTGAACAGGTAAAGAGCGGCAAAAACCAACAAGCCCGTCAAACAGTAACTCACAGGAGCAGGGCCCAAGGGCCCTCCTGGGGTGATCCTGGCCAGTGGTCCCAGGGCCCTACTCTGTGCTGGGCAGCACCCTGTGGCTGGAGCAGAGAACGCTGGGCTGCAGGCACACGGCCTGGCTTGGAGCCCCAGGTTCGATGCTCGCCAGATGCATGACTGTGGTTGAAAATGGTACTCTGGGTTCATTTTCATCTTCTGTAAAATAGAGAAAATAATCGCTGTCTCATGAGGTCGGTTAGAGAAAATTGAATTAGAGAGCAAAAACAGAGTGCCTCTCATCAACACGGTCATAATCCCATAATCACTCGTAATCTTATAATCACTGTCACATCAGAGGCTCTTGATAAATGTTAGGTTTTTCCCTTCGCCTTTTCCTCAGATGTCTTTCTTTCCCAGCACACCCACTGGGTTTTTCTCTTTGTTTTTCCATTTTCTCTCCCCTTTCCCATTGATAATACTTTATGTTCTTCTCACCACCCCCTAGCTGGTCTTAAAACAATCAACTGTCAGCACAACAAGGCTTTAGGAAAGGAGTGCCGCTGCTTCACAGGCAGGATGTGCTCACTCATCCGGGGGCAGCACGCGGTGCACAGGGTCCAGGGCACTAGAAGTGCCGTCTGTCTCTTTCCCAATTGAAATTTTTAAAAATGGCAGCTCCCTGACAGCTTCAGTAAATTTCCCAGAGAGCAACTCGGTAGTACAACACAGAGGAATCCATAGGGTGTGTCTGGGGAAAAGCTGTTTATAGCTAATGCCATTCTTAGGTACCTGTCCAATAGGATAGTGTATTCACTTCAGTGGAGCCCTTTCCAACCTGACCCTTTTAAGGTATTTTTGTCAGTACACATTCATATTACAAAATATTGTGTTTCCATGTGATATTTTCATACACGTATGTCACATATTTTGGTCATGTTCATCCCGCCTTACCCACCCTGACACTTCCGTACCCTCTTCCTGTTACCTCACTTTTACCTACTTTTCCTTCTATTTTCATGTTATCTTTCTCTTAGATGTCACATACTAGGGAAACACACAGTGCTCGTCTGAGTCTGGCTTATCTCCTCTAGTGTGATGATTTCAGTCCACCCATTTTCCTGAAAATGACGTTATTTCCTTCTTTTTTGTGGTTGAGTAGTGCTCCCTTGTGCACATGCGACATTTTCTTGGTCCATCCAGCCCCTGGTGGGCACACAGCCTGGTGTCATACTCTAGCTGTTGCGACTGCTCCACAATAAACGCAGCTGTTCAGGCAGCCGTCCATTGTGCTGGCTTTAATTTCTTTAGAAATATTCCAAGGAGTGGTATCGTTTTCTGAGGAATGCCCACATTGATTTCCACAGTACTAATGTAACCTCCAAGGAGCAGAGGAAGGTCCTCTCCCTGCCTCCTTGCCAGGATATATTAGTTTTTGCGTGCTTGATAATGGCTGTTCTGACTGAGGCGAGACAGAATCTCAGGGCAGTTTTGATCTGCATTCCCCTAATGGCTAAAATGTTGAACATAATTTCATTTACATGTTGGTCATTTGTCCTTCTTTTCTGAGAAGTGTCTTCATTTGTCCAGTTACCAATTGAGCTATTTTTTCTTGTTAAGTTTTCTGAGGTTTTTATGTATTCTAGATACGAATCCTGTGCAGCAAGTGTAGCTGGCAAAAACCTTCCCCTTCTTAGCTGTCTGTTGGTTTGGGTAGTTATTTCCTGTATTGTGCAGGCTTTTTAATTGGATACAGTCCCCTTTCTTGGTTCCTGTTATTATTTTCTGTGCTACTGGAGTTCTATCGGGAAGTTTTTCTTGTTCCCATAACTTCAAGTGTTTTCCCTGTGCTGTCTCTTCTAGCAGTTGCAACTTGGGTTCGCCTACCCAGGTATTGATTGATTTTGAGTTGATTTTGATAGTGCAAAAGACAGGGATCTAGTTTCTGCCTTCGATCTGCAGATACCACTTCTCAGGGAGGCTCTCTTTTCCATAGCATGTTTTCGGCCTCTTTGTCAAGCATTAGATGGCAGCAGTTGTGTGGAGTTGTTTGCTTGTGGTTTGTAGTTTGTTGTAGCCTCTACTCTTTTCCAGTGGTCTAAAGCTCTTTTTGTGCCAGGCCAGAACTACACAAGCATTGTTACTATGGCCTTATAGTATATCCTGGAAGTATTTGTATTCACCTTAAAATTGGTGACCATGGAAGGAGAAGGATGGAGGAGAGGAAAATGGGATGGATGAAGGAATTAAGACACAGCATATGTGGGTGCAGACTCCACATGAGGAAAGTAAGCATTGGGTACTGTAAACTGGCACTTAAAAAAGTAAAGAAAACTTAGAAACCAAAATAAATAAATACGTTAGGTATTGTGATACCTTCAGTATTGGTGCTTATGGCCAGAATATCTTTTAAAGCTTCTGAGTATTTTGTACTTTCTTTCATGTAAGTTGTCAGATCCTTGTAGTTCTTTCAATGTTGCGGCCACCTGCATCCACAACATGAGTTCTGCCCATCCATGAGCCCGTGAGGCTTTCCTGCCTTCTGTGCTCTTCCCCACTTTCTCCCTTCAGGCTTCTGCAATTTTCATCATAGAAGTCTTTCACCTCCTTGATTGGGCTTAGTCCTGAGTATTTTTTTCAGACTACTATGAGTGGAATCATTTTATTTTTTAATCTGAATGGTGAGGGAATCTTTGATCTCTCAGCAGTGTAACTGCTACGCCACAGCCCATGCGCACTCTCGCCCCAGAGCCCTGCGTGAGCCTGTCCTCCTCTCTGAGGTCAGTAACATCATGTCAGCAGCATGAAGTTAGCATGCTGGGAACATTCACTACATGGAAACTGGCAACAGTTGCAAATAGGAATTTTCCCCAGAACACCAGGAACTAGCTGTTGAACAGTTACCAGCACATTACTGGATAAATTCTTCATACATTTATATACAGTTCTGTGTCCTTGTTAATCTCATATTATCTTGCTTTGAAATTTTGCATTATTGGGGTTTTTTCTTTTTAAAATAAAATTTGGAAATAATTTTTGAACGGGATATCATGTCTGCATCTTGTACTATGAATAACTACTACGAAGACAATATGAAATGTATTAATTATTGTCACTGTCCTACTATCCTGTTTTGAAACTGTCTCATTACTATTTGTTTCCCAATAAAAAAGAAAATAAAAAAGATAAAAAGAAAAAAATGACCTTATGTACTGATAATTATATTATCTGATAAAATGGAATTGTATCTATAAGCATACTAGCTAAAATGAAATCAAGTGCTATATATCATAAAGAGTATTAAACACTCACCTGGAGGAATATGCAGCTTAAAAAGTTATTTAAGTTTCTCAGTAAAAACTTCCATTGTACATTATGTCTGTTCAATAAAATTCAGTTGAAAATTTAAAAAAGAATCATAATTTTTTTTTCAATGAGAATACCATAGACCCTCACTATTTTGCCTTCCACTTTCATGGATTCACTGTTTCATGGGATTTCAAAAACTGTTAATCTAAATTATTTTCATAATGGTAATTTATGGAATACGATGAAAGCAGTCCTCAGTAGATTATTCTTGTGCTGAATTTCTGGAATCTTGACTATTATATGTCTCGATGTGTTTTTCATTGGGTTGAGTTCCTTGGCGTTCTGTATGCTTCAGTTACCTGAATGTCAGATTGTTTCCTCATATTTGGGAAGTTTTCCGCTATTACTTCTGTCCATATTTTTTTAATGTCATTTGTGTTGACTCCTTCCTTCTCATTGATGCCTATTAGTCTCACATTGTTCATCTTTGCATCACCTTGCAGGTGATGGATTATTCTTTCCTGCATCCT
>NW_004524622.1:2790003-2790597 GCF_000260255.1 Octodon degus | reverse complement strand
AGTACATATATATTGATAAAATTACCTAGCTTACAAGTTTAGAAAATGATTAAGAACTTTAGAAGTAATTTTAGAAGTGTGGGAAAGGTTTATAGAGTGTGAGAAGGGTTTATTACACTTTAAAATACCTATATATGAATACTAAAATAAATACAACTTTTCTAATTTTCACTTATCAGGAAAGTAAACTCTGCAATAAGTGAGGGACCACTGTAATTAAGATCTGAAAGGACAGCAGATGCTGTGAGAGGGAAGGAATTTGTTCAATGGGAAGGAAAAACTGGGATAAGGAAAGGGACAAATGAAAGAAAGATAAGAGGTATATTTAGTTATATATGCAGAATAGTTTGGATAATTGTATTACTAATTTCTGCTGGTCTTTTGAAAGGAACAGTTAATGCTTTTTTTCTTTTTATTATTGTTTTCTTTTTTGGGGGGTGGAACCAGGGATTGAACTCAGGCTCTTGCGCTTGCCAGGGAAGCGCTTATTCCTCTGAACCATCTCCCCGGCCCTACTGTTTTCTTTCATTTGAATTTCTTACAAATTTTTTTGTCATTTTTTTTCTTTTTTCTTCTTTTCTTTTTTTTTTTTTT
>NW_004524622.1:2769573-2788470 GCF_000260255.1 Octodon degus | reverse complement strand
AGGAAGGAGGGGAGGGAGGCGGGAGGGAGATTTCCTGTGATGGCAGCACTGGTTCCTAAGCAGCCCTGTTTGCTTTAAGGAACTTGTGAGCGGTAATGGTTTCCCACAGAGGCCCGCGGGCTTTTCCCTGTGTGTGTGTGGTAAGGAGCTCAGACCTTTAGAAATCCATCATCTATCGGTCCTGACAGACTGTGTTAGCGCTCAGTTGTGAGCATGCGCTCTGCCGTGGTCTGTAGAAGATGAGGCTGCCTACTGGGCCGCTGGGACATCTGCACCAATTTTATTCTATTGATTTAAATAGAGAATGGAAGAGTGTGAGGATTTTAGTATTTAAGAATCTCAGTGAGTTTCTATTGGCATCCTTGAGCATTTCATTGTTCATATCCACATTTATAGCTGGCACATTTTCCTAATGCTGTGCTGCAGCCGAGCTGCGGAGCCCATCTGTCTGCAGAGCAACGCTAGAGGCTCTCCCTAGGCACCAACGAGTTCCTTGACTTCTGGGCCTCAGTTGTCAAATGGGGATAACAACAGCCGTGTCCCTGAGCTGTTACTTGGATTAAGCAAGTGATATGTAGTGAGTGCATAAAATAATGTCTAGCATACAACAACCACTCAATAAATGTGAACTATTAGAAGAGAGTGGAGGTAGAAGGTTCGCCACAAGGCTCCACACAGAAACCCTAGACTTCAGGTGGGTAGCTGCGGATGAGGGTTGAAAAACCTTTCTGAAAAGGTTTAGAGGCTGGTGTGCTGCCAAGAACCTGCGTCAGTCCTGAAGGTGCTCCCCGGAGCTCCGGGCTGAGAAGGCCTCGGGTCCTCACTCCCTTCCCACCAAACAAGTCAGGGATCTTCTGAGACAGCCCTTCTGGTGGGACGCCAGAGTGCACAGCCTGGTCCCCCCGGGTGTGCGGGAAATCCGTGGCCTGGGAGCTGAGCACAGCTTCCAGACGAAAACCACCCTCTTGGCCTCCCAGTTCTCACCAAGGGCTGAGACCCGTGCACCACAGCAGTACAGGGGCTGCCCTCTGCATAGCTGTTGTCAAAGGGCTCTGGCTTTCTAACTCTTCTCCCTTTAGGTACCCACACCACTGTGCCTGCTTTTCCACAACCTTATGAGGCAAGGCTGTGCATTCTGCTCTGGCCAAGAATATGAGTAGAGGGGCTGGTGAGATGGCTCAGTGGTCTAAAGCACCTACTTAGAACAAGTTTAGCTAAAGCACAGGGACTGTGGTTCAATCCCCCAGCACCACATACCAGCCAGCCGCGCCCCCTCGTGGGCTGAGCTGGCCACACTCACACACACACACACACACACACACAAATAAATTTTTTTAAAAAAAGAATATGAGTAGAGGGGATAGGTGGGTGCGCCCTCCAAATCTCAAGTACAGTGAAAGATTTTCATGCTTCCTTCTGCCTGCCGTGTTGACTGCAGGTGTTCCACGTGATGCGGTTCCATCCATTGTTATACCTCAGTATGAATAACCTGGAGAAGAGGCACCTAAGGACTCTCAAATTTCTCCCGTGGGTTACCCCAATTTTATTCCCTAACACCACTTCAAAACCTAATCACCTCACCTCTTTCTCTCTCTCTCTCTCTCTCTCTCTCTCTCTCTCTCTCTCTCTGATACAAATTTCTTGAAGGTAAAAAAGGTAAGTGAAAATAAATAAGATATAAATATACAAAGTACAAAGAGTACAATTAGTACAATCACAAATAAAGCTGTGCAAGGGGCTACCACCCTTCGGCTCCCATCTGCTCAGCAGTGTTCACAGATCCCGGCCTGGACCTCAGTCCTGCTTTCTGGCCTCCACACCCTAAGACACATTGCCTCTCCTGCTATATGACCCCAGTCTAACTAAACTTGCTGCTTCAATCAAGCCCAAAAGCCAGAACTGCATCCTGAATCAGACATCTTCAGCTCTCCCATAGTCTCCCCTTCAGATTTGATTTCCTTGTTTCAAGGACACCAGATTTAAAATTTGTTCTCAGGGCAATAGGGAGAGGCATTCTTAATCCCCGCTGGCAGGGCTCAGCCTTGCAGGCTCAGGTTATGGCTATGTCTGCTTCTGTAAGTTTCTTTGTCACCAACACAGTGCATACAAACACCTACATACACATGCACACCACACATGCTTACGAAGCTAAGGAAAGCCATCTAATGTAACTAGCATGATCTCCAACATTGAATCAGCACACATATTTAATATTTATATTAGGGTATCAATTAATAAGAGCTTTGAGCAGGGAAAACAAGATAAAGCCTCAGTGCCAGCACATCACGGCTGAAGATCCTAAGGCAGATTAATCTCTGTAAGCATCTGCTTCCAAAAGCATAGAATAAGAACAATACTACCAGGGGTGGAGGCACATACCTGTAACCCCAGCACTCAGAAGGCTGAGGCAGGAGGTCACAGTGAGTTGGAATATGTCCTAGTGAGTTCAAGGCCAACCAGGCCTACACAGTAAGACCCGTCTCAAAAAACCAAAACAAGGAAGGAATAAAGGGAGGGAAGGAGGAGGGAGGGAGGGAGGGAAAGACGGAAGTACTGCTTAATAAGATTGACGTGGGCAAGTGTACATAAAGTAAAGCAGCTAACAGAGTACCCGAAACTTGTCTAGCAATGATAGCAACGGTGGTGGAGGCGAAGGGGATGATCGCAGGAACAATATTACTGTCTTAAATAGAATGAGGAGAATCATGTCTCATACCACATTCTCTCTGTGTTTCTGCTGTAGCTTCCATAACTCTTTAACTTTTTCCTAATGGATACCAAGCAGCGATTTTTTAATTCTTTACAAATTCCAAGCACTTTAGTAACAGTCTCTTATTCTGCAACAGTACCCATATCATCAGCAAAACATTATCCATTTCCTGGTGCTCTGAAACTATCGTATTTGCTGGTCTAATGGTGATGCCACCTTGCAACCTTCAAAGACTCAAAAGCCTCCCTTTTCCCTGCCAAGCCTCATCATCCACTCCATTGAAACTCATCCTGACTCAGTCCCTCATTTTGAAGCCCATAAGTGCCCCCAAGAGAACACACACACTGAGCAAGACAATTAATCCTTGCTGGAGCTCTTCAGAGCAAAGAAGGGAAGGCCAGGAGTCGTGGGGAGGGACGGAAGGACAGAAAAGCGAATGCAAGTGGCTCAGCCAGGCTTGGGAGAGAAAGGACTGTGTCTACTCATTATGTGCTTCCACTTGGAAGGAAGTCAAATGTTTTCACTGAAAAGCAGGCAGAACATGTTCGCAATTTAGTACATAGACAAACTTCATAAATTAAGGTAAAGAAACCCCCACTGCAAACAGGTGCAATCCCATCTTCTATCTCAGCTGTCATAAATCTAGTCTGGCCTGATGGCAAGAAGTGGGCAGGGTGACAAATGTCCTAAAAGCTCTAATTAGAACAGTATGTTTCTTCCACAGTCCTTTCCTAGTACTCTCTTGTGGGATTATTGTGCTAGTACTATTGCTGCTGCTGCTGCTGCTGCTGCTGCTGCTGCTGCTGCTGCTGCTGCTGCTGCTGCTGCTGCTGCTGCTGCTGTTGCTGTTATGGAAAAGTCTCTGAACAGGATTGGTCTGAGTTTACTCTTTGATGATTGCTCCTCCCCTCATGTTCTTTCCTCGCCTGTGCACAGACGCCTCTACTAAGTGGTCTTCCCTGCTAATTGTCCTTCTCCACTGCCCCCGAAGTGCTTCTACCGGTCCAGCATCCCAGACCTAGGAGTTCTTTGAGGTCACACCTACTTACGTGCCATCTACCAAACACAGGAAACTAGGTGAGACATTGTGGAAATACAGAGACTCTTCCTTAATAGTTTGAAACAGCAAAAGCCATTTGCTGAAGGAATCAAGTGCCAGTGAGGCTGAGCCCCTCTCATCAAAGCATTTTGTGCTTAGAACAAAGAGCTTTCCCAAAGCCCAGCTGGAAGGAGAGTGGGACACAAAGGAGAAAGTTGTGTTATAGAACTCCCATTTCTATCACCCAGAGAGATCCCCTGAAAGCTCTATGAATTAAACAGAAGAGTGGAAAAGAAAATGCCATTGCTCAGAGGGCCTTCAGGTTAAAGAACATGAAAGAATCATTTCTGATATCTGCCCCCAGCAATTCACTCTCATGGTCATAACTCCACAAGAACTAACTATAACATGCCTACAAACAATGAGATTATTTGAAGCTGATTTTTATGTAATTTCTCCTGTTGTGCATTGGCTTCCATCTGATGTGCTGAGGTCATGTCCAAAATTGTGACGCAAACCAAGACCTCCAACAAAATTCACAATAGGGGTCTCAAGTTGCCTTCCAAACCAACTGAATGTTGAGAGGAGTCAATAATCATTGATCGTTAGCCTAACTAACAAGAAATATCATCATAAGTGACATAAACAACTATATCATAATCTTTGGGACTGCACTGAAATTCTTCAGGATCATTAACAGTAAGAGCTAACATTAACTAAATATTTACCATGTGCCAGAAATTAATTATGCTAAAGTCAAGTTAAGCAATTTATAATCCATCACACAAATATTAAGACTGAACAAGAGCTTCAACTTGGCGGGAGAATAGAGCAAGGAAGAAGCTACAGCTGGGAGGCTGCCCCACTCTTGAAGATACATTCCATCCACTCTACAAGAGCCACATGACCAGTCTGAATTAAGTACCACCTTCTGCTTCTAGCAAAAATTTTCTTTTCTTCTGAGACCCGCTACCATGCAGTTAAAAATTAAAGAACCTCTTTATTAAGACTACAGTAAAGATATTTTCCCCTCATAAATATTTGTTAAGACACACAACAGGGCTGGGTAGCAGTGGATCGCAGCCCCGCTTACACACAAGCATCACTGGGAGTGTTTTAGAAACAGTGTCCAGAAGTGAGCTCATAGATTCTGGTTCAGTCAGGAGTGGACATCTAATGTGCCATTAGGACTGAGAACTGCTTCAGTCTGGGTGGTGAAACTCAAATGCAGAGGCATCTCCACTAGTTTGCAAGGCCGGAGTAACATTGCTTGAACAACAGAAACATGCAGGTGGGACCTTTGTTCTGCAGATGCCACCATCTGGTGTCCCTGCATGTGGCCCCTCCTCTGTGCACAACCTACCTAGAGACTCTCCCTTGTCACTGAGCACAGACATAATGCAGGGGACCAACCCACGAGCCTCAGTTTCACTTCATCATCTTCTCAAGCCAAATTGCCAAATGCAGTCACTTTCTGAGGTACTGAGACTGGGCTTCTATCTATAAATGGGAGCAAGGCACACCCCTCAGCTCTGAGCAAAGGCACTGCCTATGCTTTCTCCTTCCAGTATGATCCCTTCTGCTCTTCCCTCTCCAGACAGTTCAGTACCCTGTTGGCAGATGAACCAGCTCAGACTACATATTCTCTACTTTAAAACCGTCTGTGGTCCCCAACTCATGAGAAGCAAAGCCCTAAATTGTTAGCTTGGTGAAACTTGTGCCCAGCTCTGTGGCCAGGCCCACCGCTAAGCCTTGTGCCTCCCTTCTCCCCTGCTTGGACTCCCGTGCTGTGGACTGTCTCTGAGATGCTGCTGCTTCCTGTGCTCTGTGAAGCAGCCTGGCTCAGGCCAGCCTTTCTCGTTCTCACCGCATCCTCGGGTCAACCTGATGCACTGATGAACGTCTGCACATGTCATCCCTCCCTTCTTTCTTTCCTTCCTTCCTTCCTTCCCTCTTTCTTCTCCTCAACCCTACTGAGATGAACAGATTAAAGCTACACACAGTGAAGTACACAGCAGATGCTTCACCTGTGCCTCCAAGCCCAGCCTTCTCGAATAGAAGCAGCCACAGCCCTTCCGTCATCCCTGGGAGCGCTCCGTGGAAGCTGGCCCTTGCTCACTTAGAGGTCCCATGAGCCTAGAATAGTGCCTAGAACATGGCAGGCCCAGTGTAGATAGCTGCTAAGTGGGAAAAAGATGAACGAGCAAGCACATCCTTCACGACGGGGCTGAAAGATGACGAATGGCCTCCACTCTGTAAAGCAAATCCCTTGTGTCGTGGGGAAGGTCCCTTATTCTGACTTAAAACTATCTATCAAGTGATGGGTTATTTAACACTGTCATAATACTAAAACCCTGATTAATACTACACAGCATTTGTATTACCCTTTGTACTTTTCATTGTATTGTCCCATTTATTATTTCAGTCCGTCCTCCTAATAAATAATCTCATTTCCCTATTACAGATGAAAAACGAAGCACAAAGGTAGCAGGACTTGATCCAAGCCACAGTGCTAGGTGGGAGCAGAGTCGGACTCTGCCCTGGGGTCCCTGCAGGCCCCAGCTCCCCGGAGCTGCCGCTGTGCTGGCGCCGCACCTCCTCCCATGCCTGCCACGGTGAACAGAGCATTCCCAGCCCCCAGGCCCTGCTCACGGCGCCTGAGTGGGCTGTGCGGAAGGTGAAGGACTTTGTCCATGTGACAGGTGCTTTCTCCTTCTTCATCTGGGATAGTCAAAAACCTCTACCAAATCAGGACAAGGCAATGGAAGCCATCATTTAAGACCACATTGACCCTTAAAGAAAGGAAACGAATGAGAGGAGAGCAGCAGGCAGGCTTCGATGTGCAGAGCAGCCTGGGAGCAGAGACGAAGCACTAGCAGGATCCAGTGCCCCGTCAGGGAGCCAAAAATGACTCCACCAGCTGGCTCCGGCTTAGAGGGCTTCAGGAGGCTGCCACCACATGGAAGGAAGCTTAGCACCCTGATGAGCTCACTGCTACGGTCACTCGCTTAGCCTTTGTCAGGGCGCAGGTCCTCTCTGGCTGGAATCACCAGGCACCCCAGTTCCTAGACACACAGTCCTGCTCGTATGGCTGACAGGACCTTCTAACAGACTGCCTCAGACTGAGAGAACAGAGCCAGAAGAGGGGCGACACTGAGAGGACGCCAGTCACGAGGTCTCTACCTGGTTAGGCCTTGAGAGAGACGGTGCCCAAAAAAGAAGCCGTGCTCTTTCGTATGACCTCACTTTGGGAAGGACATCATGTCAGCTCTGCCACATGTTAGTGACCGCACATTGCCACTCAGGGCTCGCACGGGGTGTGCACTGCAGGATGCAGGAATCATCGGGGCCACCCTGGAGGCTGCCTTCCACAGACGTTACAAGGCTTCAGAGCCACATGTGTGAGTTCTCCTAAAGACTATGTTCATTTTTAAGCTCTCAAGTGGACTGGATCAGACAGTGTGGATTACCATGTCTACGGCTAAGTGGGCTCTGTAATTATAACAGCATTATTTACCTAACAAAATCCTTTAGCAAATGTCTGTGAGTCAAGCACATCCTCAATTGACATAGCAAGTAAATGATATGGAAATACGTACCAAGGAATTAAGGGTTTGAAGCTGAATGTCTGTATCTGAATCCTGGCTCTGCAGACTTCTAGATGTGGAGCTTGTGGCAAGTGCTGTCCCTGCCCTGACCTCTGTCTTTATAGCTGGGGAAACACTGCCTCCCAAGGAATCCCTGAGAGTTGTGGGCCCACAGCTGAGTCGTCCCTCTGACCAGCGTGTCCAAGTGCCTCCTTGTCACTGGCACTGAATTAAACACTCAGTACATTCACATCTGACTTTCTGATTGTCTTTCTTAAATATCATAAGAGGATACTGGGACTCAGACCTAACGGTCTTTCCCACACCCTGACAAATATGTACTTTACCACCTCTGTCCAGTCATTTAACTGTCTTGAGAATCAGTTTCCTCACACACGACCTGTAAATAATTAACTATAAATGCAATTAAGTATGTGACTCATTGAGGAACAAGCAAAGTGATGTGAGGTTATAGAGGAAGGAGGAGTTAGAACACTGGATACTATGAGTTACATTTTTCTTTGATAGTTATGGTTTGTGTCTGGCTGTCCCCCCCGTAGCCTCTGTCAGTCATTCGGGCAGGCTTCTAGAGTTCGTGATTAGTTCATGATCCAATGCTGGGGTTATAAATATGGGTGCTACACGTGCCCTGGGACAGGCAGCCTGAATGTAATCTAGGGAGGGGAGAGCCTTGTTTAACTGCCCCAGCTGCTGCTCCTCCCTTTGTTCTTTGCAGGTTTTGCCACCATGAACTGCTGCCCTTTGCCATATGCCACTCTGCCTTGGAGCCAGTCAAATATGGACCGAAACCTCCACTAACTGTGAACTAAATAAACTTTTCCTGCCTTTGTTGTGGGTGTCAGGTATTTTGTCCCAGCAATGAAAGAAAAGTAACTGACACTTTGATTCTTTTCCTTTGCTCTGTAGAGGAAAAAGTAGCAGAATATTGGTTTGTTGGCTTATAAAGAAAGACTTCAATGTTGTTCTCTTCTCACCAAAACCAACACATTCCTAAGACCCCTTCAAGCCCTGACTCCAGGTACTGCAGATGTGGCTACACAGTATCCCCGGAGACACCATGGGCCGGCGCCCCCAGGCCCCCTCTGGATGCGCAGCACTCAGCGGGCACCACTGGAGGGGAAGCAACACAAAAGCAAAAAAACACCCACAGCGTAACAGAAACATGGGGGTGATCATGATGAATTTTCAGGTTTGATATCAAACAATCAAACACAGAACAAGTCATTGTAGTCTGTGGTTAGAATTCAAACTGATACAAAAAAGAAACCAGTTCAGTGTGCTTTGTGCAGACCAGCAGGAGACAGGCAGTGATAAAACACTTTGGATGTAACATGATTTATAGGTTGAGGCTGGCGGGTGGGAAATAAAGACGGATGGAGAGAAAAGGACACGTAATAGCCACTCTTGTGGCTGAGGGCAGAGGCAGAGTGGGGAAGCTGAAGGCAAGGGATGGGCAACACAGGAGAGCTCTCTGCCTCTGTCTGCCTAAAGCAGATTCACAAAGACAAAGGGCTCTGTGCTCTCCCGCCTCTACCAGGAGAACAGAGGCTACCCAGGGAGGACCCCTTCAGGCTTCTGTCGCCTGCTGATAGCACCAGAGGAGCCCACACTAACATGCTTCACTACCTTTCAGCAAGGAAAGGTTCCGGGGCCAGAAGCAACAGTCTGTTGCAGCCTCGTTTTGGAGACAGCGCACCAGCACTGGCACCAGATGTTGGGCGTCTGCTTCCCCCACACACGCCCTGATGCTGCCTTTGGAGACTCCAAGTCCTCCTCCTTTGACTTATCACCACCCTAAAAATGCACCATGCTTCGTTGCAGGTACCATATAAGCTGCAATCCAAGCCAGCTCTTCAAGAATTGTTTATCCCCTGGATGTCTTCACGTACGTAGGAAATCTACACGCTAGTGAACTCGTTTTTCTCTTGTTCATCTGTCCCTTGCCATGGATGCCCCACTAAGCACCCACAAAGGTCACTTTTCACCTCAGCAGCCAGTAAGAATTTCCCAGTGAAAGGAATACCAAAGGGGTGTTAAAAAAAATCAGTAATATTTGATATCCAATTTTTAAGTTATTCCCTAATGTGCAGAGCTGTTATTTCTTTTCCATTCACCCCAAGCTATCACAAAAAAAAAAAAAATCTATTACCCACAACAGATGCAACCTATGCTGATGATGCTTTCAGAAACTAAAGACAGGGCAAGTGATAGCACCCAGCCTAGAGCGAAGCCAAGAAGACATCGAGTGCAGAATCCAGGAGCACAGCCTGGACCGGAAGGAGCTGGCACTGGGGCCGGGCACTGCCCAGCAGACGGAAGCCCATCGCAGCTGTCCCAGGGGTACAGAAGGGCACTGCTGGGGCCCCGTGTAAGAGCCACGTGAGTCACTCCATCACAAAGAAGCAGCTTTCTATTGTAGTCCTAGTGTCAGAACCTGCAAGAGCAAATAAAATCCAAAAGGTACAGTAGATACGGTGAGAGGGAAGGAATCTACTCAGTGGGAAGGGAAAACTGGGGTGAAGCAAAGGAGAAAAGCAAGAAAGAAGGAAGGGAAAAACATATATCTATGGATATACAAAGGATAGCTTGGATAATTGTACTGCTGATTTCTACCAGTCTATTGAAAAGAGCAGTTAATGCTTAAATTTTTGTCTTCTTTTTAATTTTTTGGACCAATTTTCTAAGCTTATGTCTGGTAATCTGAACAAGTAATTTGAAGACAGCACTATGCTACTGCTATTCAAATGCTATTGAGTTCCTATCATCTTGGTTAGTGAAATTCTGTATCACTTCTAATTTTTTATTATTTGTATTCTTTTTAAAAATATAAAAAGATGCTTCCACAGGCAAGAGAACTTAAGAATGTCTAGCTTATATCTGTGTGCATACACATATATATAAATATATCTATGCATATATAATGCATATCTTTAAGAGCATATGCATATGTTTGAAATAAGTTTTAACTGCACCTAAAAATGATACAATTCCTATCCTCGTCTCTGGCAGAAGGCATTCGTCAGCAAGTCCTACCTAAAGAGGAGGGTGATGAAGTGTCCTAGCAGCTGGTGCTAAAATTCCTTTCTAGAGCAGGAAGTGCTTTTGCTTAAAGCGGTTCACTGATGAACACTGAAAGCTGAAGAACAAAAACTATAGTTTGGGATGGATTTTTTTCTTTTCACATTGGCTGATGTCTGGAAATACCTTTTAGGGTGCTGCGTCTGGAGAATAGGCGGTACTGGCTCCTCATGCCCAGAAGCCAGGGAGCTGCTGAGCACCCACATCCCATGGTGCGGAGGACTGACCCACCCAGGGATAGCTGCCTGGGCCTCGATGCGCCTAGCACCTAGCACCTAGGTTAGCCAATGAGATGAGCAAACAAGTGCTGTCGATATGCTGTCATATGGCAGAAAGAGATAAGGAGGCCAGACGAGAGGGGAAAGGTTGCTGAATAACACATGATGACCCTGGAGGACTTTTAAGAGGTCATAACGTTGAATATGCAATTTGAAGTTGTTTTCATAGTGCTTATCCAAACCCTCCCCTCCTTGGCACCCCAGACTTCAATAAGTCTGCTGTATGTGTGCACAAGGTCCTCAGGTAAATGGATGGTGTAGGGGATGGATCATGCATGGGCATGTGTGCCTGAGGGCGTGTGCATTATGGGAAAGAAGCCATCTGGACAAGAGGAAAAGACAACAATTAGTTCCAAAGAAGAGAACAGGATTCCTGTAGGGATAGAAATGCAAAGTCATGGGGCTGGGGAGATGGCTCAGTAGAATAAGCGCTTGCCTGGCAAGCACAAGGGTCTGAGTTCAATCCCCAGTTCCACGAAAGAAAGAAAGAAAGAAAGAAAGAAAGAAAGAAAGAAAGAAAGAAAGAAAGAAAGAAAGAAAGAAAGAAAGAAAGAAAGACAGGCACTCCTTATAGATGAAGTCCTCATAATTATACAAAATTTTTACAAAAAAAAGAAACAAAAAATTAATAAATCTCTAATATAGAAAAACAATGGCAACTGAGTAAAAGCAAATGTACACACGAAAAAAGAATACTTATACTTTTTACTACTGGTTCATTGCATAGACTCTCAGCTTTGTGTAAAGTCTCAAGGAACCTTTTGCATATGTCTAGAGAGATGTACTTAAGGTGAGAGATCCCTCCTGTACTTGGTCATCTGATAACCAGAGAGAAAGCACGCTTTTCAAAAAGAGGACCTGAACCCACTTTATGTCCCTACAGGAATGTCACCCACTAGAGAAAGGTCAAGTGTGGTGATAGTAGAGAGCTGAAGCAATCGGAAAAGATAAGAGGATTAAATTAAAATAAGATGTTCTCATTAATAAGTGAAGAGATTAAGCAACTCTTTGTCACAGTACAAGTTATTCATATACAGTCTATGGACAAAAGGGTGATAAGTACTCTTGTGCATTTATTGAAAAGTGAAAAAAAAGGTAGTGAAGTAGAGGTACTCAGCAAACGCCATCTGAAAATTGCAGGATGTCTCCCAGGGAGTGATGTAAACTAATGTGTAGGGAACAAGGAGGGCTCGGACCAGAGGTCAGCTGTCTAACAACTGCAGGACACAGTGAGACTCTGAAATGCTTTGCCCTGAGAGTTGTTTCCAACTGTAATGGGATTTAGTGATAAGAAATAAAGAAAACCATAGGAATTTTCCATTTTCTGCTGGTATGAAACTTCTGACAGCTCATCTAACCCCTTGGTGTCCACATCTCCAAAGTCACTTAATGAAACAGCAGTCATCCAATACCAGGAAAACTCTGCAATAATAGTTTCCCTGTGAACCATGATTCAAAATAAATAGATACAGCCAGACACACAGCCTCTCTTCCAAAGTGGTTTCCAAAAAATATAGCGAAGTCTAAGTCTTCTTCTACATGGACCATATCCATTGTCTGCACAAAATCAGGACACACATTCTGCTTGTTGAGTGAACCAAGCTCCAAACAAGAAGGAATCTTCCTTTGAGTTTCTGACATTTTAATTTAGCTTAACAAATACACTTGCAATTTATCATACAACCTTTCCATCTTGATGGTCAGTAAAGGCGACACTTCCCCTGAGATAGGAAAACCTAACATGATTAAGGGAAAAAGGGAAAGCAGCATTTAAATTCTCTGATTCACACCAACTTTGCTGACAACACCCTCTCCAGTTATCCAGCCCAATTTCCATCAATCCTTTCTGTGTTGACAGACTGACTGCTTATTGATTAAAGGCAGTATGAGTTCTCCCTAAGCCGATCTCTGGGCAGTGGAGGGAGACTCCCCCTAGCTTCCCTCACTGTGGCCCATTGAAGAATTCAGAGAGGGCAAGCCAGCTCCCCCCTCCCCCCGGTACTCAAGTTTCATTTCTTTAAGGATTCAATGGGTTCCTTTTTAACAGGATAGGGCAAGGAAGTCACAGGAGCCAGTAGGGAATAGCACTAAAACAGAGATCGGGGCGGAATATCTGCTCTGCTGCTACTGTCAAAACTTACCCATATGGAAAACACCTACCTCCTAAAGTTTCACAGGCCATGAGTCTAGCCACAGAAGACTCAGCTGCTTCTTTGCCCTTGTGAGACCAAAACCGAAGTGTCAGCAGGGCTGTGCTCCATCCCTTACCCTCGGGATCAGATTATGCTGAGTCTCTCAAGCTGCTGGCTGATGTTGGCTCTGTGGAGGAGAGAGATTCTTGCTCTCTGGTGGCAGTGGGCTGGTTCCAGAGACAACCCATGCTCCTTGGTGCCTGGCCCTACACTGCCAACACCAAGCTATGGAGCCCTTCTCACACGGAGAATCTCTATGGCCCTTCTGCTTCACCTTCCCAGCTGGCTCCACCTCCTGCCATATCTATGACTGAAGACAGACATATCTCTCTCTGCTTTTACAACTCTGTGCAGAGTTCTTCTGTCCTTCCTTGCTCCAGTGTGCTTGTGTGCAATGACTATTGGATTTCAGCCACTTGTCTCTAATACCCTGGATATTTCAATTTCCTGGTCATAATTACAAAAATGTGTAATTTGATATTCACAGTTATGCCCGTCACTATTAAAGAAAACTGTCATGCACAATGTGCATTGACATGAGACTGTAGTTTTATACAATTATGTCCACATGCTTCCTGTAGGTACACTGAAACTAATGAATGTCACAAATCTGATAGCATGAAAAATGTAGCTAGCTTATATAATTTTAAAATCTGGTAGTTTATTCAAGCTTGAGCTATTTCAACAGAGTGCCTTGTCTCTCACTTTTGTAAGTGAAAGTTTGAGAGTCTGAGAATGTAAAACCTGTTTGTAAAGGGTGTACTTGTCAAAATCAAAAGTTCATACTAGAAAAAAAAAGTTTGTGCAGTTATATGGGGCCCACCTGGATAATCCAGAATAATCTTCCCACCATAATCTTAATTATATCCCTAAAATTCATTCACAGCAGTGCCTAGATTAACATTTGATTGAATAAATAGAGACCAGAGTCGTGGGGAGACTAGAATGCTGCATACAGAAGTACCCAACGACACAAACTCTGCTGGACTGTCCACCCTCAAGGTCAGAGAGGGGCTCCCACTCAGTAAGAATCTCTTACATTAAACACTTGCACAGACAAAAAGTCCCTAAGGAATTGACTGACCTTGTCAGATACAGAAGTTACATTTCTTGTTATATAGGTCTTTTTTTATCTTGGTCTTAACCATCCAGCAGAAAAGTATAAAAAGTAAAGCCATATTAATATGCTGAGCTGTAGAAGACTCAAATCAACAACTTCTGATATTGCCAGTCCTATGGATAACCCACTGCTATTATGGATTACTGGACTATATTGGATTACTTTTGCTGAATTCACACATCTACAATATTTAAATGGCAATGGAACACCCATCTCTGAAAAAAATAAACAAAAAAGGGGATACAAATGAAGGACAATTTTGTATCTGTATATACAAAATAGTTAGGATAGATATACAGCTACTTTCTCTTAATTCAGTGAGAAGAAAAATTTGTACTAATAGAGTTTGGACAGGATATCATGTCTGCATCTTGTACTATGAATAACTACAACGAAGACAACAATGTGCAATGTATTAATTATTGATACTGTCCTACTAACCTGTTTTGAAACTATCTCATTGCTATTTGTTTCTCAATAAAATTAATAAAAAAGTAAAAATAAAAATTAAAAAAACAAACAAAAAGCCCCTTAAAATATCCAAGATGAGCCAGCTTCCTATTGCATAAATCACATTATTATGAATATAATTGATCAAACTAAGAGAAAAGAGGCCACAATTCCCTTTTATTGCTTCACATTTTCTCTTTTACCATCATTTCTCTGTGCTTCTTAACAAATACTCATTTTTTACTCACTTTTGTATTCTTGGCCTGAAGTTAGGCTCTACACTTGCTGACACTGCCCTTGCTAGCACACAGACCGGGCCCTCTGTGCTGGTCCCTGAGCTATTTTCTGTGCCAGTCCCTGAGCTCTTCTCTGTGCCAGTCCCTAAGCTGTTCTCTCAGCTCTCAACTCACCTTCTTGCTGTGCATAGATTCTCTCCGTACAGACCCTAGAGGAGCCTAGGGCCATGACCCGTCGGTCATCCCTCACTGCAGCTTCATAATGCTTCTTTGAAGATACCACTTTCCTTTCCTCAAAAGCACGAGTCTTGCTTCTGTACAACTCCTCTCTAAATTCCTAATGCCAAACCATCACCAAATAGAGCACGTCCCTCAGACCCTTGTGTTCCTGCCCTGAGAGGCTATGTTAGCACATTTCCAGGTTCTGATAACTGGAACATCTCTCTTCCTTACCACATTAACTGCAGCTGCTTCCTGTGCTTCTCAATTCTGGGGTGACCCCACATTCATCTTCCTGGTCTACTTCAGCCCTCCAAAACCTGTGCAACCAATCTCCCATATTAAAGTCCCTCTGTGGAAATACTGAGTGTGAGTGCTGTTTCCTGGCTTGATCTTGCCAGATGCAACCTCCTTTGGGCATGTAAGACTCAGGTGAATAAGAAAGGGCCCATACCATAGGGCACTTGGATTTGAATTGGCCTTAGAGATGGGGGACGCACTGCCAGGGAACCTGACTTGCTCCAGCTCACAGCCGGTGGAGTGGGAGCTCCCGGACGCCTGGCCCGGGGCTTCTGCTACAGCTGCAACGCACCAGGTGCTGGCATGTAAACCCAGAAGCAACCAATATATTGTCCTGAAAAAACTCCCCATTTCATGCTATTCATCTGTTCTGCCCAACAAGCTCCCTGGTAGAGCTGCATACTGTCTACAAAGAAAGAATTTTGTGATGGTCAAAACCCACCATGGAGCCAGCCAAATAGCTCAGTGGATTAAAGTGCCTGCAAGCAGGTGCAGGGGCCAGGGGTTTGATCTCTGGGCCTGCTGTGCTGGCCCTGCCCCCGGTACATGCTGAGACCATAATTGAGACTGGATGTGGTGGCACATGCCTGTAATCCCAGCTTTTGGGAGGCTGTAAACAGGCGGATCGCTATGAGTCTGATCTAGTAGAATACCCTGAATACCCTGTAAGCCCTTCACTAAAATACAAAAAAAAAAAGAAAGAAAGAAAGAAAGAAAGAAAGAAAGAAAGAAAGAAAGAAAGAAAAGAAAAAGAAAGAAAGAAAGAAAAGAAATAACCCACCATGCTCTCCTCAGCATCCCTACTGGAGAACTCAAAACAGCCCGCAGAAGACAGCCAAAGGTGACAAGGGAAGAATCAATTAGTCACAGAGCCTGTTCTTAAAAAAATAAAATGAATCTATGTGACATCTATTCCTAAGGTCTTTTACCATTCTTCAGGAACATAATGTAGCCCTTCAGATGAGAGGGAAAAACAGAGACCAAGAAAGAAATCAAAAAATCAAATTCCTACTGTCACCTCAGCCTGCTGCACTTGAGTGGAGAGATTTCATTCACTCAGCTCCTGTGAGTCTAACATTACTGCGGCAAAATCTAAAGAAATAGATTATTTGTACCCAACAAGTTAACTGTCTAGTTACAGAGACATCATTGTGTACAAAAATAAGAAAAATACTAAGTATATAAGCAAATAGTTGTGCCCCTCCAACAGACAGTTTTATTGTGTTATGTTGCTTTGTTTTACTTTTGAGACAGGGTCTCACTCTAATTCAGGCTGGCCTTGAGCTCAGTATGTAGCCCAGGCTGGCCCCAGACTTTCTGTCTTCGCTTCCCAAGGCTGGTGCCACCACGCCCCTGCTAAAAAGTCACTGAGAGAAGCAAGAGGCAAAAGAGTGAAGTACATTGAGGAACTAGAGCTCAGGGAATGAAAACTTGGATTTGCCTTGGGGAAAAGGCTACCCTAACCAGAAAATCAGAGGCTTGAGGAGCGTTTAACAGAACTTACTGAGCAAACTACTTGGTTTTGATGTGCTTCCAATGTCAGTGTGATGGTGCCTTTACTGGGAGATAAAGTTACAGGATCTGTCTCAGAACCAGTGTAGGGAGGTGTCACCTTTCACTGTGTTAGTCCTTCAGGCTGCCATAAACTTGATGGTTTAAAATGATGGAAACTCCACTCTCTCCAAGGAGCCAGGAGGTCCATGTCAGTGTAGCAGCAGGGAGAGCCTTCTCTCCGATGTCTCTAGGGAAGAGTCCCTCCTCCACTCTCCCGGATTCTGGTGACCTCAGACACTGAGGCTAGTGCAGCTTGCCTGTCTTCGGGGGGTTTCCTCAGCGCCCCTAGGCGCATGCTCCTATAGGGCCACCTGTCACTGTCTGGGGAGCCCGCGGGGTTTATCCTGAGGGACCTCATCCCAAGATCCTCAATGTAATTACACAGGAAGACCACCTTCCTGGGCTGGGGAGCTTAGCCATGGGCCTCTCCACGGGTTGTCACGGCTGACTCCAATGCTACGGCCTCCGCTGGCAGGCTCTTCTCTGCACCAAGACTGGTAACTGACTATGCGTATCTGCAAATTCATCTATTCTGGACGTATCGTGCACACGGAATCAGACAAGGTACTCTTTGTGCCTGGCTCCTTTCACTTGGTGTAATACTTTCAAGAGCCATCTCTGTCGCACCGTTTTTTAGTACTTCATTCTTTTTTATGGTCAGTTAATGTTCCACTATACAGCCATACCACGTCCTAAGTATCTTCTCATCAGTGATTTATTTTGAGTTACTTCCACTTCTTGGTACACTGCTCTTTTAAGTTCTATGCTCCACTAATCACAGATTTTATGCCATGAGCTTTAAAACTGGTCCAGAAAGAGAGGTCCTCAAGTTTTTTAGTCATTTGGAGCTTTCCTTCGAGATAAATGGGAAATTAGCGTTAAAGAATAATTCTCTTGTATTGGATACCCCTTTAACATCTCCACGCCTGCACGGCTGCCTCGTCCCAGCTCTCATCTGACAGTCACCAATGCCTCAAGCCTCTGCCAAGTGCGAACGTGCTTCTGCAATGACCGCACGGAGACGCTGACTTCCGCAGGCGCGCAGCCCGCCAGAGCAGGGGGTCAACCAGCGCGTCCCGGGTCCTCCGGAACACTGTGCCCTCCTCAGCGCCAGCAGGTCGGCTGCCCCTCTGGGCCCCAGGCCCTCACTTCGCTATATTCTCGAGGATACCGGAGTCAGCACGTTTCTTCAGTATAGGTGCAGAAAAGGTAGGGCGCAGGATCGCCACATCCCCGCCGCTCCATGTCAAATCAGTGACAACTCACAGGGGATCTTCATTCATCCTGGTGCCTCTGGCCCCTCCAGGCTGTTGCGCTAAATTCAGAATGACCAGTTCCCCTGAGGGAATTGGTACCTGATTGTATGCAGTATTAGTGATTGCTGTGGCTGATTTCAACTCACCAACACAAGATGATACCAGAGAGCGGCTGCTGGTGCTCGGGAGGGTCACACAGCTCTGTGGCATTTCCAACATGCCAAATAGGTGGCAAAGTTTCAGGAGCACAGATAATAGGAACTGGAGTAAAATAACCAGGAAGGGGTGAGTTTTGGGTTATTGGTACCTTGTAAAAAAAATATTGTCATTTAATTTTAATTTTGCAGAACTTATATTTACTCCTCATTTTTAAAAAAATTTTATTTATTTAATGGATACAGGGTCTTGTTGTGCAGATTGGACTTGTCGTGATCCTCCTGCCTCAGCCTCCCCAGTGCTGGGATTATAGGCATGTGCCACCATGCCTGGTTTCCAGGTAGGCAGGGCATGTGGTGCCAGGGATGAGAACTCAAGTTCTTGTGCTTGCCAGGCAGGTGCTTAGACCACTGAGCTATCTTCCTGGCCCCTTACTCCTCAGTTAAGTTCCTGAATATCTAAATAAGCACTTGCCACTGAGCACAGCCAGTTCTAGCCAACAGCTGCACTCCTCCACCCTCTGGCTGTTTTTTTAAGAATCTAAGGCACGGGCTGGTGAGAGGGCTCAGTGGTCTAGAGCACCTACTTAGAACAAGCTTAGCAAAGCACAGGGACCGCGGTTCAGTCTCCCAGCACCACATGCCAGCCAGCCCCGCCCCCAGGTGGGCTGAGCTGGTCACACACACACACACACACATAAA
>NW_004524622.1:2763372-2769307 GCF_000260255.1 Octodon degus | reverse complement strand
TCTCTCTCTCTCTCTCTCTCTCTCTCTCTCTCTCTCTCTCTCTCTCTCTCTCTGTCTCTCTCTCTCCAAATGCAAATCATTCAGTTATTTACTAACGCAATGGGAAAGTGGGCCACCCTTTCAGTTTCTCTACTGGAGGAGGAACCAACCTGCTAAGAGACTAGGACGCCATAAAACACAGGTACGTGTTCTGGGAAGAACACTCTGTGGACCGTTGATTTTGTGTTTTAGAGAAGACATCTGTTGCTTGTGACTGAAAGAGCCAGAGCCAGGACAATCTGATCCCTATAGGATGAAGATAGGGATTATTTAATGCTGAAATTAAAATGAGCACACATGCATTCAGACAGTTAAAGCACATGAAGCAGCGCCCTGCTCCCACCACCTGACGCGGGAGGAAGAACCCGCTGCCTCTGCCCAGCCGGCTGGCACTGGCTTTCAAGAGCAGCCAAGCCCTGGTCACCTCCTGTCACACTGTGGCAATGGGCAGCAGAAGCGACATTGTGAGGCCCAGAGAAGGCTGACTAATTTAAGGAGGAATTGGCAGGTGATGATAGAAAGCTCCATGTCTCTGAGATCTCATTAGAAAACATCAACCTTGAAACTTCAGTTTTCTCCTTTGCTAAGAAGCTGTGTGGGCTGCTGGGTTTCGGCTCCGGTTGTCACTGCAAATGCTGCTTGGCAGGAGCAAGACGCTTAGGCAGCTGACGTGCTTCGAAGGGCTTCAAACATGAACCAGCTCTTCTGCCTTCTTCTTCTTCCTCTTCTTCTTCCTCCTATTCTTCTTCCTCTTCTTCCTCTTCCTCTTCCTCTTCCCCTTCTTCTTCTTCTTCTTCTTGTTCTTCTTCTTTTTCTCCTTCCCAAATATAGTGCCAGGAATGAAAACCTTGCTCATCCTATTTCCCAAACTTGGCAGCTGTGACAGTTTTATTGCAGCACCTTATTAAACTGTAGCCATAGATTTACATAATTAAGCCTGAGTCTGCTTTTCTCCTCCCTGCATTTACACCTGTCACTCACTGCAGTGGGGCAGGTGATTCCAGCTCCTCTCAAGTGAGAACCTGGGGTTGGAGCAGCGTCAGCCCCCATGCCAGTGAATGTCCTCGATGAGGCACAGCAGGGACGGGCTTGCGGTGAAGAGAATGGCTTCTGGCCTTGCAGCAGGAAGCTGCTGACCTTCTGCATTGCGTCTGAAAGCAGAAAGGTGCCTCAAAAACCTCCTGAAGCTGCTGTAGAGGTTGCAGGCTGGTAACGTGAGCCCGATGTAGCCCTCAGAGTTATTACCCCCGGCTATTGTGAGGCGTGTGTTTGCATTTAGTTCGAATTAATTATTGATTCTTCAAAATGAGGACTTCGGGGGCTGGCAAGACAGCTCAGCAGACCAAAGCGCTCTGTCGCAGTCAAGCAAGCCCAGTCAGAAATATCATCCCCCTGCCAGAACCACACTGTTATCACTGTAAAGGTGACTGTTTACTCATTGTTGTCATCACACTAACACTTGTGTAGCTCACGTTACTGCTGAAGGAAGTGTGACTTGATCCTTAATGCCTCATTAAGTGCCACCGGCACTCACCAAAGGGACTATGGGCGGTGGTGTGACATCCTCCTAATTAGCAGCTCCTTTTTGATGACCTCCTTGTTACCAGCAAGGGTGCTGAGCGGTTAGAGAAGCTCAAGTCCCCATGCCTGTGGCCCAGTGCCCGCTCCTGAAGAGTGCAGGGGGCGCCATGCAGGTGCATGCGGTCCGCAGAAGGTTTGTGTGCACACAGACATCGATTTAGACCCTGTCTTGTCTCTGACTAGGATGCCACAAATTACAAGATGCTGGGGGTGGGGGGAAGGAGATTTAACAAAGGAAAAGCAAACAAGAGCACACAGTGGAACCAGAAATGAAGCTAAAAATGCACATGCATATATGTTTCCACAGGACACAGACTCAGCTCCTATGTTTTCAGGGGCCCAGTGCAAAAAAAACACCTTAATCATTTTGCCAAAGAGTTTCTAGTAAAAAATGGAAATGGGTGCTCTAAGAGGTAGAAGTAATAGGAACAGGAAGACCTCAAGGAGCTTTTACATGGAACGTGAATGTTAGCAGTGAGTAAGCACTGGCCTCAACAGTGCCTTTATGGTAGACACAGCAGGGAGAGTCATGTAGCTTAGCCTAACAGTGGCACATGCCTGCAATCCCAGCACTCCAGGAGGCTGAGGCAGGAGTATCACAAAGTCACATACAGCATGGGCGACTTAGTGCCTCAACATCATAACCATAATAGTAAGAAGGGTCTGGTGGTGTAGCTTAGTGGAAAGGCCCTGGACCTCGTCACCAAAAGATATTCATCTGGTTGCACCTAATTCATTGCCATTGATGGTGTCACAGCCAAGCACATTTCAGAGAGAGATTCCTGGGTGTGAGCAGAGGAGGGTTTAAAGTGGACAACGGACGGCATCTGTACACATTCATGTATATGAATGCATTTTATGTGTCCTTATGTGTAACTTTTTTAATTATTACCCGAAGTTACCAATATGTCTATGATCTCCAAATACAGTGAAAATGCCTGGCAGCAGCTGCACCCACAAGCGCTAAGTGGAAGCCTAACTCAGGCGCATGCTTCCGGGTCCTGCAGCTCTTGGAGTCACCATGCCTCTAAAGCCACTGCTAGCATCACTGCCTTTGGCTCCTGTTTCCGCAGAGCCCACAACTTCCCTAGGCGCAAATGGCCTGGGATGCAATGCCTGCGCTCTGGGCACTGAATCCTGCTGCCTTTAGGACTTCGAGGAGGATAATTAACTTTCTTATTATCACACATTTTATAAAAATGGAGGCTCCTAATTGCACCTCCTTTATAGGCTTGTTGTAAAGATGAAATATTAATAGATTTAAGGTCTGGTACACAAATAGCATTTAATGAATATTGACCATTGTTTATTAAACAGTATCTTACTTTTTGCATATCTTCTTCTCACTAAGCAACAGCCATTGCAGAAATATTGTAGCTCCCTGGAGACTTTCGTTCATACTGTACTCTATGATATACTTATTAATCTCGGGTTATGTTATAATTTGCCTCCCAATTAGAGTGCAGGTGCTATCGTATCACAGGTGTCACCTAGTCCTACTGCCTCATTTTACATTTGCTGGAGAAAACAGAATGTCAGCCCAGTGAAGTAACATTGCTGACATCCCCGAAGTCCAACCTCAGCAAATGGCACCCTGGATCAAGAGGCAGCCACTTCCTTTCCAGTCTAATTCTTTCACCACCACAGCTTCTCACAACCCTAACAATCCCTGACACACAGCAATCTCCTGCACTCCCCTATTTATTTCCCAGTATAATGATGATTCTCAAGTATTTTTCTCTTCTACAAAGCCTCCCCCAAGGTCTCCTTGCAAACATCCCACTTAACATTTGCACCTGGTGAGCCCAAGGCTTTCAAGCTCTATGTGTTCTAAGGGCCTCATCACCTGAGTGAACGGAAGTCCCCAGGGAGCTTCCTGTCCTCCCACCTGAGTACTCGTCCAACATTTTGTATCTGCTGATGACCCCAGGATCCACATAATAGCTAAGCAGAAAAGTTGCATATCCCCAATTCCTCCCTCTTCCTTATCCTGTACATCAATACTGTTAATTTTGCTTACAAACTATTTCCCAAAAGTGTCCTTTTGTAGTAATACCTAAGCCACTGACCTAATTTGGCTCAAACTTTTCTACAGCCACTTGATGTGTTCCCTTGAGAAGCCATAAGCACTCAAGTAAAGCAGAAAGTAAATGGTGTTTACTGAGTCCTGTTGCATGCACAGGCATAGTGCTAGGAGCTTATAGAGTTATTATCATAGTGCATAGGGTATCCTAATTTTACAGATGAGGAAGCTAAAGCTTTTAAACTGTTTATAAATGCTGTTGTCATATTTAAAAACTAAAACAAGCTACTGACATCAGAGTCTATTACAACAATAAGTCCAAGAGAAAGAAAAGGGAGTACTTACCAGTACAAGCAAAGAAAGTAACAGTGCAGAAAAGGTCTTCCCACAAGATCTGAAGCCTTCATAAAGGCATGTACCACAGGTGACCTAGAATAGCAAAAGCAATTCTGGTCAGCAAGGGCAAGGCAGGGGGCATCACAATCCCCAATTTACATTAGACTATAAAACTACCAGGTGCTGAGGAAACTGGCTTTCCACATGCTGAAGATTGAAATTAGATCCATGTCTCTTACAATGTACTAAAATAAAATTGAAATGGATCAAAGATCAAATATTAAAACAGAAACATTTAATCTCCTGGAAGATACAATAGGTAAAACTTTCAAAGACATAGGTATAGGCAAAGACTTTATGAACAAAACCCTGACTTCACAGGAAATACTACAAAGAATCAACAACTGATATCATGTTGAATTAAAAAGCTTTACCACAGCAAGAGAAGCCACCAACAGAGTGAAGAGACTACCCGTAGAATGGGAAATAAATTTACAGCTGCTCTCCAGACAAAGGACTGACATCTGGACTATATAAACAACTAAAAATATCAACCCCCCCTCCAATTTAAAGCCCCAATTCAAAGAACTTTGGTGAACTCTAGGCAACCTGTGGGACTCCTCTGCTAAGCTCTGACCTTCTTTAGCCTCCAGCATGCAGATGTGGAGCTTTTGTTAGTGCCCGTCCGAACTTTTGATGAACTTAGGAGGACTCTGAGTGGCCTACAGGATTCAGGAGAGTTGCAGTCTGTGGGCACAGTGTGGGCAGCCACCAAGCCTTTCTGGAGCCATTTAAGAACTTTGGCGGACTCTGGGTGGCCTGCAGGACTCTGTCTGGGTGATTACTGGGAGCTTCAAAAATGCCAAAAGACAGGAGCAAAAGGCAATCTTAATCCTCTAGCCCACCCGAACAAATCCAGGAGAAAAAGACATACAAGAACTTGGAAATCACACTCCTGAAATCTCTGAAATGATAGCAACTGAAGTAAAGGAAAAAGTCCATCAGGCTATAGAAAAAAATAAGATCAGAAATAATCTCTCAGGTCCACAAAGAAAAGATAACAATCGAGAAAGAATTGCTCAGCACAACTGAAAAGGACATAGACAGAAAAAATAGAGGAGAATAGAAAAATGATGGAAACACTGAATGAACAACACAGGAAATAACTAGAATGTGTGAAACAGATTCAAACAGATAGCTAGGAAATTAAGAACTCCATTGGAAGCTGGAAAAACTGCTTGAAGGAAACTGTAGCCTTTCAGACCTTGAAGGCACTGTTGCAACTAATGAATGTAAAAGTAAAGATCTCTTAAAACTAAAAAGGAACCAGGAAATTACAATTCAGCAGCTATAAGGCAATGCAAAGAAAAATACTATAAGAATAATAAGTGTCAATGAAGCAGCAAGAGAAAGCAAAAATGACATAAAAAGACCATTTGCAGAAGTACTAACAGAAAATGTTCCAAACATGAGAAAAGAACATGACATATAGATAAGCAAAGCATATACAACTCCACACAGCATAATAATCAAAATCTGAGAAATTCAGCAAAAGAATATAATATTAAAAGCTGCTAGAGAAAAGAAACAGATCATCCACAATGGAAAACCCATCAGAATCATAGGCAGATTTCTCAACACAAACCATCAACTCAAGAAGAAAGTGAAATAAAGTCGTGAAGGAAAAATCTTCAACCCATTTTGATGTATCTGTAAAACTATCTATGATACTGAAAGGTGAAATAAGATCTTTCCATGACAAAGAAAAATTGAAGAAATGTATGCCCACCAAACCAACCCTACAAATAGTACCGACAGATATTCTACAAAGAGACAGAAATGATAACAGCTTCAAGAACAACAGAAAGGAACCACAAAAAAAAACAAGTAATTTAAAAAAGGGGGAAAGCACAGAACTTTATTTTTTTCCATAATTTTATTGAGAAACAAATAGCA
>NW_004524622.1:2750649-2758210 GCF_000260255.1 Octodon degus | reverse complement strand
TTTACTATCAATGCTATTAATTTGTACATTTGAGCTGAGATAGTAGAAAAGAATTCCGCTCTGAGTTCCTCTATGACTTTCTGCTGTTGCTTATTTACTATCGATGCTATTAATTCATACATTTGAGCTGAGCTAGTGTCCTCTATTTTTGTACTGGGTGGGCATTGGATTTCCTCCATATGTTTCTGCATTTGATTCTCTACTGCAGATGTTATTAATTCAAGGATTTCTTTTTTTATTTCCAATCTGAGTTCCTCTATACCTTTCTGCAGCTGTTTCTTTATTTCAGAAGTTGTTGATTCATTGCTTTCAGCTGTGCGATTCCCAATTTGTTCTGTGTTAGTATCCTCTGCACTTCTTATGGGTGGGCTTGGGTTCTGAGATTGCATTTTGCTCCTTCTCGTTGTCATTTTGTGTAGCACTGTCTTCTGAACTTTGTTGTAGATCTTTGGTGCAGTTATAACCTTAGCACCTACTGAAGTTCAGGTGTAGATCTACAAAGTTTGGATTTATCCAGCTGTGCCTGGCTTGGGTCTGGCTGCTTTGCTCAGCTCCTTCCTGCTGCTGCCCTTGGGGGTGAACCTGTTGTGCCCTTCTGGCAAGATGTTCTGCTCCTGGACTAGCTGGATGGTTCTGTCCCCTACACTCTTTGCAGGGATTGCCGTTGCAGGGTTTCACCCCAAGCCTGTATGAGATGAGTCTGGAGGGGACAAGGTAGAGTATGGGGGAGAGGCAGCTCTCCCACACACTCACCGGGCCTGGACTAGGACTGGATCTGGGGGTTCCTGGAATGCGGCAGAAATTCCTACTCTGTGGGCGGGATGGGGGGGTACTACAGAGTGACGGGGGCTTCCCAAGAGGGTGAAAGAGGGTGTCACCCACACTGCGCCTGGGACCAGTAGGTCACGCCAGCACAGGGCAGCCAGAATTTCTCCCACACACTCCCTGGGCCTGGGCTAGGACTGGATCTGGGGGTTCCTGGAACGCAGAGAAATTTTTACTGGGCAGGCAGTGTAGGAGAGGTGCTGTGGAGTGATGGGGGGCATCCCAAGAGGGTAGAAGAGGGTCTCACCCATGCTGCACCTGGGCTAGGACCAGTAGGTCCCGCAGGCGCAGGTTAGCAGGAAGTTCTCCCACACACTCACCAGGCCTGGGCTAGCCCTGGGTCTGGGGGTTCCAGGAACGCAGCAGAAATTCTTACTCAGCAGGCAGGGTAGGGCAGGTGCTGAAGAATGTTTGGGGGCATCCCAAGGGGGTGGAAGAGTGTGTCACCCAGGCTGTGCCTGGGCTGGGACCAGTAGTAGGTCCCGCCGGAGCAGGGTAGCCAGAAGCTCTCCGGGCCTAGGATAGGACTGGGAGTACAGAACCTTTAACAGGACAAAGACGAGTCAATGAATATCAACTATAATCATCAATGTAAATGGCCTCAACTCACAAATCAAAAGAAACAAACTAGCAGACTGGATTAAGAAACAAAATCCAACAATATCCTGAGTACAAGAAATACATTTAACTCAAAAGGAAATTCACAGACTAAAAGTCAAAATATGGAAAACATTCACCCATGCTACAGGAAATCAGAAAACAGCAGGAGTAGCTATCCTAGTTTATGACAATGTTAACCTCAAACCAAAACTAATCCAAAGAGATAAAGAAGGTCACTAAATACTTGCTAAGGGAAAACTGCAAGAGGAAGAGATGACAATTATAAATATATATGCACCCAGTGTAGGAGCACCTTCCTACATAAGACAAATTTTAACAGACCTGACAAATCAAATGAGCAATAATACAATAGTAATGGGGGACTTTAACACACCACTGTCACAAAGAGATAGATGAACTAAGCAGAAAATCAGCAAAGAAGTAAAAGAACTAAACCAATCTTGTGAAGAAACTGACTTGGTGTTTCACCCAGAAAAGAAAGAATGCACATACTTCTCAGCTGCACACAGGACATTCTCTAAAATAAACCATATGTTAACACACAGAGCACTCCTAAATAAATGCAAAGGAATTGAAATTATCTCATGCATACTACCTGAGCACAGTGCAAAAACAAACCGGAAATTACTGACAAAAGAAATTATGAAAACACCATAAGCACATGAAAATTAAATAACAACATAAACAACCAGTAGGTCACAGATGAAATTAAAGAATAAATTAAAAAATATTTACAATCAAATGAGAATGCAGATATACCAAAACCTGTGGGATGCAATGAAAGCTGTCTTAAGAGGAAAAATTTTAGGGATAAATTTGCACATTAGGAAAACAGAACAAGTCCAAATAAATGATCTTATGCTGCACCTCAAGCTCCTAGCAAAACAAGAGCAAGTCAAGCCCAAAGCCCGAAGAAGGCAGGAAATTATGAAGATTAAAGCAGAAATTAATGCATTGGAGATGAAGAAAACAATACAAAGAATAAATGAATCAAAGAGATGGTTCTTTGAAAGAACAAATAAAATTGATAAACCCCTGCAACTTAATCAAAAAAAAAAGAAAGAAAGAAAAGAAAAAACCCAAATTCATGAGATTAAAAAATGAAATGGGCTACTAGGAAGAATGTATGCAATGTGTTAATTGTTGAAACTGTCCTACCAATTTGGTTTGAAACTGTCTCATTGCTATTTGCTTCTCAATAAAATTATGGAGAAAAAAAGAATGAAATGGGCAAAATCACTACAGACTCTAGAGAAATTCAGGAGAGCATCAGTACCCACTTCCAAAATCTTTACTCTCACAGGATGGAAAACACAAAGGAAATGAACAGTTTCCTAGATACATATGAAATGCCAAAGCTGAGACAAGAAGATATACAAACTCTGAATAACCAAATAATGAGAAACAAAATTGAAAATGTAACTTTAAAAAACGTACCAACAAATAAAATCCCAGGTCCCAATGGATTCACAGCAGAATACTACAATAAATTTAGAAAAGATTTAATGCCAACTTTTCTCAAACTCTTCAGTGAAACTGAAAGGGAGGCAATTCTCCTAACCTCATACCTGGAGGCAAGTAATACTCTGATTCCAAAACCAGAAAAAGATCCAACTAAAAAAGAGAACTACAGGTCAATCTCTCTAATGAATATAAATACAAAAATTATCAATAAAATACTAGTAAATAGAATGTATCAAATCATTAGATTATACACCATGATCAAGTAGGATTCATTCCACGAATGCAGGGATGGTTCAACATATGCAAATTCATTAATGTAATACACCACATCGATAGAACCAAAAACAAAACCATATGATCATCTCAATAAATATAGAAAAAGCTTTAGACAAAGCCCAACACTCATTCATGATAAAAACCCTACAGAGAATCAGAATAGATGGTCTATATCTCAACCTAATAAAAGCCATCTATGAGAAACCAACAGCCAACATCAGGCAAAAAATGAAAGTCTTCACTTTAAAATCAGGAACAAGACAAGGATGTCCACTGTCTCCACTCCTATTCAATATAGTTCTGGAAACAATAGCCAGAGCAATTAGATGAGAGAAATAAAAGGAATAAGATTAGAAAAGAAGAAGTGAACTTACCATTATTTGCAGATGACATAATACTCCACATAAAGGACCCCAAAAACTCCACCAGGACTCTTATAGATTTAATCACCAAATTCAGCAACATAACATGATAGAAAGTCAACATCCAAAAATCAGTAGCAAAAAAAATCAGTAGCATTTTTGTACACAAAGAATGAACACATTTCTCATTGAGAGAGAAATTAGGGAAACCACACCTTTGACAATAACATCCAGAAAACTTAAATACTTAGGAATCAATCTCACAAAGGAAGTAAAAGACTTGTACACTGAAAATTATGGTACTCTGAGAAAAGAGATTAAGGAGGATTTGAGAAAATGGAAAAATAGGCCATGCTCCTGAATAGGAAGAACCAACATTGTGCAAATGGCCATGCTCCCAAAGTTGTTTTACAGGTTCAATGCAATCCCAATTAAAATACATTACTATACCTCACAGAGCTAGAGAAAACTTTCCTGAAATTCATTTGGAACCATAAGAGACGCAGAATATAAAAAGCAATCCTGGGAATGAAAAGAAAGGCAGGAAGTATCACAATCCCTGACCTGAAATAATACTATAAAGCTATTGTGATAAAATAAGCATGGTACTGGCATAGAGACAGACCTGAGGATTAATGGAACAGATTAGAAGATGCAGACACAACTACAAACACACTCAGGCATTTTATCTTTGAAAAAGGGGCCAAACAAGCTCACTGGAAGAAAAATAGCCTCTATAATAAATTCTGTGGGGAAAAAACTGACTTTCAACATGCTGAAGGGTAAAACTAGACCCATGCCTATCACCATGCACAAAACTACAGTCAAAATGGATCAAAGACTTAAGTATTAAAACAGAAACACCAATATTCTGGAGGAAAAAGTAGGTGAAAATCTTAATGATATAGGGATAGATAGGGAGTTCATGAACAAAAAACAAACTGCACGAGAAATACTTCAAACAATCAACTGAGATCTCATCTTTTTGAAAAGTTTCTGCACTTCAAAGAAAATCTCCAACAGAGTGAAAAGAAAACCCACAAGCCGGGAGCAAATTATAGCTGACTGTCCCTCCAACCAAGGCCTTCTATCTAGAACATAGAATTTAAAAAAAAAAAAAAAAATCACGCCCCCAAATTCAAAGACCCAATCAAAAATGGGCATCTTAAATGAATATACACTTCTAGAAGGAAGAAATACAAATCGAAATAAGCATATGAAAAAATGTTCAACATCATCGGTCACTTAAGAAATGCAAATTAAAACAACACTGAGATTCCATCTCACTCCAGAAAGAATGGCTAACATTAAGAAGTCAGCCAATAACAAATGCTAAAAAGGCTGTGAGGAAAAAAGAACCCTTCTCCACTGTTGGTGGGAGTTCACACTGTGCAAACACTAGGAAAATCAGTGTGAAGTTTAAAAAGCTAGGATCAGAGGTCTCATTCAAACCAACTATTCCCCTCATGAGTTATTTTTTTTCTTTTTCTTCTTTCTTTCTTTCTTTCTTTCTTTCTTTCTTTCTTTTTTTCTTTCTTTCTTTCTTTTCTTTCTTTCTTTCCAGTTCTGGTGATTGAACTCAGGATTTTGTGCTTGCCAGGCAAGCACTTATTCTATTAAGCTATCTTCCTGCCCCCCATTTTATGAATTATTTTTCCAGAAGAACTGAAAATCTCGTATCACAGTAATATATGTGCACCGATGTTTATAGCAGCTCAATTTGTCATAGCTAAATCCTGGAAACATCCAGATGCCCATCAATTGAAGAATGGATAAAGAGTATGTGGTACTTTTACACAATGGAGTATTATTCAGCTATAAAACAGAATAAATTTGAGTCTTTTGTCAGTAAATGGATGCAAATATAGAACATACTCTTAAGTAAAATCAAACCTGCATGTGCAAACATCATATTTTCTCTTCAGTGTGAGAACCTGAAAGAGAAAAAAAATGGAATCTGAAGGGTACAACAGATACCAGGAAAAGTGAATGAACTTATTCAAAAGGAAAATATTACTGAGTTGAGAAGGACAGGAGACTCCCTGGGGAAAAGAGATTTATCTATGTATGTAAGCAAGGTGATTTGGACAACTCTATTACTGCATTTCTGCTGGCTGATGGAAAGAAGTAGTTAATACTTTAATTTGTTTCATATCCTTTTTTCAATTCCTTGTAATTTTTCTCTTCTTAATTTCTTATACTTTCTTTCTTATTCCAATTTTACATGCATATATCTGGTAATATGAATAACTGGTTGGAAGACAACACTATGCATTGCAACAAATACTGTAAAATTCATATTACTTTGTTAAGTGAAATTCTGTATCACTGATAATTTTGTCTGTCTTACTTCTAATTTGTACGCTTTAAAAAAGAAAAAAGTCAAAAAAGATCCAATTCAATACTAGGCATCTGCAATAAATACGTACTAACCAGGTGAGGAAGTACAAGCAGCAAATAGATATATGAAAAAAATGTTCAGTATCACTGGTCATTCAAGAAACGCAGATTAAAACAACAGGGAGATCCCACCTCACTCTGAAAATAATGGCCACCATCAAGAAACCAACCAGGGGCCGGGGAGATGGCTCAGTAGGATAAGCGCTTGACTGGCAAATGCAAGAATCTGAGTTCAAGCCCCAGTTCGGCCAAAAAAACAAAACAACCAATAGGGGCTGGGGAGATGGCTCAGTAAAATAAGTGCTTCCCTGACAAGCACAAGGGCCTGAGTTCAATCCCCGGTTCCATCAAAAAAGAAAAAGAAAAGAAAGAAACCAACCAATAAAAAGTGCTTGGGAGACTATGGGGGGGGGGAAGGAATTCTTCTTTATTATTTGGTTGGGGTATAAATTTGTACAACTAGTATGGAAATCAGTACGCAGAGTTCTTAAAATACTAGAACTAGAGTTCCATTTGACCTACCTGTACTCCTTTCCGGCTCTTCCTGAAAGAGTTAAAAACATATCACAGTGATATATGCATACCCATATTCATAACAGCACAACTTATAATAACTAAATCTTGAGAGGGCGGGGAGGTGACTCAGTAGAATAAGTGCTTTCCTGGCATGCACAAGGTCCTGAGTTCAATCCCCAGTACCACCAAAAAAAAAAATAATAATAAATCTTGGAAACAGCCCATATGCCCATCAATAGGTGAACAGATAAAGAAAATGTGATATTTATATACAATGGACTACTCATCTGCCATAAAGAATAAACTTGAGTTATTTTTAAGTAAACAGATGCATCATAAGACCATAATCTTAGGTGAAATAAATTAGATGCATGTTTAAATACAGCATTCTTTCTCTCATGTGAAAAACCAAAAGGATGAATGCAGCAGAATGGAGGGCAGGCATTGGGGAATAGGAAGAATGTGTTCATCTGGGAAGGGAAACGGGATGCCGGGGGTGGGAAGGAAAATGAGTCATTAAAAAAGAGAATGGGGGCCAGCCAAGTAGCTCAGCAGATTAAAGCACCTGTAAACAAGCTCAGGGACCAGGGGGTTCAATCCCCAGGCCTGCCATGCTGGCCCCACCCCTGGGGGCACACTGAGACAGCAATTGAGACTGGGCATGGTGGCGTGCGCCTGTAATCCCAGCTTTTGGGAGGCTGTAAACAGGCGGATCACTGCGAGTCCGATCTAGTAGTGAGACCCTGAACACCCTGTAGACACTTCCCTAAAATACAGGAAAAAAGAGAGGGGGGGGGTAGAAACAAAGCTTTTGTAAATGGGGAAAGGTCGACAATGTAGAGTGTGCCTAAGGAGAGTCAAATGGAGAGAAAACATCACTCAGGCTTTCACAGAGAGCAGTTTGGTCAAGCATTGGCCGTGACTCATCCACATGGCTGACAGTGACAAGGGATCTACAAACTGCTGTACAGAGTTTCAGGGTAAATCCTGAGGGGATTGTATTTACTTTTGCAGATACAAAAGTTACATTTTTTGTTATATAGGTCTTGCTTTACCTTGGTCACAACCATCCAGCAGAAAAGTATAAAAATGAGGTA
>NW_004524622.1:2747434-2750074 GCF_000260255.1 Octodon degus | reverse complement strand
AATAAAAACTATAAGCATGGGGCTGGGGAGATAGCTCAGTGGAATAAGTGCTTTCCTGGCAAGTGCAAGGTCCTGAGTTCCATCCCTGGTACCAAAAAAAAAAAAAAAAAAAAAAAAAAAAAACTACACGCAGACAGCAACACAGGAAAGCAGAGAGGAAGGAACTGAGAGAATGTGCTCGTGCTCCCTTTCCTCCTGTTCACAGGTCCCATTGGCCAAATCCAACTGGAAGCTGAATAGCAGGGGCTCATCAGTGGAAGCCATGACAGCCTCCCCAGGCCCAGGGCAGGGCAACGAAGGCAGGTGGAGGGAAGTGGGCTCTGCTCATCAAGACACACAATTAGTAAATGCTGGAGCCAGGGTTTAAACCGAACACTAGCTGGCCCCACACTCTTTCCCTTAGATCTATCTACAATATTGTGAGGTTTCTATGGACAGAGAAGATTTCTGTCACATGAGAAGCATTCAGTAATATTCAACTGAACTGAAACAACACAGAACCTAATTTCACAACTCAACCAAGCAAGGCTTCTCCTTGGAAGCTTTGTGAACTGAGTTATATGTTTATGTTTTCCCTCGCCTCCTTTTTTAAATCACTCTATCTTACAACAGGGTAAACTTGTTCTATACAGGGCCAGATAGCAGGTAGTAAATCTTTTTAGCTTTGAGAGTTATATAGGTTCTGCCGCTACTACTCAACTTTGCCATTATAGGGCAAAAATAGTCATTGACAGTATAGAAATAAATGGCCTGAGCTGTGTACCAATAAACTTAATTCATAGACTCTGAAGTCTGAATTTAATATAATTTATATATCACAAAATATTATTGTTCTGTAGGGCTCTCTTTAAAGTTCTTCACTCAGACATCATACAGACACAGGCAGCAGGCCAGATCTGACCCAAGAGGCATAATGTGCTGAACTCCATCTCCAAGTCCCTTTGAACGCTCGGGACACCCCCAGGAGCACAGCGTCATACACAGCAGCTCTTTCCTCACCCCTTCTCTGTCTGAGAACTTATTTGATTGATGCTACAAGTCCTCTGAGTCTTTCTGGTGGCGAACACTCATCTGAAGCAAGAAGACTGAGACCTTATTTTGTGCTTATGCAGTACCCTCAGCTCAGTGAGAACCGCGATGGTAGGTACCATGTGTCAAGCTCTGCCAGTCACTGTGCTAAGCAATTTGTGTGCACAATGTTACTTAAACCTCACAAAGACTCAATTCAAATCCCAAGAAGTTACATAGATAATTGAAATGAATTGAAGAAAATGGCAGGGATATTTGCAAGCTAGAGCACAATGTTCTGTCTAAAAGGAATTTGATGTCTAAAACCAAAAACACCACTGAATTTCATGTAAAAATATACACTTGAGGGACTAAGATGATCTTCCTACAGTCCTTCCACTGGAAATAAACACTTTCAAGATGGTGGATATCTTTACTCCCCATAGTGGATACACATTCCATTGCCCTGGACCAATCAAGGAAATTAACAGTGAGGTTCAGGGGCTTAAGCCTCTCTCCCCAAAGCTCCAGGTAAATGCATAATCTTTTAATGCTCACCAAAAGTCTTATGTTTGGAAAGACACCCAGAGTGGAAGGAAACAGATTCTGGTAATCTTACAAGTCTGTGTCTGGAATTTACCCACTGAACAATCTTGGATAAATGAGCCTTTGGGCCTCTGTTTATTTATAATGCCTACCCTGCAACATAATAGTGGAAAGTAAAGATAGTGGATGAAAAATGCCTAACCTGTAGTAGACAAGAAAGATTATAAGAAGTTCTCAAGACATGGGAGATAGGAGCAATTCTTCCTAGCCTAAGCACAGTGACAGCTGAGCCAAGCTTTCTCACAAGTAGCAGCTCCAAGAAAAGACCCCATCTCCATCTCTCCAGATGTGTCTGCCAAATCCAGTCAAAGCTGATGGTAACACTTCTGAGGGAACCAGTACAATCTCTTGTATGAACACAGATCTATCAGTGTGCTTCAAATCTGAAATGCCTTCACATCTTGTGTTTGAATCTCAAAAATGGGCCAATGTCCTTAATGACCATAGATACAAAAATCCTCAATAAAATACTAGCAAATGGAATGCAGGAAATCATCAAGAAGATAATACATCATAACCAAGTGGGATTCATCCCAGGAATTCAGAGATGGTTTAATATATGTAAAACCATAAATATAATATACCAGATCAACAGAGCCAAAGGCAAAAATCACATGATCATTTCAATAGATGGAAAAAAAGCTTTTGACAAAGTCCAACACAAATGAGTGATAAAAATACTATAGAAAATTGGAATAGGTAGTCTTCCTCAACCTGATAAAAGCCATCTATGAGAAACCAACAGCCAACATTGTACTTTATGGATAAAAATTGAAGGTCTTCACTTTAAAGTCAGCAACAAGGCAAGGATGCCTACTGTCACTACTCCTGTTCAGAGCATTAAAAAAGACAAATAAAAGCAATGAGTGGAAACGAAAAAGTGAAATTATGGATATTTGCAAATCACATGATACTCTACATAGAAGACCCCAGAAACTCCACTAAGAGAATTGTGGATTCAATAACCAAATTCAGTAGCATAGCAGGACACAAAGTCAGTACTCAAATATCAATAGCATTTCCATA
>NW_004524622.1:2744760-2746899 GCF_000260255.1 Octodon degus | reverse complement strand
AAAAAAAAAAAAAAAACAGACCTAAAGATCAGTGGAACAGATTAGAAGATGCAGACATAACTACAAACACACTCAGCCACCTTATCTTTGACAAAAGGGCCAAATACGTTCACTGGAAGAAAAGCAGCCTCTTTAATAAATGGTGCTGGAAATACTGACTTTCCACATGCCTAAGGCTAAAAATAGACCCATTCCTATCACCATGCACAAAACTACAGTCAAAATGGATCAAAGATTTAAATTTCAAAACTGAAACACTAAATCTTCTGGCAGAGAAAGCAGGTAGAAACCATAAGGACAGATAAAGAGCTCATGAACAAAAATCAAACTGCATGGGAAATACTTCAAAGAATCAACAACTGGGATCTCATCTTTTTGAAAAGTTTCTGCACATCAAAAGAAATCACCAACAGAGTAAATGAAAACCAACAGATTGGGAAAAATTATAGGGGCCTATCCTTCGGACAAAGGACTCCTATCTAGAACACGTAAAGAATTTTTAAAAATCAGGCTTCCAAAATTCATAGACCTACTCCAAAAACAAGAAACTGAGATGAATACATACTTTACAAATAAAGAGAGAGAAATGGCAAATAAATATATGAAAAAGTGTTCAACATCATTGGTCAAATTAAAACAAGGCTAGGTACCATCTTATGCCAGAAAGAATGGCTATCATCAAGAAGTCAACCAGTAACAAATGCTGGAGAGCTGTGGGGAAAAGGAGCCCTTCTCCACTGTTCAGGAGAGCGCAGACTCACAGCCATTATGGAAATCACCGAGGAGGCACAGGGGGTGCGCGCCTGGGGCGGGCAGTGCCAGGCACCTTCCAGGGCCTCCTTCCCCACGGCCAGGACGGAGGTGTAGGCCTCCAGGTACACACGGCTGCAGCGCCACACAACCTCTAAGCCCCTGACCGTAATGTCCCTGGCGTCACCCAGACCCAGGCTGATCAGGTGTTTGTCCCAGCAATGAGAGAAGAGCAACTAAGACAGCCTACTTGGGACTGGAGGAGGAGGTGCCATTCCTAGGCCCTTGGGAGTCACCCCATAGTCACTGTCATGTCTGCTTTTCTTTCTCAGTAAAACCATGCCCACTATCACCGCCCTGGTGCAGGTCACCATTCTCTCATCGTGTTAGCTGTTTGTCATGTCTGCTGCACATTGGTCCTTTACCCAGTGGCCAAGGCGTTCTATTGAAGATGCAATCTGAAAAGGCCACTCCTTTTCTAAAGTCCTCTTGAGGCCAACGGAAAGCCTGGGTTCCCTGACATACCTCACAACACCATCCATGGCCTAGTCACTGCTGTGGCTTTTCTCTTCCCGGGCTGCTCTGCACATCTGTGCTTCCCCTGGTTGCAGACTACCATCGCTCACACTCTCTCAGCAAGACAATCACTGCTTGTCCTTAAACCCAGAGAGTCTTCCCGAAGATCTCCAAACCTTAAACTGTCAGGCGTCCTCTGCTCATTGCCCTGATGGTCAGTCTGTGTATCAGTTGATGTCTTGTATTTCTTAATTTCATGAAGTCAGAGACTGTCTTTTTCGTATTCTCTTTCCTAAGACTCAGCATCATGGCTGGCACATAGTACTTATTCAATAAAGACTTGCTAGCTGAGCAAAAAAAAAAAAGAAAAAGGAAATCACTGAGGAAATTCCTCAAAAAAGCTAGGATCAGAGGTCCCATTCCAGCCAGCTATTCCCCTCCTGGGTATTTTTCCAAAACAGCTGAAATCATCACACTACAGCAATATATGTGCACTCATGTTTATAGCAGCACAATTTGTCATAGCTAAATCTTGGAAACAACACAATGCCCATCAACTGAGGAACAAATAAAAAGGATGTGGTATTTTTACATACTGGAGTATTACTCAGCTATTAAAAAGGTAAATTAGAGGTTTTTAGATAAATGGATGCAACTATAGACTGTATTGCTAAGTGAAATAAATCAGACTCACAAGTGCAAACACCATATTGTCTCACTAGTGTGAGAACCTGAAAGAGTAAATAAAATTTGAAAGGCAAAATAAATACTGTGGGAGGGGAAAAAAATTGTTCAATGGGAAGGAAAAACTCGGATGAGGAAAAAGATGAAAAAAGGGGAAAAGGGGCCAGGGAGATAGCTCAGTGGAATAAG
>NW_004524622.1:2742070-2744400 GCF_000260255.1 Octodon degus | reverse complement strand
CACCCCCAGCGCATGCCTGTAATCCCAGTTCTTGGGAGGCTGTAAACAGGAGAATCACTACCAGTCTGCTCTAGTAGTGAGACCCTGAACACCCTGTAGATCCTTCCCTAAAAATACAAAAAAAAAAAAAAAAAAAAAAAAAAAAATTTGCACTTGTCTATCTAGTAACCTAGACAATTGATTTAAAGATAATATCATGCAATGCAACAACTGTTGTTCAGTTCCTATTACTTTGTTTAGTGAAATTTGTATCATTTCTAATGGTGTGTTTTTATTCCTATTTAGTATTCTTTACAAATAAATATTTTTTAAAAGAAAGAAACCTTCACTGGGAAGTTGGCAAAGCTCCTGACAACCCCAGGTCAGCCATCTGGACATGAGGCCACTGACCAA
The DNA here is from genome assembly GCF_000260255.1 of Octodon degus. Taxonomy (NCBI): domain Eukaryota; kingdom Metazoa; phylum Chordata; class Mammalia; order Rodentia; family Octodontidae; genus Octodon; species Octodon degus. Next base: position 2,744,007 of record NW_004524622.1, on the reverse strand, counting down.
TGATCTGCTCTTCTTAGCTGGCCAAGAGCAGTGAGCACGTGGGGGCTTCCTTCGCTAGCTACTTATCTTGCTTGGTCAGTCCATCCCCCTCCCATCCCCCACTCCCTCCCGGCTTCCTACATTCACTTGGACTGCATAACAATCATTGCAAACATCCCTTTCAGTTACCCGTTTTAAGATACTTAGAAAAATAAAATTAAAAAATAAAAAAGATACTTAGGAACAGGTGACTAAGCTTGTCCCCTCATGATACTATATTGCTTGGTACGGTGCATTAAGGACAAGATAGAAGACCTCAAATTCTGGCACTTTAAGAGTTCAAGGGGCCGGGGAGATGGCTCAGTGGAATAAGTGCTTCCCTGGCAAGCGCAAGGGCCTGAGTTTAATCCCCGGTTCTGAAAAAAAAAAAAAGAGTTCAGCTACTGGGCAGGCCAGATAGCTCAGTGGACTAAAGTGCCTCCTTAGGCAGTGTCCAGTGGGATGGGGGGCGGGGGCTGAAAGCACAACTGAGACTGGTCGTGGCTGGCGCGCCCCTGTGAAGAGGATCACTACAAGTTCAATCTACATAGTGAGACCCTGTGGACCCTGTACTAAATTAAAAAAAAATGGGAGAGGGGAGATAACTCAATAGAATAAGCATCTGCCTGGCAAACACAAGGTCCTGAGTTCAATTCCTGGTACTGAAGAAAAAAAAAAAAAAAAGCTCAGCTATTGTCTTAAAAAGGTGAGAAAGATCCTTGATAGTTTCGGAGAAGAAAGTAATTGCTTGACAAAAGTAGCACTGGATGAAGTTTTCTCTGGCAGCACATACTTGAGACATTGGAAAGAGAAAATAAAATAGGACAGAGCTGGAGTCTAAGGGCCTGCCTAACAAGCAAAAGGACCCAGGTTCCATGCCTGGTACCACATGCTACACTAGACAGTAATCCCCCTGCTGGGGAAGCTGAGACAGAAGGATCACTATGAGTCCGAGCTGCTTAGCAAAACCCTGTAACAAATAAATAAATAAATATATATTTTATTTAAAACTAAAACAGGAATAAATAAATAAAAATAAAAATAAAACAGGACAGAAATTTAAATCCAGAAGACTAATTAAGGGGTAATGATAGTCAATGAAACCTGAACTAGTACATCTAAACTACAATTATGATGTCAGAAAAAAAGGCTGTTTTAGGAACCCAATGTGAAGAAAATCGGCTCCAGTGTCCTTTGGAATCAGACCACCACTGTGCAGCACTGTGACCCCTCGTATCTAGGGCTCATACCTGCCCAGCATCTGCCAACACAGCTGTGCCACCTGCAAGCACTCCGGGACATTTCACCTCTGTGAATGTAGAACCCAGCTATCTCCCCAGCCCCTCACTCCCCACTACCACCCCAGCCTCCCACCAGAGCCCTTCCAGCCAGTTCATCCCTTCCAACCCAGAAACTGAAGAGTCCAAAGCTGACATAGGAGATTTTTAAGACCTTCTTCCTGAACTAAAGTTGATATTGCTTGTGATTGGAAGTCTCCCTGACAACTGTCATATACATTTAATATCATGCTTTCATAGACTTACTCCAGATCCTGGTAAGTATAAAGGAAAGGTGGAAGGGAGGGATGGAAGAAGAAAGGGAGAGATAGAGGAAGAAGCAAAGGAAAGAAAAAGAGGACAGAAGGAGAGGAAAAATAAAGGGGCTGGGTATGGTAGGCATACCTGTAACCCTAGTCCTCTGGGATGTTGAGGAGAGACACCAGTAAATTCAAGCTTGACCTGGAAAATGTAGTGAGACTTTGTCTCAAAATTTAAAATAAAAAATAATATTTAAAAATTTAAGGGGGCCTGCCCCTTAGCTCAGTTCTTTAAGTGGCAGCTTCAACAAAGCAGTCAGGCTCAGGTTGTTGTGGTTCGATCCCCACAACTCAAGCCAGCCAAACCTGCCCTGAAGGCATT
>NW_004524622.1:2737877-2740991 GCF_000260255.1 Octodon degus | reverse complement strand
CAGGTGACAAAAAAAAAATTTATGATGAATTGGGTGAAAGCTGTACAGCTCATCCGCTCCTCTCTTTACCTGAAGATCTAGCCCATGGAAAGCCCAGGACAGTACAAATCTGTGAACCACGCAGATGACTTTGTGGGACTCGTCCAGGCCCGAGCACCCACCGCTCCTGCTGCTCCTGGGACAGGGGCTCGCTTACCGCCCAAACCGCAAGTTGTGTTGCCTGTAGTCCCATGTCCCATTTAGTTCTGTGAAACCAGATCTATGGTCCCCCACAGCGTGTGTGCCTCATGGAGACTCTGCCTTAGGGCACCTTCAGCTCTCACTGTCACCGCTAATGTCAGTCCTGCCCACCTTTACTTCTGCTATCTCACCATATAAAGTCGAGACACACTTAAAAACTTGTGGAGGAAAAAGGGGACCGGGTAACTCTTGTAAAGTTTGAACTCAGGACAGGATTTTCAGGTGGAAAAATCCAGTTGATAAGCGTGTCCAACGTCACCTCCGGTAGGTGAGGAATGCCACAAGGGCTGTGTGGGTGCAGAGGACCTGGCCTCCCAGAGCTTAGCCTCAGGGGGTGGTGAAATAACCGTAAGTCAGAAGAGATGGTACAGGGGGCCTGCTCTGTAGCTCAGTTCTTTAAGTGGCTGCTTCAACAAAGCGGTCAGGTTCAGGTTACTGTGGTTCAATCCCCACAACTCAGGCCAGCCAAACCTGCCCCGAAGGCATTCGGAGAAAAAAAAAAAAAGAAGAAGAAGAGATGGTACAGCCACTCCAACAGGACTTCATTAACTATGGGGTGAGTGGCACTAGTGAATAGCTGAAGGATGTTAGTCACCTAGTGTCCCACATACTTGAAATGTCCCTTAGTTTTGTTACGCAAACAATTTGTGGATATTCTGAGCTTTGGAATTCCATTTTATGGGTGTGTTAACGTTTTTGTGATCAGATTCTCACTAACTCTGTAGACAGCTATCACTTTTCTTGTTTTGAGTGTTTCATTTTGTGGATTCCCTGTCCATTCATTATAAGACAGGCAACAAAGAGGAAGGCAAATGGAATGACAGAACAGCAGAAGGGTACAGCGTGGCTCCATTCCCATGAGGCACTGTGTGCCCGTCAAAGAGTTCTTTGCATCTCTTGGAAAAAATTATCAAAAAACACTTTTAAGTTTCCTTCATCAAGCTGAGGCAAATCCAAGTCAGAAAGGGAAGATGTTTTGGAGACACGGGCCCTTTCCAAATGTTCAACCTAGAAATCATACTTATGCAATGACCAAGCACAAGAATAGATCAGAAGGGCCGATCAAATAGCTCAGTGGACTAAAGTGCCTGCTTAGGCAGACTCGGCCGGGGTTCCATCCCCAGCATGCTGTGCCAGTCTCGCCCCCAGGGCAAGCTGGGCGTGCTGGCACACACACCTGTAATCCCAGCACTTGGGAGGCTGAACACAAGTGGATCACTACGAGTCTAATCTCTGTAGTGAGACCCTGTAGACCCTGTTCTAAAATAAAATAAATAAATAAAAAAGAATAGATGCAGAGAAAGCATCCAGCTAGACATCCAGCTGGGCCTGTAGATAAGTATGCCACAGCACAAGTTTAAGTCCAGGCCTGCCACTCCATTGCTCGACTTTCTCATCCCTGGAACAAATGCCCGGCACACACGATCTAAAGGAGCAAGGCTTGCTGGGGCCCACTGCTCTAGAACACTCTGCCCGTGTTCCACTGCAGAAAGCACATGGAGGAAGAGCCTCGCAAGGAGCGCTCCTCACCCCCGGATCACTCAGGCTGGAGCTGCCTCTTCCAGCCAGGGCCTGCCTCCTACCAGAGGAGGTGGCTGTTGATCCCCTCATGGACGGAGCTCTCCATGACCCAGTGAGATTCCAGAAGCCTCCTTCTGAGCTCTTGAGGCTTGGCCATGCCATTTTAGATTCAACCATAACACTCTGTGAGCAAAGCTGTTCCTAGGCTTCCCGTAGCATTCTAAATACATGGAGCCCCACCCCTGTGGTGATTACTGTGCTCCTGTCCCAATGTGTCCCCAGTCAAGAGTTCCAGGAAGCCCCTCCCCCCAGATGCCCCTGCCCCAGAAGTCAAAGACAAAAGCTAAATGGAGACATGCAAAAAGATCTATGCTTCCAAGATAAACACTCAGAAGTCTGGTTTTCTGAGACCCTTTGGTGCCTCTCTCTGGCTCGATGCGATTTTAGCCAACTTTGGGTTTGGCCATATCACGCAGACACATTTATAACACTGCACAATAGGATCCATAGCACATTATACATGCGCACATAATCAATAAGTAGACACGAGTCTAGAAAGTATTTATAGCAATGTGCATAGCTGATGCTGGGAGAGAGAGAAGAACAACCAGGTGGGAGCAGACAGAGCAGGGAGAAAGCGGAAGGTAGGCCACGGCAGAGCTCCTAGGGCAGCTGGCTTCCACATTCTGAACTAACCAGTGCAGAGATGAGAGCGGCCTGTGCTGAGCTGTGAAGACTGACAGCACGACACAGAACTTCAAGACAAATTGGTAGGAAATTAATGGTGGTTATTAGATTGCATGTTGTTATCTTCTAAGCAGCTGCTCAGATTACCAGATACAGACATGCAAATTGATCAAATAATATAAGCACTAACTTCGAGTGGTGTTATTGATAATAGCCCCAAACTGGAAACAATCCAAATATACATCCAAAGATAAATGAACAAAATGTGATGGATCCATACGGTGGAACATTTTCAGCAATAACAGGCTATATGCTATGCCACAAACAAACCTTAAAAACATAACGCGAAGGTTTTGTTGAATGGAATTTCTAGGAAAGGCAAATCTCTAGAATTTGTATTTGCTACAGCTGGAGTTTTAGAGGAAATAGGTTTGAGGGGTTTTTTTGGGAGGAGTGAAACATTTGGAAACTGGCCGTGGTGATGGCTGCACAACTCTGAACAGTCTGAAAAACACTGAATTGTGCACTTTACATGGGTGAATTTATGTGTGAATTATATTGCAATGCTACTGTTTCTAAGAGGTAAGTGCTTTCTTATTGTTTAAATATTGGTAACTGCCCTTCTACTGGGACTTTCAAAGCTTTCCTCAATGATTGAGGGATGCG
>NW_004524622.1:2720806-2737762 GCF_000260255.1 Octodon degus | reverse complement strand
CCCCTTCCCCCAGCTCTCCCTCTATCCCTCCTTCTCTCCCCACTTTCCCCCAAAGCATCAGACTCCTTATGATTGCTTCCCTTTGCCCTACCTGAGGCGCTCAGAGGCAGCCCTTTGTGAGTGGCACACTACGGGTGTGGAACAGCAGGCTGGAAATATTAAAATGTGCCTCTCTGCATGGAAAAATGATCTCAGGCTAATTCTTAACTGAACATTTGATCGAATGTGAGTCTGATAACATCTCTTCTCCTCCCGACGATGGTTCCAGAGTGCTGCCATCTGCGGAACACCCCTCTTCCTCTGGAAACAAGCTCCTGCTTAGCTAACAGAGGCAGCGAGGAGCCAAGAGAACCGTATGTCGCAGCGAGCGTGTGCTGCATTCCGCGCGCACTCTCCACTCTCATTTTTCTTGCCAAGCAATAACTATGAGTATTTGTTGCTCTAAGTGATTTCCTCCAAAGACATGATGGATTTGAATTCCATTAAAAAGGGAAAGGAAGAGCCACAGCAGCAGCTTCTCTGTGTGTCAGCCAAGCAGCACCCGCAATCTGAACGCGGCCCAGAAGACCCTTAGCCCTGGCTCCCCACTCACGGCTTCCTTTCCCTACTAGCCAAGAGGTCTGGGCCAAGCTGGCTGAAGCCCGCACTGTTCCGTGGGTGAAGCACAGCAGCCAGGAGTCAGGCTTCTACACTGAATCCTCCAGGCCCGAACCCAGACACTTGAGCTAATTTTCCATCTGATTTTGCTCCTTCCCCAGTGTCTTTCCTGCAGTCTGTGTTACGGTCACCTAAGCTCATCTTCGAACACGCAGGAGAGAAGCAGAGGGACACCAGCCAGTCACTTTCTGCTCATTGATGCTGCTCCAGAGATGACAGAGAGGAGACCAAGCGTCGCCCGGGCAAAGGGGCCTGCACTGCGGCGGCTTTAGTTACAGTAGCCACCGCATCTCTTCATTCCCTCCTCTTACCCCCGCCCCCACCTCATCCGTCATTTGTATGTGTTTACTGTCTGTCTTCCCTGCTAGGCTGAGAGCGCAAAGGGCAGATCTTTACCTTCTGTGCCCTGCGGCTCTGCCCTTACCTGACCTACGCAGTGTGGTCGCGTTCTTGAACGATGTTCAGTCTGCCTCAAGATAACTGCAAAGACTGTCTACCACTTTATCATACCACAAAATCGGAAATAATCTATTGTCCAACAATGGAACAATGGTTAAATAAATCATGGTGTATGCGTACAGCCATTTGAAGCCGGTGTTCAAGGCTTTCCAGCTGAAACCAAAATCTTTCCAATAATCGTAAATAATCTTCAACTAACTCTCAACAAAACACTTAGGAGGCACAGACAAACATGAAAACTTGACGCAACTCTGAAAAGCAGAGCTGTAGGTCAACTTGTGGCCACCGTCTAGGAGGCGTCTCCATCCACCAGAAGCAGAAGGCAGAAACTTTCCTCTGTCGACCAGGAGCAGAGCGAGACTACACTTGAGAGCAGACGCATAGTCTGGTGTGGCACCCCATTTGCTGCTCCCGGAGTCAATTTAGCAATAGCAGTGATGGCTCAGATCCCAATGTCCCAAGATCCTCAGATTCTGGAAGGTGACTGGGCCATACAGGCACTGACTATTCGGTGGATTAGCCCAGCAATGCTGGCGCAGCTCCCAGGTCACAGGTGGGGCCTGCCTCGAGGCAGTCCCTGGGGCGGGGCCTGGAGGGGCGGGGCCTGCTTAGAGGTAGCACGGGGTGGGGGGGGATTAGGGCTGTCCACTTCCGGGGCAGCCCCCACCCCGTGCTGCTTCTGTCTTGGATCTGCTGATCCTGGCCCAAAATAAGCCTCTCCGCATTTAAGATGCAGGTGTTGGGGATTTTGTCCCACCGCAGGACAGTAGCTAAGATTCTGTGCAAATATGAAAGAGTAAAAATTAGCCCAAATTTCCTCTATGCTAGAACCATCCCAACCCTTGGAGCAGCGTCGCAGTAGTAGCCCTAACGCCCGGCAGGTGCACACTTCAGAACCGGAACCGTTTTTGGAGCAAAATCTTTACATTTACAATTGAAAAGATCCTGACAAGGGCCTGGAGCAAAAACACTGAACTGCCGGGCCAGCCCAGGAAAGCCCAGGTCCAGGCGGACTTGTGCTGTCTTTTCTCGGAACACCGGTCCAAACCCAGGGGAAAATGGCCAAGGAAATATGCTCTTCCTTTTCCTAATTCTTATCCCTGATGCCAAACAAAACCTTCCCTTTTGCCCCCTGGAGAGCCCCTGTTAATCATGCTGTTTTGCTCTGATTAACCTTTGAAATAGGCATTTCCTTCTCCTGTTTGTTTAGTTTTTACTTTTTTTTTTTCCTGGCTGTGTGAGGCCAAGCTCTCCTTAAAGGTCAGTGAACATCATATCTAATCTGACTTCTAATTGCTTTTGTAAACATTTCGGAATGAGTAAATGCCGGCATAATTAGCCATCCAGCATTACCTGCGTGCTCTTGTAGCTACAGGACAGCCAGCCGGCAAAGCAGCATTCGGGCTCCGCCGCGCTCATCTGTGCTGTGGGGTCGCCTGATTGGAGCCTCTTTCAATCTGAGCTTCCCAAGCTCGACCACCAGATACCAGCTGCGGATCCCAGGGACTGACTCCCAGGAACCCGTGTTCCAGAAATTCCAGGGTCGAGGTAAAATTTAGAAATCTGCATTTCCCTTCATTTTTGAAGTAATGCTGCGGTAAAACTCAGGAAATCAGGGCTGTGGATTGTGCTGCCCGTGGCCCAGGGCCTTCACAGCCCCCGCTGGGCCTCTCCCCGGATCCCAACACCTCTCACTGTGTGCTCTTTTGTGACATTTTCCCCCCACAAAAGACTTCGGTACACACACTGGCTGACGCCCTCTCTCTAAGAGGAACTGGACTGTAGAGAAATTTCCTCTGGGCCAGCTGTGGTGGCGCACACCTGTGATCCAGCCCTCTCGGAGGCTGAGGCAGGAGGATCGCTGCCAGTGGGAGGCCAGCCTGATCTGCATGGTCAAACCCTGTCTCAACAGACAAAAACAAAACAAAATGAAAACCAGTATTCAGAAATGTGAGGCAGACTTTTTTTTTTTTTTTTTTTCTATATTTTAGGGAAGGGTCTGGAGGGTGTTCAGGGTCTTAGTACTAGATCAAACTCATAGTGATCCGCCTATTTACAGCCACCCAAGAGCTGGGATTACAGGCGCGGGCCACCATGCCCAGTCTTCATTGCTGTCTCGGCGCGCCCCAGGGGCAGGGCAGGCAGAGGCAGACATTTTTTGATTGTCATGTTGGGCAGCGGGGGGCAGTGGGGGCAGCGGACAAGACAGCACCCAGCAATAAAAGCCCTTCCCACCTCAAACGCCAGTAGGGCCCACAAGGCCAAACTGGAATCATTTACTGTCGGAGCCACACAATTTAGTCCTTAATTATGGCTTTGTCAGGAGAATTTATTGCAGCAGTGTTCAGGTAGTGAAAGCCTGGAAACAACCTAAAAGGCCATTGATAAGAGGCTATTAAATAAAGTGTGGTGCATTCACATAAAAGAATTCCCTTACAGAGAATGAGGGGGTCAGTGCGCACTGATAATGCACACTATCTGAGCTATTGTACGAACCTTAAAGAGCATTTTAGTTTTTTTAAAAAAAACAAGGTGCCATCAGGACCCCTATGTTTGCATAAAGAAAGAATCTCTCAGAAAGTACCAAGACACTAAGACTAGGCGCGGTGGCCCAGAACTGTGATCCCAGCGCTGGGGAGGCTGCAAACAGTAGAATCACTATGAGTCCAAGCTGCGTAGTGAGACCCTGTACCAAACACATAAGAAAGAAAGAACCAAGACACTGAGCAGAAGGAGCGTGCCAAGACAAGGACTTCAGCACAACAAGGACTTCCCTTGGTATTCTTGAATTTTCCCTAGATGAGAACATTATTACTGTTTCCTCTGGCACTACTGTTGTTTGTGTATATTTGCGCCTCCCCACACTGCCTGCTAAATTCCTTGAGGAGGGAAAGATTTCCCATGGCACCCAGCCCAGAGCAGATGCTTCATATATTCCTACTGGTTTATTAATTAATGGATTTCTGAAAGAACTCAAACAGGGAAAATAATTCTTTTGAAAAATAAAATACCTGCCCAGTCAAACAGAACCCATAGGGAGGATCTTCCATCCCAGGTTCTAATGCCTGTGCCTGACCAAGGCATTATCAAATACTAGGGTTGGAAGTCTTAGGGTTGGAAGTGACCCACAATGGGTCACTTCTTCCCCTTCCGGGACTCCAAGGTTGGAGTCAGCGCACTGACATTTACCATGTGCCTGCCACACAGGCCTCACCAAGCACAATGCTGAGCATTTCCACCGACAACGACTCATTTGCCCATTAATGATCTCACGAGGCAAAAGTGTTCACCCTCATGGCTCAGGAAAAAGGGTGCAAGAGTTGTGACGTGTCCAGGACCACACGAAACATAAAACTGGGGTGTTGTAAAGCATACTGCATTGCCCTTCATAAAGTTGTAGAATAACAAAGAATCTGATCTTTCCTCGGAAAAATAGGACAGCAGTTGTATCCAACAAGACCACATCACTTGGGGTGGAGGGTGAATGGACCTCATTTCTTCAGCAGGGAAAAAGAAGAGAAAATGCTCACCTCCAAAGGAGACCCGGGGTAGAGCGGAGTGATACACTGCGTATGAAGCAATAAGTTTTGACTCTGTCTCAGTGTAGAAACTAATAAATGTAAATTTCCCTTATCTCTTCTTCCTCTTTTCATGCTGTTGGAGTCGCCTGTCCAAAATTTAATTTAAAAGCATGGTATTCTCTATTTTAAAGTGCTCTTTTTGAAAGGTTCCAGGATTAGTATGCATTACAAAATACTAGTAACTTTCTCCATTCTTTAAAAAGTTACTTCAATTCAAACAAGTTCCTCACCGGCTTGCATGAGGATTTTGAGAGAGATATTTGTTGATTACTACTTTTCAGGAAACATAGTGATTAGTCTAACAGGACAGGTGTGACTTGGTCCCACGAGTGTGGAAAGTTATATAGACAATTAATTGCTTTTGATCATGATACTAATAGTGATGACAACAGTAATGAAACCAGTTTCTTCCTAAACATGAATTATTTTAATTTGTCTAAGTGGAAAGTAGAATTTTGGCGTGAAAATGTTCAGATTATTACCCAGTTCATTACCTCTGTTTACTAAATAAATAAATTGAACAAGAGATCTCAACAAGATGAACAAATAGGAGATCCCTTCTTATACTTTCCCGGAGCAATCATAATGTAGCAGCGCTCAGTGAGCAGAAGTACCTCGTTGGAGCTACAGATCCACGTGGGAAGTTGCAAGCCTGAGGACACCCGTTTTGAAAAAGCAGGCCTGTGCCCAGAGGTCAGCTTACTGACCGGGTCTGGGCACCGACCCCAAACAACCCATCCCCGCACGCTTGGTGACTGTCCGTGCGTTCAGGGTCCCACCTCGGCCCAGCATCGTCCACCGAAGGATCTATGAAGGGCCTGGGAGAAACAGGTGATGTGGTCAACACACTGAACGAGAAAACGGCTCAGCAGGAGAAAAATGGCCCGCAAAGCTCTCCTTCGCAAGCGAAGGGGAGGTGAAGACCTTCCGCACAAGCACAGCGAAGAGGGCTCATCACTACCCACACTGCCTCATGAGAAATACTGGACAGGCCAAAGAGCTCAGTGGATTAAAGCGCTGCAAGCAGGCACAGGGGTCAGGGGTACGATCCCCAGGCCTGCCATGTGGCCCCGCCCCTTAGTGCCTGTAATCCCAGCTCTTGGGAGGGTGTAAACAGGTGGATCACTACAAAAAAAAAATCTAATACTATAATCATGGCATATGACCAGGCATACTATGAAAAAAATCGGCAAATCACAAAAGAAGACAGCAAGAGAGGAAAAATGGAACAAAGAAACTAGAAAACATTCAGGCAACAATAAGATGAAATTATAAGTCCTTAACCTATAGGAAAGTACACTGAGTATAAATGAAGTACATTCTCTAGTAAAAATAAGGATGCAACATTTTGCCTGGAGAGACTCGCTTTAATAACATATGTAGGATAAAAATGAAGGAATTAAATCAATTACTGAACAAGGAGCAAAAGCTGTAAAAAAAAAATAATAATAAAAATAAAAACCTGTAAGGTCATCTCAATAGATGAATGAAAGCATTTGACAAAGCACAACATCTCATGATTAAAAAATAAAACTCTCTGCAAGTTAGGTACAGAAGGAACATATCTGATCATCATGAAGACCATCCACAACAAGCTCAGGCTCACATCCTATTCAGTGGTGAAAAGCTGAAAGTTTTCCTGCAAGAGAAGGAACAAGAAATGGATTCTCCCTCTTACCTCTCTTATTCCCTGTAGTGCTGGCAGTCCCAGCCAGAGCAGTTAGGCAAGAAAAACAAATACAGGCATGGAAGAGGTAAAAATTAAATAATTTCTATTTGCAGATGGCTTTGTATATCAAAACCTTAAATATTTCATAAATAACTGTTACAAATAAATAAATTCGGTAAAACTTGTAGGATACAAAATCAACACAAAACCTAGTTCTGGTTCTATATACTAATGATAGCCTCTTCTTGTACTATGAATAACTACTATGAAATCAACAATATGCAATGTATTAATTATTGTAACTGTCCTACTAACCTGTTTTGAAACTGTCTCATTGCTACTTCTTTCTCAATAAAATTATTAAAATCAAAAAAAAGGAATAAATTCAACTGAGGAAAGATCTGTACCTCCACCACTACTAAAACATTAATGAAATAAATTAGAAAAGGTACAAATAAATGAAAAGTTATTTTGTGTTTATCAATTCGAAGAACCGACCTTGCTAAAATGTCCACACTCCCCAGAGTCATTGGAATCCCTATTGAAATTCCAGGGGCATTTCTTTTTTCACAAATAGAAAAACAATCCTAGTTTGTGTGGAATTTAAAAGACATAGAATAGCCAAATTAACCTTGAGTAACAGAACAAAACTATAAGAACTATACCTCTCGCTTTTAAACTGATTACAAAATATGGCAATCAAAACAATACGGGGCTGGGGAGATAGCTCAGTAGAATAAGCGCTTGCCTGGCAAGACCAAGGGCCTGAGTTCAATCCCTGGTTCTGCCAGAAAAACAATGTGGATTAAAAACAGAAACATAAGTCAATGAGACAAAATAAAGTTCCCAGACACAACACGCATACGTGATCAGCTGATGGCTAACATCAATAAATACTGCGGAGGTAACCAAATATCCCCATGGAAATAAGTGAAGCTGGACCCTTATCTTACAATACTTTTCCTCAAAAAATTTTTTTTTTTTTTTTTTTTTTTTTTTTTTTTGCGAACGGGGGATTGAACTCAGGCCCTTGCGCTTGCCAGAGAAGCACTTATTCTACTGAGCCATCTCCCCAGCCCCCAAAAAACATTTTTTTAAAAAGTAGAGGTATAGTCTGGGCAGCCCTATTCTGAGAATACAAAATCCAAACTGCTTCAAAACCCCAGTTCTTTTGTATCTGACCTGTCAAATGGAAAATTCTATGTCTGACCTCATGTGCAAAATCCTAGTCAAATGTAGCTACACTAAAACTATTGCATAAAATCACTTCCAGGTTCTGTGTGTACGTCTGTAATGTGTATAAATATAAATGACTTCATGTTTAGACTCCATTTCCATTTCCAAGATAGCATACTGTATCTGCAAATATTTCAAAATCAAAAACCCTCAATCCTTAACATTTCTCACCCCAAACATTTTGTTATAAGGGACACTCCTCCTGTACCCATGATCCACCACGGAAAATTACCTTAAAAATGGGTTGAAGGCTACTGTAGGGATTGAAACCACTCTACTTCTAAATGAAAAGCTGAGGAGGAGGAGGGGCTCCCTGATATGCTGGTCTTGGCAGTGATATCTCAGTACAAACCATCACAAGTGCCTTCTGGTTTGTTGTTGTTGAGGGGGTGGGGTTTTCTGGGGGGGTTGCCTTTTTGAGTTAGGACCTCTACAAGTCCGATCTACATAGTGAGAACTAATAGACCCTGCACTGAATACATGAAAAAAAAAAATTACAATAAGGTACCACATCATACCTATAATAGCAAGAACCAGCAAGGGATTAGAGAAAACTACAAAAAAGAAAACATATTCTCTTCATTCTCACTGTTTACAGGAATATAACTGACAGTCATTATGGAGAACCGTGTGAAGGCTCCTCAAGAAATTAAAAGATCACAAGTCTGCATCTTGTACAGCAATTAACCACTAAGAAGAATATATGCAGTGTATTATTTGTTGAAACTGTACTTTCGATTTGATTTGAAACTGTCTCATTGCTATATGTTTATCAATAAAACTTTGAAAAAAAAAAAAAAAGAAATTAAAAGTAGGGGCCGGGGAGATGGCTCAGTGGAATAAGCACTTCCCTGGCAAGCACAAGGGCCTGAGTTCAATCCCTGGTTCTGCAAAAAAAAAAGAAAGAAAGAAAGAAAGAAAGAAAGAAAGAAAGAAAGAAAGAAAGAAAGAAAGAAATTAAAAGCAGAACTCTAATTCTAATATGTATGTGTACATGAAATTAAATCCTATGACAAAAACATTATCTATAGTCCCACATTTATTGCAGTATTATTCATAAAAGATATGGAAATAGCCCAAGTGTCTGTTGGCAGCTAACTGGATAAAGAAAACGTGGTGTGTATTACGGCACACAGTGGAATATCATTTGAACATGAAAAAGAGAAAACGTTTGCCATATGTGACAACACAGATACACCTGGAGGACAGTACTCTAACTGCATAAGCCAGGCAAAGAAACATAAATATTGAGTGGTCAGCGGCCTCATAAGTGAAACCTAAGAGAGCTGCAGTCATGGCAACACACAGTAGCGAGGCCGTTGTCAGAGGCCTGAGGAGAGGGGTAGGTTGAGGATGGGAAGATGTTTAGACATTGATCGAAATGTACAAACTTTCAGTTCGAAAATGAGTAAGCGCGCTGGGCATGGTGCTGCAATCCCAGCACTCAGAAGCCTGAAGCAGAAGGGTCGTTGGGAGTTGTAGACCAGCCTGGGCTACAGAGTGAGTTCATGGCCAGTTCAACTGCACAGCAAGACCCTGTCTCAAAAAGGCAATAAAAATATAAATAGTATGTGAAGCTCTGGGAGCCTAATATACAACATAAAGAGTATAGACAATAATATTCTATTGTGTACTCCAAACTTGCTAAAAGATTAACTCTTATCTGTTCTCCGAACCAAAAATAAAAGATTGTAACTATATGTGCTGATTGGTTTGATGTGAGTAAGCATTTTACAAGTTAGACATAAAATCATCACATTGTACACCTTAAATATAATACAACTTCAATTTGCCAGGTAGACTTGAATAAAGCTGGGGAGAAATAAAAAGAACAGACTGTCTCTAGTACTGAGCTCCAGACATAACTACAACAAATGTTTGTACTTTTTTACAGCCTTTGCAACATATGAATCTAGTTACAAAACCCTAAATAGTCTAGTAAGGTTGTATAATCTGGCCTTCAATAACAGTACCACAGTGCTTCTCTTGTATAAGAAACCCAAATTATAAATATAGAGCAAAATAAAAGAATACAGGAAGTAGGGAGATAAATCTTTCTCCAGTGGAATCCAGAGATGGAGGAAGGTGAAAGGAAGGCGAAGGAAAGGGATGAAATAAATACTGCCATGTTTTGTGTACATGTCCAACTCACACAGGGACTGTAACCAGGTAGAGAGCAAATATGTGCTAATGCAAAAATACAAATAAGTCCATCGAACTATTGACTTCCTAGAATGCATCATTCTCTACAATTGTGCATCAGTAAAAAAAGTGTCTTATTGATTGATTATAGGCATGATGTTAAGGGAAATAGATCAGACACACAAGTCTCCCACCTAGAAGAGTGTATGAGTTCTCCAACATGAGAAATTCAAACAATTTAACGATGGATGGGAGGGAGCAGGGACGCAGGTCCCTGGCAAACAGGAAGGGGTGCTTGAGATGGGGCCAGAGAAGGGTACTAAAAAGGAGGGAGCTCTTCTGGAAAGCCCCTGGCCGGCATATGTGCACTTTCTGTGTGACTGGCTTCCCCGCTTGACCCCCTCTTTAATCAATATTGCGTAATCAACCATACTCTACTATAATCTTACTGGTTCCCTCTAGTCTTGTCCCACCTCACACCCACCTTGTGATTGCCCATGGGATCGATGTTACTGAAGTGACTATACCTGTCACCTCATTGATTGATTATAGATCTGTCCCACCTTAACCCTGTCTTCCCTCATGCCTTTGCTCAATAAACACCCTTGAGAAACAGGGTCGGAGGCAACCCACTTCTTAGGCCCTCTTCTGTGCCTCTCAGATAGGAACTTCTTTCTCTCAATAAATTCTTCCTGGGCTAGGGAGATAGCTCTTCGATCTACACGCCTGCTTGGCAAGTGCAAGGACCCAGGTTTGATCCCCAGCACCACATGCCGTGCCAGCTTCTGAAACCTGACATGGTGGCGCACTCCTATAATCCCAGCACTGAGGAGGCTGAGAAAGTAGGATCACTATGACTCCAAGCTGTGTAGTAAGACCCTCTACCAAACAAATAAAGAATTTTTTTTAATTTTTAAATAAATAAGCAGGGGAGATAGCTCAGTAGAATAAGTGCTTGCCTGGCAAGCACGGGGTCCTGAGTTCAATCTCCAGTACTGCAAAAATTAATTAATTGAATAAACAAATTCTTCCTACTCTTATTTAAAAAGGGGGTGGCAAGGAGATGGCTCAGTGGAATAAGCACTTGCTTGGCAAGAGCAAGGGCCTGAGTTCAATCCCCGGTTATACACACACACACACACACACACACACACAAAAGCAGTGAGATGTGTTGTACAGGTACCAGCTCCCCTTCATGAACAAGATCATTTCAGAGAAGTACTAAAGGAAAATTAAAGACAGACGCATTCATGCTGTGCCAGCCCGCCCCCAGGGCGCACTGAGATGGAGATTGAAACTGGGCGTGGTGGTGCGCACCTGTAATCCCAGCTCTTGGGAGGCTGAACACAGGCGGTCACTACGAGTCTGATCTACGTGGTGAGACCCTATACACCCTGTAGACTCTGTACTAAAATAATTTTTTTAAATAGATGTATTAAAAACACAAACAGTAATATCAAGGGCCCTTTCACTACCCACAGTAAGTCCTCCAGAGGCAGAAAAATCAAAGTCCACTCCTTTGATCATCCGGTGCAAAGTCTGTCCCTCCTAGGACCACCAGCTTGCCGGCGCCACTCCCAGCCCCAGGTGTTCCGACTTCACAGCTTGGCGGGACCCCGGAACCCTGCGTGCTTGTTTTGTGTGGTTCGTGTGTTTGCTTAGTGAACTGATCACAATGTACGGCCTGCGCTGAAAACTACTGATATATCCCTAATCATTTCAGTGCTTTTTGAGGTACAATGCACATCTTGTACCCTTCACTCACTTAAAGTATATGCTTGAGAGGATTCTAGCTCATTCGTAGAACTGGAAATCCATCAGCACAGCACAGCCCAGCGGCGCAGCACCTGCCTGGACAGGCAAAGTCCTGAGTTTGATGGAAGAACAACAACAAAAAGTAGAATAAATTTTAGAATTTCTGAATTTGAGAGCACCTCTACCCATCTGGAGTCACTTCCCCGCGCAGCCCCTTTCCCAGGCGCAGGCGGCCACTACTTCACGAGCTGCCGCAGCGACTAACTGCTCTCGGTCCTCGTACGGAAGAAATGGCACGACGTCTGCCTGCCCGCGTCTGGCTCATGTCACGTAACATACCGTTTCCCAGGTTCATCGATGTTGCCGGAGGTATTACAACCGCAGCCGTCTTCACTCCTGAACAATGCAACACGACATGAGCGCGCAGATCCGGCTTCTCCACCATCAGCGCGCATTTGCCTTGCTTCGACTTTGGGCCCTCGTGAAGGTCCCTGCTGCTTGGCAGCATCTTCGAAGTGCCCGCTTTCTTAAGCACCAGAGAGACGCGTGGAGCAGTTCGAAAGCGCCGCGCCGGAGTGGAACAGCGTTGCCCTCCCGCAGCACGCTGCTGCCCGCAGTGGAGAGCCGAGCAGGCGGTCCTGGGGGTCTGTCTCGATCACACGGGACTGTGACGGCCCGGGGTCCGGACGCTTTGCTCAGCGCGGGGCTCCTAGCACACACGGCATGAGCCCCTGCGTCCGCTTTTGAATAAAGATATGACTTCACCAGTCTGTGCGTCGTTTATTAAGACCAGTGTTTTCCCACACAACACCCTAGCACAGGACGGTGTTTCCGGTCTTCCCCACGACTCACGTGAGCAGCAGCAGCAGTGCCCTCACCTGCATCACTTCTTCTATCAATACTACATAACGGGGGCAAGCAAGATAGCTCAGCGGACTGAAGTGCCTGCTTAGGCAAGCTTAGGCAGGCGCAGGGACCGCCGTTCCATCCCCAGCATCACGGGCCGACCAAATAGCTCAGCAGATGAAAGCACTTGCTAGCAGGCACAGGGGCCGGGGCTTCGATCAGCGGGCCTGCTGTGCCGGCCCTGCCGCCTGGACACGCTGAGATAGCGATTGACACTGGAGGTGGTGGTACGCACCTGTAATCCCAGCTCTCAGGAGGCTGTAAACAGGCAGATCACTACAAGTCCCATTTACGCACAGAGACCCTGAACCCCCTGTAGACCCCTCCCACACCACGCCGGCCCCACCCCCAGGCACACTAAGCCAGACACCCAGTCCAGGTGTGGTGACACACACACCTGTAATGCCAGCATTGGGGATGCTGAAAACAGGAGGATCACCTCGAGTCTGAGCTGTGCAGTGAGACCCTGTACCAAACAAATTACAAAAAACTGTGTAACAAATTCTTACATATTTCATTCCACTCTTTTTGCAGATGGGAAAACTGAAATCGGGGTCACACACACAACACACCCAAGGGCACATGCGGGTGAGATACAGACAGGATGCTCAACCTGCTTAGTGTGACCTTCTCGCCCTCCCTCCCTCCGCCTTATATATGTCTTGGAATTGCTCTACACTCATGCCTCAGTTGGGCCAGGAGCTGCGTCAAACCTGTGGGATGCCACATGGGACAGCCTCTGCTTTCCCAGGTCTACCGTCTGAAGGTCGAGTGGACATGCTAACCATATAACCACACGGACTCACAATCACAAACACAAAATGCAGTGAAGCAAAGCTGCACTTCACTGCAGCAAAGGAGTGAGTGCAGCGGCTCCCTGAGGAGACAGCGCTTGAATCCTGTGACAAGCTTTGGTCGCTCAGTCCTCCATGAAGGGATCCTGGAAGTCAGACATGGTGTAGGGGGACAGATTTCTAGGGAGAGGCTTACCTGGCTGAGCTGTGCCTGGGCAACAAACCCTGGGCAGCTGAGCCCTGGTCGGCCACCCCGCCTCCTCTGCCTCCTTCCCTGGCTCCTGCCCCTGCAGTGTCGCCGCGTTTGTCCTCATTTCACTTCATGCAGCACGCTTGGCTCTGTCTCCAGCTTTCCAGAGCACGTCAGCTCATCTCCTTAATGATCCACAGCCACAGAGAACATCCCCACTAAAACCCACGCCACTGAGCGGGAGAGAACGTGGCCCAGAGCATTGAGTGGCATGTTACACTGTATTTGACGGGTTTTGTTCTCAGAGCTTTAGAGAATATTATTCCTGGGATGGGGATGAGCAAGAGAAGCCGCACTCATGCAGGCCCCAGCACCGCCGCAATAATAAAGCGGCTCTGAACTCAACAGTGAAGCAGCGGCCTGAGCCCCATGAGCCTTGGTTTTACTGCCATCTGCTGCTCTGTTCCGAGCAGCTGTGAGCTGCAGTATCCTATAACTCACCAAGGCCTTGCTCCAGAGCCAAGGCAGGAGGAAAACGTCAGCAGGACTCCATGCAGACAGGCCTTCATGGTTGAGGGAGTGTCAGTCTCGGGCTGAGCGGGCTGGAATGTGCCTGGCAGCAGGCCTGGCAGCCACTCTTCTGGAGAAGCCAAATTCCCTCTGTAGAGCGAGGGAGGGTGCAGTAGTTGACTGGCAGCGCTCCGACTGCAGTGTTCTGCTGCTGGCCTACTGCCCGCCCTCTTCTGAAATCAGTGAGTCTACTTTACCCTTCAGATCAAAGCCACTCCTGGGCATTCATGGCCCTGGCCTGGGGGTCTCCAGACTGTGTCTAACTCTCTCTGTTCTAGCCATACTATAATTTTTTTTTTATTATTTTTTTGGTGGCCAGCTCAGCCTACCCTGGGGGTGGAGCTGGTGTAGCACGTGGTACCAGGCATTGAACCATGGTCCCTGCACACTTGCCTAAGCTTGCCTAAGCAGGCACTTCAAACCACTGAGCTATCTTGCCCCATACTATACATCTTACAATTGGACCCATCTACCTTCTCCTGCCCTCCTGCCAAGGCCCATGATGTTGGCAAGGCCTAAAATATGCTATCACACCCACTTGTCCCCTTCCGCCCTCCTACCCGGTCCATACCTCAGCTCGAAGCTCTGTTCCCTGGAAATTGCGGACTTCCACACCTTACCACACACCCCTCTCACTGCCTCAGACTTTTCATTCATTAGAGAAAGGACAGGCCCAGAGATCAGTGGAACAGAGCACGATTCCCAGGAAGAAACCCACAACAGAGAAGAGTGAGTTAATGAAGAGAGAATAAAACTTTTCAAGAAATGATGCCAGATCAATTGGACAGTGACATTTACAAATAAAAAAGCCTCAGTGCACACCTTATACCACTGGTAAAAATTAACTCAAAATGGATAAGAGATCTACATATAAAAGCCTAAAGCTCTAAAACTTCTAGAAGAAAGCACAGGAGAAAATTCTCTGTACCCTTGAGTAAGACAAGTTCTTAGATATGACACCAAAAGCACAATCAATAAAAGAAAAAATGGTAATCTGGATTTCATCAAAATCCAAAACTTTTCCTCCGTGAAAGACACAGACAGAAAACAAAAGATAAGGAATAGGTTGAGACAAAATAAATGTAAATTGAATATTTGACAAAGAATTTGTGTTCCAAATATAAAAAAAGAACTTTCAAAATATAACAATCAAGCCAATCTAATTTTTTAAGAAGGCAAAGATTTCAGTAGGTAACTTACCAAGAAGACATATAAATGACAAAAAAAAAAAAAAAAAAAAAAAAAAAACAGGAAATACCTTATTTTAGTCATTAAAGAAATGCAAAGTAAAGCCACAATGAGATATCATTACACAATTATTAGAAGGACTAAATTAAAAGCAAAATCTAGGGGGCCTGCCCCTTAGCTCAGTTCTTTAAGTGGCTGCTTCAACCAAGCAGTCAGGCTCAGGTTGCTGTGGTTCAATCCCCACAACTCAAGCCAGCCAAACCTGCCCTGAAGGCATTCGGGGCAAAAAAAAAAAAAATTCCTTAAAAGCAAAAACTAACCATATTAAGTGCTACCAAGGATTCAGAATGACGGAGCTTCTCATACGTCACTGCTAGGAATACAAATAGGCATAGCCACTCTAAAAGAATTTGTTTCTTAGTTTTATTTTACCTTAACTTCTTATGAAGTTGCACATACACTTACCATGTAGCCCAGTATTACTTCTCTAGAACATTACACAAATGAAAACCTATGTTCACACAAAATCCAATACACAAATATTTGTCATGCTTTCTACATAACCACCCAAAGCTAGGAACCAGCAGCAAGACCCTCTACTCAATGGGACAGGACCCAGAAACAAAAGGCAGCGACTAACCCATGCATGCAGCGACATGGGCGACTCTCAAGTGCACTGCACTGAAGGAAGCCGCTTTGCATGGATCCATTTTTTGCAACATTCGGGAAGAGACAAAGCAAAGAGACAGAGAACAGGCCAGTGGTGTCAGGTCCCCGGGAAGAGCGTAAAAAGTGAGTCCACGAAGAAGTCGAAGAAGGGAATGACTTTGGGAGGGCCGTGGTTTTTGTCATAGGTTCCAGCCCCAAGTACAGACCGCTAAATTATCAAGGTCCTGATCCAACATGGCTGAATCCCCAAAACAACAGCTTGTCTTCCCAACGACGCTTCCTCCAGCTGCGGCCCTGGACACAACTTCCTCGATCAGCTCCTTATGCATTGCTGAACCTGTGCCTCAAGCCCCGCTCCTAGCAGGAGTCTGTCAGGCCTCACCCTCCCTGCCTCAGGTCAGAGGGTCTGCCCACTCCCTGCCCGCGATCCTCTCCGGGTGTTCAGAGTTAGCAAAAGCTCCCCTGCCTTTATTTCTGCTTCTCTGCAGTGCCACTGCCACAGTAAAACCTAACATTTTGCGCATTTGCAGGAACTCAGAAAATCATATCCTACAAAGAATGGATCGTATTCTATGTCCATCTAAAAAGGACAGAACTGATTATATTCGAGACAGCCGCAGGTACAAACTGCAGGACCTGCTAATGGGCTCCCCTTCTGGTGACAACATTTCAGTAGCTCCCCACCTAGAAGAGAGGACGGGTGGTTTTTGAGCCCATTTCTTCCGTTAGGTCTGACTTAGGGCAAAGACTATTCAGCATTTCCCAGCTGGACTGGCCTGGATTACAGCAGCTGTTTATTCATCTGCCTGCACTACCCTGAGTTCCTCAGGGCTTTTCTAATCCATCGCCACAGTCCTGGCTTCTGCTCAGTGACTGCACAACAAATATCTGTTGAAGGACCAGGCAAATAGCTCAGCAGATTAAAGCACCTGCAAGCAGGCACAGGGGTCAAGGGTTCAATCCCTGAGCCTGCCATACCGGCCCCGCCCCCAGGACACACTGAGATGGCAATTGAGACTGGGCATGGTGGTATGCACCTGTAATCCCAGATCTTGGGAGGCTTTAAACAGACTGATCACCATGAGTGAATTAGTAGTGAGACCCTGAACACCCTGTAGACCCTTCCCCAAAATACAAAAA
>NW_004524622.1:2705997-2720706 GCF_000260255.1 Octodon degus | reverse complement strand
TATATATATATCTGTTGAATAGATGAATGCATAAATGAATGGCCCCCACACCCCAGAGCCAGCTCTGATTAGGTCACACACCATGGCATTTCCTTCATGTGAGTCCTACAAGACTGTCAACTCCTAAGTGTCCCAACTAACAGAAGTGACAGTGGCTCTGTGGACATATAGACACGGATAGGCAGCTTTCTTCCCTTCTCTTTTGTAAAGGAAAATAAATATACACAGATTGTATTCTCCACAGAGCCTGGATTGTGCATAGGAGGAGCTTACTGAATATCAGTTGACAAGTGAGAGAAATACCTTTTCTTCTTTAAAGTGTATGAAAAGAAAAAAATTGAGCTACAAAGCAGAAGACATTCAAATAAAACCACTTACATAATCAAATAAATTTTATGATTGGCAAGGCTTTAATTTCCTTTCTTTGCTAACATGGGGACGTGTTTTTAACCAAAGAATAAAAGGATAAATGGATATTAAGGAGGAAAACGCAGTGCTGACAAAAGCAGGTATTCAAATGTTTTCCTGTACATCATCATAATAAGGCTTCTCTATTTCTGAACAGTCTGAAGTCTCCAGAGAAAGTCATGGTACATGAAAGGAAGCCAGCCATTCAGTAGAGTCAGAGTTCAGCTTACAAACTGTTTTTAAGAATATCCATCTCATGGGCCGGCAGGATAGCACAGCATACTAAGTGCCTGCTTAGGCAAACACAGGGACAGGGTTCGATCCCCAGCACCACACGTTGCACTGGTCCCCATCCCTGGGTGCACTGAGCTGTCCACCGAGATTGAGTGTGGTGGTGCACGCCTGTAGTCCCAGCACTGGGGAAGCTGAAAACAGGAGGATCACTATGAGTCTGAGCTGCATAGTGACACCCTGTACCAAATACATAAAAAGTAAATAAAATAAGAATATCCATCTCATAAAAGAGACAAAACTAGAACACTGGGCTTCTATCTTTTAGTAAGAAAAATACATGCAAAGCATTTCAGGTTCCTTGGGGGAAATTGAATAGGTAGCTATCAGTGGTATTTTTAGGATGGATGTTGATAATACAGTCAGAACACTGGCGCTCCACCCAGGGTGAGGCAAATTCAGCTGCAACACCCGTCCGCCCACTCATCCCCAACTGCTGCCTCCTGAGCTACAACCTTGGTGCATTAGTACCAATGTGAGTACTAAATGCGCTCAGCTCACTACAGTACAGAGTTAGCAGTAGCCACGGGGCCAGACGAAGGTCTAGAAGTGGCAGACGGCCCTGAGGGCTTCACTGTAGGAAAGCAGAGCCCGCCCATCCCACAGCCTGCAGATGCCTTCCCCACTGTCACAGCCAGGGAAGGGCAGTGCTGTGATTCCTTTGGGACCTGCAGGTCTTGATTTCCAGCCTTCCTTGAAGGTTGAATTTTGCTTGCAAGAAAGGCACAGGGGAGCCACTGACTTCAGACTTGCCACAAATGTGCCCAACTTTGCTGCTGCCTCAGCTAATGAAGTGAATTTAAGCAGAAAAGGGACAATTCTGCCCAAAGAGTAGTTAACAGCAGGGAGTTCAGACGAGCTAAGATTTGAGGTCTCTGCCACTTCCTGTGTGGCCCTGAGGAGTTCCTTCACCACACTGGGCCTCAGTGTGCTCTTTGCAGAATGGAGAGGACACTTACCATAATTATAGGCACGTGTGAGCGCTCAGCAAGCCGGTGCGTAGCAGTGGCTCGTCGTGGGGCTGTACTCACAGCAAGCACATAATCAGTAAATGAGCACATTTACCGTTCTGAAGGCAAACTGGGGAAAGAGCAAAGAACATGCCCTTGACTCCCGGCCTGCGTGCTCCAAAGGGGAACCCGAGTGCCCACCTTGACGGCTCCCAGTAAAGGATCCCAGGAGAGATCTCCCCAGTCCTTCCTCATTCCTGGCTGTGGTCAGACCCTCCTCTGACAGCCAGAAACAAGGCCATGCCCACTTGCAGACCCAACAGGCCAGCACAGGCCAGTTCTGTCTCCAGATTAGACCACATTTGCTCCCTGTGTGAGCGGCTCATGCACCTGACTGCCTCGCCAGAAGGCCATTGTCTGGCACTGACAGTCTGAACCTACTGTCCGCCAGCAGTCCCACTCCAAAGCACAGATGAAGCTCCGCCCAGCAGGTTGGAAAGGAGCAGCATTCGTCCGGAGCTCACACGCGCTCCAGTTCTCTTCTGAGCTTTCTCATTCACCCCAGCCTGCTCTCAAGCCCCCTCCAGACAGACTGAGTCCCAGACACTGCGCCCCCGCAAATCCTAGAGACACCTGACCAAGCCCCAACCCATCGCAGGGGTCCCTTACCAGAGCTGGAGCACGCAGACACTTGCGGGAATGTAGCACCTAGATCAGAGCCCCTGAACCAGAAGCAAATGCCAGTCACAGTAACTCTGGCCAGGTACTTCCCTGGTCAAAAAGAAAAAGAAAAAGAACAAAAGCTATTTGAGGGGGATGAATGAGATTTCTGAAGCAGTTGATACCTATTTTAATATCACCAATAAATTTTTTTTTAAATGACAGAAGGTTAGCTCATGCTATCATTAACTATGCTACGGAAAATGAACAGCTGTGCCCTGTTAGGAATGGTGAGGTGGCTGGGAACCCGTGGTCAACTTGTAACATGCAGCTGAACTGAACCAGCATGGTGCTTGCTGGGTACAGAGGGCCCCGCCTGCCTGAGGACTGTTGCCAGTAGCATGAAGGGAGAACAGGAGAGGGTCGTTGGGGGGCTGCTGGTTCTCCTGGAGGAGTTGTTGAGCCAGCTTTCCTGATGAGCTCGGGTGTTCTCATCGTCAGACGTGCTCGCGACCGTTTTTGTTGCACGAATGGCTGAGGTTCCCTTTGGGGAGCTCTGGTCCTCACCTTCAGCATCACTTCCTGGCTCCAGGAGGGAAAAGGGTGCACTGCCAGGCTTCCTGAGAAGCTGCTTGCACTGGCTTTCTCAATAAAAACTGGGCTGTTCTCATCCTGGGAGGAGCTTGGACGTCCTGATGCTGAGGATGGCTGCGGTACTTTTCAAGGGAGCTCTGGTCCTTACTGTGAGCCTCAGACCCCTAAGCCTGTGGGCACAGAGCCTTCATCCACTGGCACAGACTTTCTAGCTTCGCCACTGGCCTTTGGGCCTTCGCAGCGCAGATCCCTGAAACAAGCTGCATGAGACATCGTCGTGAGCTCCAGCCTCCAGGTGGCCTCATGATGGGCATTGTCATGGTTCTAGGTCTTCAGCTGACATGTGCAGGACACTGGCACTCAGCCAGGTTCTTTGGGTCTTTAGTGTATGCAGAGATCTCCTGCATTCTCTGTATATGACTCTTTGGGTGACTATTACAAAACAATCCTATAAATTCTGTGTGCTGTACTGCTTTCCTTGCAAAACCTGACTGTAACAAATGGTAAAGACAAGCAGGCACAGAGCAGAGAAATGGACGCTGAGGAGCAGGAATCACCACGCTGGGGCGTCATGGCAGTCCCCCATTCCTGCTAGCGTCCCTCCCCTGCGTGTCCACCAATGCAGCCACAGCTTCGCAGTAGATTTCAATATTAAAAGTACTGGGCTCTGGCTAAGGTTTCTAAACCCCTCCACAAACTGAGAGGCAAGGAAGAACTTTCTCAGCAGCTTCTACTCAGTTCTGAAGAAATACCTCCCACTTTCTCTACCAAGGAAGCAATTTTCCAAGAGACCTAAGCCCAGAGGGGAAGCTGGGTGTTCTTTGGAGATCTGTTGCCATCTAGAGGATGCGGTGCCACAGTGCAAGACAGATGTGGCCACGAGATGCTGGGAGACAGGTAGCTCCCTTCCCAGGGACTGGGTGACAGAGCCCTCCCTGCTTGGTGTCAGGCAGTGACAGGTGCAGCCCATCAAAGAGGAAAAGGATGCTACTTAGGCAGCTCTTGCTTAGACATGTCAGAATCCAGTCCTACTCCGTGTATTGTTCTGAAATGCCTGATTCTTCAGAGTTTGGTCCTTAATTTCTTGGTGATCTTTATCCTCTAGTCTCTCACAGATTCTTTTCTTCAGGGTGGCACCCCCCTCTCTGCAGTGCCAGGCACTGTACTCACCCCAGGTCGTACCCCATCCCCACTGTCGCCAGCATGCCCATGACTTCATGGGTGACCTTGTGAAGGGGGTACAAAGCACTTGCCCCTCCTTCCGTTGTTGCATCTCTGCCGTGCTCTGCCTCCACCCCACTGCTCCTCAAAACTTCCCCTACCAGTGTCACCTCCTGTGTCCACTCTGAGCCTCCCTCGCCTGACTCTGAGACAAGCTCCTTCTGCCTCTGTCTGATCCATCTTCCCTTCATTCATGGACATCTTTCTGTCAAGGTCTTCAGGGCCAAGCCTCCTCAGACCTGTTTCTCTAGCCGCATTTATGCCTCTGGTTTGAATAAAGGTCCTCAGTTTTTACTGGGTTCTGCATCAGCTGGGGGCATCAATAGTGAAAAGGTTTCTCAGGTGACCCTGATGTGTGCCAAAGGCTACAAGTCGCTGGGCCATTTCTGGGAATCTGTGCTCCCCACATGGGTCCGGCGGGCCCACAGTCACCCACACAATGGCACTTGTAGCCCCCAAGCATGGCCAGAGCATTGTTAGCTCTTGCCCATCCCTGAAGATGCAGCACCAGCCTCCAGAGAAGTTGCCACCGACACCACAGGGCACTCCCAGGGCGCCCCCCATGTCCCTGTGGAGTGAGCAGCCCCCAACCCTGAGGCTACAGAATGTTACACTGAGATTCCCAGGTTACCTTCACCTTAGCATCCTGGCACTCTTCAGCTGGGTGTTGCTGTATCCCATGGAACACACACACACACACACACACACACACACACACACTTCCCACTTGAAGAGAAGAGAAACATTGAATAAAAGATTTGTATCAAAATATAAATGGTGTAATGAATTATCTAACTACAAAAAAGAAAACTAGTTATGGAGGTAATATTTAACCTAAAAGAATGGATTTTTCTAATGACAGCATTTCAAAGCTTGTATCATTTATAGATGCACGTTTGTATTTATATTTATTTAAAACCCTTCTTGGTGACTCCTAAATCACACCACAGAAATAATTAGTTATTAAATTCATAATCAGTCCTGCTTTAAGCTCCCAGGAGAGGGACACTATCTAAACATCAAGCTGATCATTAATCTGAATTTCAAAGGAGGATTCCTAGCTTCAAATTCTTCACGTGATTCCGCCCTCCTATCGCGTGTATGTAAAGAACCACAGATAATCACTCACATGCTCTGTTCAGAGAAACTGCTTAGCAGGTGCTGATTATTCCATTTCTTCAGAGACTAAGGATGCCTGTGATTAGTAGGATCTGCTGGAGGAGTGGAGGAGGCCTCTGGGAATTTGTATAAGTTGATGCTCAAAATTGTTTATTGTTCCTCCTCAAAAAGATAAAATTCCAACTGCCTTAGGCAGAATTCATTGTGACTAGTTACAAGTGGCCAGATCCTGAAAGTAGATGGTAGTGAGATCTGTTGGTCAGAGAGTCCTGCTACATGTAGTGCCTGCCAGCCAGCCATGTATGTACATACACACCCATGTACATGAAACATGTATGCAGCACATGTGCACACATGTGTGTGCCCACACAGAGATGCACATGACACACTAATGTGTGTGTGCATGTGTGTGCACACTCATGCACACACGTGTACACACACACATGCACATATACATAATGTACACAGACGTGCACACCCATACACATGCCCAGGCATGCACACATACACATGTGTATGGTACACATACACACACACTTATGTGCACAAACACATGTACGTGCCACATGTGAGCACACATGCACACACATGTATGTGTACACAGTTGCACGTGTGCATGGTGTGTGTACACATGTATGTATATGTACACACATACACATGTACATGATGCCTGTACTTGCACTGTATGCACATGCACACACATGTAAATGTAATGTATGCACACCCATACACATGCCAAAGTATGCACACATGCACATGTGCACACACATGTACATGGCACACATACACACACATGCATGCACCTGCTGCTGCCATACCAGGCACGGCTGTGTACTCTCCCAGCTGACCAGTGTAGAGCAGTGCTGGGATTCACTGAGCGAACAGACTTGTGACTGCGTCCACATGTGGTGCGGGCTGTAGCAGCTGTGCTTCAAAGGAACAGTCGCCTACTACTTGGCTCCATCCTGGACTCAGCTCCACAGGGCCCGAGGCCTCACTGCGACCTGGCCTAGACTGAGCGAAGCTGCTCACACCTGCAGCGGTGAGCATCCTGGGGCTCCAGCAGGGCGCAGCTCCCCACCAAGGACTACCGAGTGCCAGGCCTCCTCAACAGCCCCGCACCTGGCTTTCAGAGCAGCGCCTGAAACACACACAGGTGGGGGGGGGCGGGCATCCTGCCAGCAATGTCCTTGTCAGGTAGGTTCTGCCGGCTTTTATCTTTCAGCTTTAGGAACTTAGCTAAGATGACAAACGGACCGAAGCGCCTGCTGTGAATAAGACTAGACTCCTAAGAGAAGTGTGCTGTGTGCATTCTGTGCCACTTCTAGCCCATGACAAAGACTGGTTTGGATCTTATAGCACATGTAGAAATATCAGTGGCAGTGTCTGCCCATTACAGAACTCCCACCTCCCCACAAAAATAAGATGCACACAAATTATTGTTATTTTCTATTGTACGTCAAATTAGAAGCCAAGCTTCAAGTAAGCATAAAAATAATGGCTACTCTGTAGTGAGTATATGTACATTCCTTTTAATCTACGCTACAACCTTAAAAGGTTGCTATTAGCATCTCTTATTTATTTATTTATTTATTTATTTATTTATTTATTTGAGACAGGATCTTGCTATGCAGTTCAGGCTGGCCTTGAGCTCACTGTGTAGTCCAGGCTGCTCTCAAACTTGCAACGATCTTCCTGCATCAGTCTCCCGAGTACTGGGATTACAGGCGTGTGTCACCATGCCCAGTCTGTATCCTCTGTATAAATGAGGACTCCATCTTGTCCATCATCCCCCCAGAAACTTCTGCCTTGTAGTTCAGGGGCCTTTAATGAAGCCTTGGTGTGCTTCCATAGCTCATTCTGCTAGCTGTCCCAGAGGATCTGCTGCCTCACCCCTTTTCAGGTCCATTCTTGAGCTTTCTCTCCTATGTGGCAAATAGCGGCAAGTTATTATCTTTTCCTGTGCAATAAACCACCACAGACTTCCTTGGCCTAAGCCACTTTATCACTTCCAATAATTCCACTGGCTGACCAAGTGGCTCTTCTGACTCCCATGATAGCACTGGGAACAGTGAGAGAACCCTGTGCACAGGGACCTCATTCGTGACTGGCACAGGCAACGATGGTCCAGTGGGAGCCTGGAGGCTCACTCTGTGTGGTTGCTTGGTAATTCCCAAGTGTGAGGTCTGGATTCCCAGAGAACTGTTCCCAGTGGTGACTGCCAAATCTGCAGCTACACAGTCATTGCTGCCCCCACTCCACTGGTCAGAGAAAGTCATAAGATCAGTGGAATTTCCACAGAAAGGCAACAGCACTGCATCTCCTGATGGGCTGAATGATAAGATGTTTTTCAACTAGCTTTAATTCCCTAGAGTCAGCAGATGCACTGCACAAAAGCTTGCAAAAGGTGCCACCACTGCTGCATAGGCACAATGACATCTGATCCGGGGCTCAGAATGCCCAAGGTGATGCAGCCAGGGCCTGCACAAAGACTGCCATTTCTCATTGCTGCTGACACCAGCCGTACTGGATCCCATGCCTGGAGAATTAATGTGCCCATAGGCCCTGCTCTTCATTACCGTCAATGCTACCAAAACAACAGTATCAATGTTTTAGACTCTCATCATTCCAGAAAGATTTTAATAAACCCCTTTGGGGTTTGGCCTCCAGTGAAACCACCTGTGACTCACATTCAGGTTTGTCTAGAGGCAGCGGGTGGCTCAAGATCAGACCGTGCTAAGGAACACCACGGCGGGTCCGAGGTAACCTAGTGCTATTCTCAGAACCAGCCCTCGAGCACTGTGCTTGGAATGAATGCAACCTCTTCCTCTCTGACTTCTTTTCAGATGAATTCTAACTCAGGATCTCCTATAGTTGACCTCTGAGGACCCTCAGCACACCTTGTGGAAGTGACACAATTGTCACACCCGATGCATCGACACCCAAGTTAGGACTCCTGCTATGTACACAGGCAGGGGAGGTCTGAGACTTGAAACCACATTGAAATATAAATGACTAATCAAAAAAAAATTTTTTTTCCTAGAGCCATGGACACCATGGATATTTGTACTCATTTGCATACGGGACCAGGGGGAAGGATGGATGGAAGAGCTGCCTGGGAAGGGTGGGCACAGGCCCCACAGCAAGCCACAACCCTGCCAGATCGCAGGCACAGACACGGTCACTCAGTCTTCATGGCAAATCCATGAAGTCAGTGATGAGGACAGAGGAGCTCAGGGAGTCTGGCTGGAAGAAGTCATTTTCCCAAGGTGCTGAGCCAGGGTTCCCACCAAGCTAGCCCCTGCCTGACCTCAGGATCCCTTCCCTGTCAGCCTGTCTGATGCTCAGAGCCCAACCCTGTAGCCGCCACCCTCCCACAGCGTTTCCCCAGTGCCTTCCACACTCCAGGGCTCCACTTCCTGTCCATGCACTCAGTGACAGCTGGTGAGAGAACTTTCCCACTATGCCCGATGCCAGAGCCTTCTCCAAGTTTTTATTGAAATAAAATTTTCCTTTAAAAAATGTGGGTATGAAAGACTAAAAAGACACCATGCTAAGTGACAAAACTCCAACTCCCTGTGTGGGAAGCACACACACTAGTCCGAGCCGGGAAGTCGCTGTCAATTTAGCTCTCCATTTGTCAGCCAAAATAATAAGCCCACAGAGGAAATGACTTTGTACGGAAGTCAGATTTTTTTCCCTCGCTCACAAAAATGATCAGACCAGGTGAATGACAACGCTAGTGTCTGGCTCCTGAGGTCGACTGGCTCACAGCCGACGCTGAACTCGCCCTTCAGATTGCTTCCAGGAGGTCATCAGTCAAAGACTCTCTCACTTTTTAACAAGGCTGAGGAATAAGAACTTTCTAGTAAAAACAACACGTGCCCCGGAATGAGGGTGATTTGACAAGAAATGTTTTTAATTTCCTAATCCTTGAAATACAAAGCATTTGAATGAGGACGACACTGAGATATATGCGGAAAAACACAGTGAATCATATTTTACAGGTAGAAAAGATCAGAGAGAAATTGAATGATTTATGTTATAATACAAAGAGAGTCTGAAATTTGAACTCAAAGCTGTCAAGTCCCAGCTTTGTCCTTACATCTTGAAAATTATGGCTTCTAACCAGCCTGCATCCTGCCAGTTCCACATCCACTCCGGCCAGAGGCCGCAGCCGCAGAGCCCTCTATCTCCGTTCAGAAGTTTAAGTACAAGCGTTTCACTGTCAGGATATTAACCTCACGTGATTCATCTACTCTCTATCAAATGTATTACCAATTTTTGTCCTGCTTCCAGATTCAATCCATCACAGCTGTCATCCAAGGCACTTTTTTAAAGTACAGTTACCTCAAATGCAAGCCGAGGCAATTCACAAGCCAAAATAAGCATTCATCAAATATGTTAGTTAGTGCTGCAGATGTAGACCTGCAAAATCATTTAATTCTAGGTACAGACAGAATCTAATAATTCTGTGGCAATAAAGGCAAATAAATGAACTAGGTATTCTACTCTGTCATGGAGCCATTCTGCTTGAAATTTCTACAAAATTAAACTGTCCCTCTTGAAGTCACAGAGGGTAGAAAAACTTTCTGAATAGTGTTTGAGGAGATCCAAACCCTGCTGAGATTTCACCATTAACAAAAATATTCATGTAAAAAAATTATGCAGCCATGTAATAGCTAGGTTCTTTTCCAGTAGCAAACCAAATACAGAACCGCAAGCATTTCTATACCTTCCAGAAACTAGAATAGTGTCACTGACAGATGAGAAGGCTCCCGAGTGCCCAGGTGCCAACCAGATGCCACGTGGTGGCCAGCAAGGTGTGAGAATCCCCTTGCTCTCGTGTCACGCCAGCTCGGCCGCTACCCCAGTTCAGTGCCTGAGGCAGACTTCATCAGAAGCAACAGCACAAGCAATCCCGTGTGGTAAATAATTACAAATCTAAACCCCAAATGCACAATCTATAGACAAAGAAGTAGGGGGTGGGGGGATCAACTAAAATAAAATTTTTCAAAAAGTTAGATATGAGTATAGTGTATGTGCCTGCTATTAGAAAAGCTCTTTATAACTACAGTTTTTAGAATCTTCAAACTCAAGAGACTCCAGGATTCTGTCCATGTATTAAGGAGAAAACAGAGGTTCCAAGAGGTTAACTGGCTTCTCTAAAGCTACACAAGTAAAAAGTTGCATGGTGCACAGTGCAACAAAAAGCTGCGCTTTGTATTATTCAGAATAGTAATTCCTGATTCTGCTCAGGTAGAACACCGGGAACTTTTACCATAAAACTACTATCTAGGTCCGCTCACCTCCTGGGGTGGATGACAACTGGTGGGCAACTTGTAACAACAGGCCGAACTGAACCGGCATGGCGCTGGGCACGGGAGGCCACCTGAGGGTTGCTGCTGGCAGCTGAGGCAGAACTGGGGAAGCTACTGGGAGGTTATTAGGGGACTGTAGGACCTCTTGGGTGATCCTGCTGGGAGACCTTGTCGTGCTGGCTTTCCTGGTGAACTTGGCTGTTCTCATCAGAGGAGGAGCTTGGGACCTCTTTGTCACTAAGAATGGCTGCTGTTCAACTTGGGGGAACTCTGGTCTTCACTTTGAGCATCACTTCCTGTCCCTGATGAGGAAGGTGGTGACTGCCCAGCCTGCTGGAGAAGCTGGTCACCCTGACTTTCCTGAGGTAGACTCAGCTGTCCTCATTCTCGGGGGAGCTCAGGACTTCACTGTTGCTGAGGACGGCTGTGGCACTTTTGGGGGGAATTCTGGTCCTTACTTTGAGTGTTGCTTCCTGGCTCCAGTGCAGATCCCTCAGCCTGCGGGCACAGCTCCTTCATCCCTCTGGCACAGACTTTCTAGCTTCCACCACTGACCTCTGTGCCTTCCCAGTGCAGATTCTGGCCTACATGAGACACTACGTCGGGCTCTAGGCCACCAGCTAGACTTGTGGGAGGCACTGTTTTGGGCTCCAAGTCTTCAGCTGGACTCATGCAGGACACTTCCATGGGATCCAGGCCCTCCACTGGATTCTCCAGTGTTTCTAGTGTGGACAGATATCCTGCACTCTGGGCAACTATTCTAAAATAATCTTATAAACTGGGTGTCCTGAATTGTTACCCCTTGAAAAGCCCTGACTACAGCACCTCCAGAGAGTCACATAACTGACCTTAGGTGAGGTACGGGTGATTTTCTTCAGGTTGGTTTAGGTATTAATTCCCTAGGTGACGCCCAGGTAGAGAACCACTACACTGGATTAACAGGAGAGTGGTTCTCAAACCCTAACCTGCAGAGTCACACAGTGTTTCTGATTCAGCAGGGATGGGTGAGACGTGAGAGTTCTCATTTCTCCCAGGTTCCAGGTGATGCTGATGTAGCTAGGTGATGGTCTGAGAACCACTTTCCTACAAAAAGGTGTCTTAAGTCTGGCTGGAAAGTCACCAAACCTGTTCTCCCTGCTAGCTACATGGCTGAGACACCCTCTCAGTTTCCCTGAGATTAGCTGGGGCCGTGTGGCCAACGCCCACCCACAGCACATGCACAGATGGGACCTGTTGCTTTGAGTCCATGTCAACGGAGAGCAACTTTGCTCTGTCCTCGTACCCTGGCGAGATGAGAGGGTCCAGCCTCTGCTCCTCTCAGTGTCTACCATGCTAGCGACACTGAGCTCCTAAGTGGCTGCATAGATCACCCTCTGCTCGCTGCCCAGGACAATGACGAGAGCACAGAATGTACCTTTATTATTCTTACGAGCTACTTAGATTTTTTTCAGCATTAACTATGTTTATATTAAAGACCACACTGATACAATAAATGTTGTCTGACCCTTTCTTTCTTCCTCTATAAGTGGGAAACTTACTCAGAGGATTTCTAAGGTATCTTCCATTTATAACACTTTATGGTTCTATGAAAATATTAATAATTCCTACATTAAGTAGGAATAAGTACAAAGAGAAGTAAGCTCTGTTCAGGGCAGAGCTAGAGCACGAGAGACCGCATTCCTGTTCTTCAGACACAAACTAAAGCAACGAAATTAAAGCTCACAAGTAAGCCATAGTTAAGAAAACAAGGCAGGCCATAAGGCTACTTCTGCCTGAGGTCTACACCTGTTAAGAACAGGAATTCCAGGGCCGGGGAGATAGCTCAGCGGTCTAAGTGCCTGCCTGGCAAGTACAGGACCCAGGTTTGATCCCCCGTACCACATGCCATCCCCCATCCACCACCCCCGCCCCAGCCTGCCACCGAGACAAGGCATGGTGGTGCACACCTGTAATCCCAGCACTGGGGAGGCTGAAACAGGATGATCATGATGAATCTGAGCTATATAGTGAGACCCTGTACCAAATATATAAAAATAAAATAAAAAGAATAGGAATCCCAAACGATCACTGACATACCTTAATGGCAATTCTCTCTCGCAGAGACCAAACATGCAATGGATACTAAACCCTGGGCTTCAATCTGACAACTACAGAGCAGGCAACGGAAGCTACCCCAGGCTTCTGAATAAGAAGTACTTGAGGCGCAAATGGGTGTGTATCCTGGGAGGGGCTGGAGTGGGGATAGCAAAGTTATTCTTAATCACTGTATTCTAAGCTTCTTAGGTGGTTCGTTGGCCTCCAGCACAATAAGGCATGGAAGGTTTTCAAATGAATATATATGTCACCAGGCGCAGTATCCACCATACATGGAAAAAGGAGAGAGAGATCACTTATTCACTGTATGGGCAATCATAGATAGACAATAAGAGATACACCTACAGCTTATCACCCCTCCTTCTCCTACACCCATTTCTACCCTCACTAAATGCAAAGGAAGAGCAAACTCTAGGAACTGGCTGAACCACAAATAAAGGGAGCCTGAGTCTCCAAGTTACCACATGCAAGAAAACCACTGACAACCAAGGATATACACGTTTGATCATTGTAGGAGGGGGAGGGGAAGCACTTCCACTGGCTTAGACCTCTGATGTGGATAAGAGGATGAGTATATTACAGTAGCCGATGTAAACCTAACCAATACATTTAAGTGACATAAAATCAATAATTTATCTCACTGCTCATGTTTGACTTTCAAGGCTGACCCTTCAAGGAGGCTCTGGCTTTCACTAGCAAAATCCAGGACCAGAAAGCAAAGTAACATTTTCTCATAGTCTTCAAAGCAAAGAGCCAAGTTTACTGAATGAAGCAGTTTTCACTGCTGTATGTGGACGATGTAGGACAAAGAAAAGAGCACAGAAAGCTGGAAAGGGACAAAGCCCCTTTCTGGCTACTGGGAGCTACTGGGGAAACAGAAATGGAGAATAACTGAGATTAGGAAAATGGAAGATGGAGAAGAAAGCCATTGGTCTCTAGGTGGTTTGGGGAACCATACAACCACAGAGGTCTACGTACAGAGTCTGGCTGGTCACCGTCTTGTGTCTTGTCCAACGCCAAGAGATGGTGACAACAGATGAGGAGAAAGCAGAGTGTGGCATGCTCAGGCAGAGATGCCAGTGAGACAAATGCCTTTCACCCTGGAGAGGAGCTGCCTTTGCTGTAAGTGTGCCCTGTGCCAGAGACAGGGTGTGAGCAGTCCACAGCTTACAGTCAGACGGAGGCTAAGGCTGATGCTCAAAGGGACATGACCTTGAGGACAGCGAAGACAGGATAGGGGCTGGGGGAGCTCTAGAATTCACATGAAAAGATTAACACCAACATGCACGATTCCATGGAAAGCAATGAGTAATCCTTATGTGCCATTATTCTAAGGATAGAGAACAATAACTGCGTGCATCTCATTCAGCCCCATTGCTTCCGACTTTCTCCCTGCTGGATCTGTGCGGCTCTCCTGGGCTCCGCCCCATGACCTCCTTCCTCCTGGGGCTCTGCTGATCCACTGCACACTGACAGAGGGCAGCAGCAGCCACAGTACACACCAGCTCAGATGTCACTGGCCAGAAACAGTGGAATCTCCTGCCAGGGAGCCGGAAGAACACGTCATAATGTCACAAGTCACAGGGCACAGGAAGCATGCGTGATGCCCGCTCAGGGAGGAGGCAACAAGGACTTAGGAACAATGATACACACTACAGCCTGAGACCAGGGAGGAGGGACAACTGCACTACAGGAGAGTTTGAATTTAAATTGATCAAATTGGGCTGAGGAGATGGCTCAGTAGAATAAGTGCTTCCCTGGCAAGCGCAAGGGTCTGAGTTCAATCCCCAGTTCTGCCAAAAAACAGAAAAAGAAAAAGAAATTGATCAAATTGGAATTCTATATAGACAAATTAGCCACCAGATGCTACCTGACAAACAGGCAGTACTGTCTCGACCTGAAGCCTCAGGCCAGTTTTCAGCCAAAAATAAGGTTTCTCAGTAAAGTTGATTCTGCTGCACACCTAAGTGATACACACAAAATCAAGGTCTGCTACAACCTCACAGAGGGGGAAAAAGGCCTCAGAAATAGCTGAGGCTAAAAGCTGAGTG
>NW_004524622.1:2700117-2704817 GCF_000260255.1 Octodon degus | reverse complement strand
ACAAATTGGCTAAATATACAAATAATGTCTTCTGTAAAAATCTGACAGCATGAAACAAATTGACTTTTAAGATGGAAAGTAACAGCTAACTTTTTAATACCAAAACAACACAGATTCACAAGGGCAAGGTCATCAGAAATGCAAAAGACAGCAATTCACTGCAATGCCTCCTCGCTTGGACGAGGGAAGAGCAACTGATGTTAGGCTTACATAAACACATACTTCACCTCAAAAAGATAAAAAAGTTAAAAACATATTTTTATTTCTCAAAAACAAAAAGACAAAGTTAAGTATACTTAGCAAACACTGGCTGAGTAGCTACCACAATACCAGCAAATTTGAATTCTGCTTTCAGGTCACTTCCGAGGCCGGGCAAGTCCATGACTCCCAACCCAGGATCCATCCCGGCTAATGGGCCCAACTCCAGGGCACACGCATCTCTCAGGTGCACCCTCTCAGTCCACTCCCTCAACCACACCCAGAGAAATTTCTCTAGAACCCATCACTCAGGCAGTCAGCCTTTCTTGATTTCCTGGAGACCTGAGGATGGCTCCAAAAAGCCCTGTGAGGCAGGCAGCCTGGTTTGGTCCTCCTGACCCTCTCCCCCTCCACTTCCACTCTTCAGGACACTGCTACTGATCTTTTCAGGTCTCCAAACATGTTGCTGTCTGTTGGTTCAGGCCCTCAAAGAAATGCACCCAAGGACTGTAGATAAATATATTAGTTGGGATTATCCACAGAAACAGAACCAATAGGACAGACAAAAGGACGTTTATTATGAGAACCAGCTCGTGCAGTGCAATTATGGAGATAAATAAGGCCCATAAGCAGGAAACCTTGTGGTTTATTTGGTTGAGTCCAGTGGCCTGACAGACAGGCTTTCTGTGGAGAAGGATTACAAGGGCAGGAGAA
This sequence comes from Octodon degus, assembly GCF_000260255.1. Lineage (NCBI taxonomy): Eukaryota > Metazoa > Chordata > Mammalia > Rodentia > Octodontidae > Octodon > Octodon degus. Next base: position 2,703,905 of record NW_004524622.1, on the reverse strand, counting down.
GATGGGTGACCAAGCTGGCACAAAGAGAGAGTGAGTCCACCCTTCCTCTATCCGCAGGCCCCTGCCACCCACATACGTCAGCAAGGGCAGTTTCTTTTCCCTCATTTTCCAATTCAAATGAAATTCTCCTCCAGAAATACACAGACAAACCCACAGTAACCCTTACTAGCTACCTAGGCATCCCTTGGTTTACTTAAGTGACATAAAATGAACTATCACAATGTATAGGAAGTTTGTTAGGGAAAATGCTTGAAATAGCTAAAGGATAAACATGAGGTGGAGCAAGAGACTTCAGACTCCAATGTAGATTTTATTTGCTTCATTCTATGAAAGAATAAAGAAAAGGAAAGAAGGTCAGATAGGAAAAGTTTCAGGCTTCCGTACAACTCTGAGAAAGTCTTGGCCTCAAGCCTGGAGAGCCTTTGAGACACAATTAGCCACTGCAGGAGCCGCACATCCCGCAGAGATGGTCTGTGCACAGCTCCCCTGGGGTCCAAAGCCACCTGGTGCCACCCCAAAGCACACATGACCTTGGTGTGAACTTAGTTGTGGGTCAGAAATGGGACAGTGGGCCATCTGTCCATGACACTTCTGCACCAGGAGACATGATTAGTGTGTTTCCACGGCCGAATGCACACAGTTTGCTCCCCAGATCTATCTCTTTCTGCCAGTCTGAGAAGCACCTCCTCTGTACTTCCCATGGGCCTTCTTCCTGGGGGAAATTTGCCGGTTAGAGAAATAAATTATGATTGCCACTGTTGTAGGCAGCTGAATTAGATAGAAATATTATAGTTAGCCAGACAGAGCCAGGCCCTCAAGGAGACACTATGTAAGACAAGGTGACTTTGCAACTTGGAAAAGGCAAACACCTCCTGTAGGCCAGTCTTCAAGACAAAAGAGGAAACAAATACAGCTACACTCTTCTCTAGGGATGGGTGTCAGGAGTTGATATTCTAAACAGGTATCAATCACCTTGAAAGAGCCCAAATGAGTCCGTAGCCCAACCCCCAAGAGGAAGAGACCCTGTCCCATATTCATGCCTGCTTGCTACCTGACTCGCTTCCCCATTTGATACTGGACTTAATCAACTTTACCTGAGCAATGGTGCTGTAATCCCATTGGTTGACCATAGTTTTGTACCACTTCATGCCCACCTAAGCAAGTGCCCATGTTCTCCACCACCTTAGATCTGCCTCACTGCATGGTGTTCCGCTGTAAAAGTCCCTGGAAAAGACAGCTTCTGGGGATCACTCACTCAGGGCCCCCCTTCTGTCCCTGTCTTAGACGGAAGCTTTCTTTTCCCCGATAAATATATTCTGCTCATAACCACCATTTGTTCCTAAAATTCATCCTTCAGTTTTAGAGAACATGAACTTGTCCCAGTTACTTTTCAGGTCAGGAGTTTCATTTTTCCCTTTTATCATTTGGATGTCACCCACCTGAGATCAGTTTTTCTCCTTGTGTCACCATCACCATAGCCTCAACCAATATTCTCCCTGACCCTACCTCTCTATTGATGAATCCTTAGCAGCGAGGCAGGTCCAGTATAGGTGGAGAAAAAACATATGCGGAGTTATAACCTATGTAACCATCTCCATTTTTGTAACTAGAACAGCTATTTTGTTATACAATTCTGTATGTTTCTGTTATAACCTATGTGATTGACTCCATTTGTAACCAGAATAGCCTTGTATTATACACCTCTGTACATTTCCACTGTAACTTTATTAAGGAGGATTATTTGGTATAAGCTGACAACTTAAACTCCATCTTGGTGGCTCAAGCTGTCCATCGGACCTCTGAACACAGTTTGTTAATGTTCAAACTATTCCTTTGTTCTAAACCACAGTGTGTTAAAGGTTAAGATCTGAACTATTTCTTACCCTAGAGCGCTCCACACAATATGTCCCATGATCAACACTGAATAATTACATAAATTGTAATTATTTGTTCCTGAAAATTGTAACCACATGTTCCCGAAAGTGGACACTGACCCCTGTGCTGCATTCCCTTGCGCTCAAGTCACAAGGCCTCCTCTTTGTGGTTTTCAGCCTTAAAAACCCTTGTCTCTCCCCTCCTGGGCGCACACTTAGGCACTTTGTGCCGGGTGTTGCCCCTGGGTACCAGCTAAAATAAAGCGCTCTTTTTTTTTTGAACTTGTCTCCCAGTTGTCTCATTTTTGGATTACAACATGGGGTAGAAAATTCCCAGACTCTGAGATTCTGCAACAGCCTTGGCCAGAATCCTAGAGCACACCTAACCCTGAGTTGCCCCAAAGTGAAGCCAACCATCCCAACAGCACGGCTTGCAGTTGTGGCCCCACCAAGTCCAGTGATTAGCTGGTGGCCAGTCCAGGAAGTGAGCCTGGCCTGAACACCGTGATGGACTCAGAAGAGACAGTGGAGGCTGCCAGCAAGGGATCTGAGCAGTGCCACCTGACCAAATCAGACTCAGAGGAGTTAAAGCTGTAACTCTGTGTCAAGCATCATCCCTAATTGTAAGGACACAAATAATCACAATGCACAGACAAGCAGGAAGAAATGGGACCCTCTGGCACAACTTCCTGTCACCATGCCAGCCACACCGCTGCTCTGCTGGAACATGAAGGATCCCATCTGGATCATAAACTCAGGTTCAATGAATCAGAGGCAGAGCTTAATATAAAAGGAGGTGGCTTACTTGGAAAAAGGATGAAAATGAAGGAAAATAGCTGCTCTGGAAGTGAGAAGCTGGGCATTTTGCTCCCCCACTCCTTTTTGTTTAGGTTTAGTGATTTTTCCCACTCCCCAGGGGGCAACTCCAAGCTGCGGCTATCTGATTAGCTGGCTGGCTGGCTGGGCTCCTAGGCAGGGCACCTCTATCTACATTGTTTCTGGCCATTTGATTTCTTCCTGTTCCTTTGTGATGGATAAGGAGCGTATAGAAAAGTAATTCAGAGTTAATGATCAGGTAAATGAGTCCTTAGGGGACTGTTCCTTATCTCCTTTGCATCTTATCTGGTGGCTGGGGGCCTGGATACCCTGGCCTTTCGAGGTTAAGGTGCTGTGTTCAGCCTTCTCACTAAATTCTTATGTTAAGGGATGGCAGGGGCCTTCCAGGGCCTCGTTTCTTTATCTTTGACTTTTAATTGCTGGAGTCTAACTGCTTAGACAAAACTGCCTTTAATAAGATTTCTTATTAATTTATTTAATAAAGGCCCAAGAGGTCCTATTTGATTCTTTTTCCTGCCCATAGCCTTGTCCCTACATTCTCTTGTACAGCATTAAGATATGCTGTGGTGCAAATTACATACAGCGTAGACGCGCTCCCTTGTGGGTAACCTGCAGTCTTCTCATCCTTTAATTGCTCTGCCTGCCTGCCTGACACACACAGCCACTTCCTGACACTGACAACTACTTCCTTGTTCTTTGGAATTCAACTTTGGCACACTCCTCTAGAACCCCGTACCCTTATTTTTCTCCATTCTGTGGTAAAATGACCTGGCTGTCATTCCTCAGCTGTAGAATATGTCCTTTATAGGCATTGTTTTGTTTGATCTCTGTCATCAAATTATGAGCTGAGAGAAAATTCCTCTCTGCATGATTATGAGAGACCCAGACAAGAGAGGTCCTGGGTCTGTCTTTCACCCTTGGTGTATCCAGTGACTGTGACATTAGTGCAAATGGCTGGACCTAGTGAATATTCATTTAATGCATTATGGGAAAGTTTAATGGGCCATAGAAGAAGGAATTAATGTAGTGACTGGAAAAAAAAGTCTTTCCTGGGGAGAAGGCCCAAGGAGGGAGCAG
>NW_004524622.1:2696039-2700017 GCF_000260255.1 Octodon degus | reverse complement strand
ACAGGTAAAAGAATTTACCAACAAACAGGGAGTGTACAAAAAGATGGGAATTTGAATTAGGACAGCTGCCAGGGGAGCGGCAGGGCGAGAGACTGAGATATTTACAGAGTTCGAGAATATGAAAAAAGGGCCCAAGCAGCAAATGTGAGTATCTAAAGAATGTTGTTTTCCTTGCAGAGCTCCTGGGAGCATGTGTATTGGACTTCAAATCATGTTCTTTTAGGCAGCTGAGCTAGATAGAAATATTACAGGCAGTCAGGCATAGCCAGGACCTCGAAGGAGACAGCATGGAAGACAAGATGGCTTACAACTGAGAGACGGATGCCACGCTGTGGGCCAGACCTAAAGGCCAAAGACCAAACAAATGTTTACCTCGCTAAAGAAAAACATTCAGGATTGGTCATCACTTTGAGGAAGCCAGGAAGGGTCACTAATCCAACCACTACCAGCTGACTACTGGATAAACTCTTGATCTTTATTCATGCCTGCTTGCTACATAACTCTCTTTCCCATTTGGTCCTGGATTTAACCAGCTTTGTCTCAGCAATTGTACTTGTAACCTTACTGGTTGACCATAGTTTTGTCCCACTTTCTGTGCAAGTTCTCATGTTTTCCACCTTAGACCTGCCTCACCACATGGTGTTGCTCTATAAAAATCCCTGAAAACTACAGATTCTGGGGGTAACCCAATCGGGTCCACCTTCTGTCCCTCTCTCAAACAGAACTTTTCTTTCCCCCAATAAATACATTCTTCCCTTAACCTCCACTTGTTCCTAAAATTCACTCTTCGGTTTCAGAGAACACTCACTCGCTCATCCCAGGAACCTTTCAGGTGGGGAGTGTTTCTCCCCTGTATCAATGTTAACAGCTGCAGTTCCATCAAGGCCAGCACACATGAGCCACTCTCTCTATCTTCTCATTCTCTCTCTGTAGCTGTAGATAAAGATGATGAAGAAGTCTAAGCACATCTTTTAGAAGAGATGGATTATTTGGAAGCAAGGAGTGGGCCTTAGATCAAAGAGCTTTTGCTTATGACCACCTAACAAGAGCAGGATGTCTTTAAATGAAGTTCCTTTGATAAGGATTTTAAACAGTTCAATTGTTAAAGAGATTTAAGCCTTTTCTTTAGCATTGAGCAGCTATGAGTATGTTTCCATGAAGACATTGAAAATCCTAAGACTAGGGCTCACCGAATAGCTCAGTGGCCAGGGTTCAATCTCCAGCATGCCTTGCCAGCCCCGTACCCGGGGCACACTGAGACTGGGCATAGTGGCGCACGCTTGTAATCCTAGCTCCTTGAGAGGCTAAACATAGGTGGATCATTATGAGTCCAATCTATGTAATGACACCCTGTAGACCCTTACTAAAAAAAAATAATAATAATAATCTTAAGATTGAATTTACCTAGCAGTAGGCTTCAGATATGTATGTGGCAAGCTCACAAACTGTGGCTTCTGGGTTAGTCTTCTCTTACTTCTGTTCACAAGAGCAGACACTGAAACAGGGTCAATGTTGATGCAGCAAATTACATTTCCATCTCCAAGGGGAATTTTTTTTTTTTTTTTTTTTTTTGTGGTGGAACCGGGGATTGAACTCAGGCCCTTGCGCGAGCCATCTCCCCGGCCCCCTGAGGAAAATGTTTAAAGCCTTAAATTTTGGAAAACAAGTTGTAGTTTCATAAGCAATACATTTGATTTCTAAAAACTCAGGTTAAGATAAGAAAGGAACAAGAGTGAAAACTACCAAAGAGTATGAGGTTTACCTAGTAAATCTTCTTGTCTTTCCTTTACAGAAGCATTTAGAAAATGAATGATTTTAGCCTGAAGAGCATTATTGTTCCCCAGTCTCTGCTAAGAATCCCTTCTTCATCAAAATACCAAGAGCAATGAAATCATAATAGCCAGCATCTAATCTTTTTAGATTTATGGATCCTATCATGATCATCAAGGACATTACTTACGTAAGCAAAACGAGACAAATAGAAGGTCCCGGGCACTGGCCTCCCACAAGGCACAGCCCAGCAGCGTCACAGCACAGAAGCCATTATGGAGAGCAAGTTCCTTCCTAGCTCACCATAGCAGGAGCTTTCCCTTACCCAGCCTTGCCTAACCTCTTGAAGTCCCAGTTTCCCACTGTATCTGCTTCACTCTAGCATTCTCTTGGGTGGGAGAGCTCTAGAAATAAATACAATCAGGAAGCACTGCCACAGCTCTGTCTCTTGCCAGTATCACCCTGACTGCCTCCTCCCATCCCACACCACTAGGCTGTCCTTGTCTGCCTGCTTGCCTTGAAGACTAGGGGATTTACCAACCAAGGTGGCCTCAGAAGCCTAACTTAAAGCAACCCAAGTTTCTTTCATAAAAAAACAGATGCAAAAACTTTATCCTTCTAAGAGAAGCAAGTGTTGCAGAAGTCACAGTCTTGGACACCACACACACAAAAAAAAAAAAAAAAAACATATAAATATTTTCTGTACAATCCCATATCATCCTTGGTCCTCAAGCTGCCATCTGTACTTCATGTGTATTCTCCAACTTTCTTCAGCCACTTGAGATACCATTTCCTCAACTTTCTCTGCATTCTGCTGACATCCTAGATAGAGCAGGAATGGTGAACCTTCCACAGCTTTCAGTGATACAAACAGCCCACAGTGGCATATGTGCCGTGTGTCAACTGTCAGCAACCTAGAGTTTTGCCAAACCATGTAGACAAGTACTGAGGCAGTGAGATGGTCTGATATTCACCAACACTGAGGTAACCAGCACAAAATCTAGATCAAATCTGGAAAAACAGAAGTCACTCTACGCATTAGAGTATAGGCTTAGTACCAGGAATGACAGGTATCTGGGACACCAAGTGTATTGAAAGCCAGGGATTTTATTGCTAAAACTTCAGCCTATAACACAGACTTGAATACCTAACAAGAAGCTTATTGAAGAGTTACTTCACACTCCATGGAGGACCACCCGAGGGACTTTCCTTGAAAGAAGAGCAATTGTTTCCGTTTTGGCTGGGCCTGACCCTATTTCCATGTATTAATATATACAGAGCTGGCTAGGACTTTGCCTTATCCCTTCAACTGGCTTTAAGCAGTGCATATATGTCTAGCCGAGGTGCTGGTGATGATCTCTGGAGATGGCACCCATGTTTCCCTGATAACCTACATCTGCTACTCTTTAATATGAGCTGGATCAAGACAGGACGAAGAGCCAGTGCTCCGCACTGTGGGCTGGGATCAAGCGTTAAGACAGAGGCTTCCTGGGGCTGATTACACATCAGAGCTGAAGCACTGGACCCCAAAACATTAGACACTATCTCCATTGTGTCTTGCAGATTACCCTCTGTATATCCTTCTCTGCATATTGCAGAGGCAAATGCAGGCCTCGTACCTAGCCTGGCTCACAGCACTCACCTACTTCCTGACATTTTCAGTCATTCATCCTCAAGACACTCTTCCTTCATGACTTAATAAAAGCCAGGTTTGGCCCTGGGTCGAGGCCTTTGCTGTAGATGCCACCACCGTGGCTGGACTTAGGAGTCTTTGGCTCCCCATAATTACAGATATGCTTTAGTGTCTTTATTCTCACTATGGGTTGCTCTGGAAGTGGTAGATTAGAGCTAACTTAATGGGATTTCAATAACTTATTCATGAGATTACAAATATAAACTTACGGGGCCGGGGAGATGGCTCAGTAGAATAAGCGCTTCCCTGGCAAGCACAAGGACCTGAGTTCAATCCCCGGTTCCACCAAAATAAATATATACAGACATATATATTTTTTTTCACAGCTGATTAATAGGAGAGTTTTGATAATCAATACATTGTACAATGTAATACACTATATTAATAAAGCGAAAAGTAAAAGCCACATGATCATCTCCATTGATGCAGAAAAGGCTTTTGACAAAGTCCAACACTCATTCATGTTCAAAGTCCTACAGAAAATTGGAATAGATGGCCTCTACTTCAATCTGGTA
>NW_004524622.1:2681874-2683066 GCF_000260255.1 Octodon degus | reverse complement strand
ACTGGCAATGTCAGAAATTGTTGACCTGAGTCCCCTACAGCTCAATATAACAGCATGGGTTTACTTCTTATACTTCATTTTTATACTTTTCTGCTGGATGGTTAAGACCATGGTAAGCCAGGACCTATTCAACAAGAGTTGCAGCTTTTGGGTCTGAGAAGGTCAGTGAAATCCCCTCAGGATTTATCCTGAGATCCTGTATCTTAGATTTTAGAACCTTTGTCAGTGTCAGCCATGTAGATGAGTCACAGCCATTGCTTGGCCAATGTGCTCTCTGTGAAAGCCTGAGGGAATGTTTTCTCTCCATGTATCCTAGTTGTTTTTAAAAGATCTTTTCTTACCTTTTCACTAGCTGCACCAACATCTTCAAGATCTGAAACTCTATCTTCACTTTCGTTCAAATGGTTTTTCAGACTTGTGATTGAGATTTTAAGTTCCTCTACATCTCTTTGACTCTGCTTCATGCGATCTAATTCTTTCCTGTATTGCTCACTCAAGGAATCCATCATTTTTTAATCTCCTGTATTTTTTATCAATGTCTTCTTTAGAAGCAGTTATTAATTCTTTTACTGCAGAGTTTTTTACAGATTTATGTTTCTGTATTTGATTCTTTAGTTCAGGTGCTATGAATTTAGAGATTTGTTTTTTCTTTTCAGACAGTAGTTCTGCTTTGAGTTCCTTTAAACCTTTCTGCAGTTGCTTATTTACCTCCGACACTACTAATTCATATATTTCAGCTACGCTAGTGTCTACTGCATTTGTTCTGGTTGGGCATTGTGTTTCCTCCATATGTTTCTATATTTGATTCTTAAGTTCAGCTGCTATAAATTCAGAGGGTTTTTTTTATTATTCCAGAAATTAATTTTGCTCTGAGTTCCTCTATATCTTTCTGCTGTTGTTTATTTACTTCCAACGCTATTGATTCATTTATTTCAGCTGAGCTAGTGTCTTCTGCACTTATCATGGGTGGGCTTGAGGCCTGAGATTGCATTTTGCTCCTTGTCTTTATCATTTCGTTTAACACTGACGTCTGGCCTTTGGTGTAGAGCTTTGGTGCAATTATGTCCTTATCACTTAATGAAATTTGGGTACTGATATACCAAGTTCCAGTTCATGCAGTTGTGCCTGGCTTGGGTTTGACTACTGTGCTCAGCTCCTTACTATTGTTGTCCTTGGAGGTGGGCCTGCTGTA
>NW_004524622.1:2676716-2681344 GCF_000260255.1 Octodon degus | reverse complement strand
GGCTTCAGAGTCTCCCAGAAGAGCAATGTCTTCTCCTCTTCTCTGCCCAGACTCCTGTCACTGGTGTCTTTAACACAGACTGAGAACAGGTAATGAACAAGGACTCTGGAGAATCCTGCTTCTCTCAGCTAGTAAAAAACCGCATACAGGGATGGGCCCAATCCTAATTTAACAACAGCTGATTCAACACAAAGAGTACCATCCTGGCTTTTCTCTATTTATTCCGCAATATAAAAACATCTATGGTGGAAAATATCTTCACCTGTGGCTTTTACTTTTCTTCATCTCTAGTGATGGCCTCTGAAGACCATTTCCTGGGGGGAATTGATACATTATAGAGTCAGTAATTCTGATCAGACATTAAAAAAATAATAAGTACATATAGATGATAACAGCCCCAAAACGTTTTTAAATACTAAATTAAAATGTTGAGTACAAATTCACAGGCATAATGGAGCAGCGTCTGCAGGTCCACAGGACTGTTTCCGCAGCTGAATGTTCTGGACCCCATTCCAGGTCATTTGTATTACAGAAGCATCTCCCCTGGAATCAGGAAACTCAAGCCATGAATATCAAATATCCTTTGATGTTTTAGGTTTTCATGATTGAAAAATTCTGTGCTTTTTCTGCTACATTAAATAAAAATGGAAAAGTAAAATAGTGAAATAAATGGTGGCATGAAATTTCTTTTAACTCAGCACGAACCCACAGAAATCCAAAAACATGAAAAGTTCAGCAGTTTAAAGAGGACCTGACCTCATTAATGAGAACCCAAAAAGTCTGGCTAACTTGAAATTAACCTTTTATACCTTGCAAGATAGCACATACCTACAGGGTCTGTTTTTAAAAAGCAGATGTTTTAAAAATCATGGGATTTTTTAAAAATCAAAGTATGAAAAGCATACCCAGAAACACAGGTGATGTCTTTCTGTAACGTGGCACTTAGTAGTAAACAATGGCTGATGCTATCTGAGCATCATGGCCGTGGTTTTCTCTTTGCCCTGGCTCAAACTTCCTGGTCATTCTCTCCATTTGAAGGGTGCAGATCAGTAGATGGGTACCAGAATATGTATGATCAATAAACCTATGTTATAAAAAATAAAAAATAAACAATGGCTGAGTGGAAATCTAGGCAAGCAATTGCAAGAGGGTCCTGAAAGCACAGGTAGAAACAAGAAATCCATAGAATACAAAAAGTCAGTGGGCAGATGACCTGATGCACTGTAACTGGAAAACTGAAGCTGCAGACACAATCAGATCTGCGAAGAGCCTCCAATGGCACAGTCAGTACACAGCTGGCCCTAAGGAGAACTCCAGAGAAAACTGCCCCTACCCGACCTCTGTCCTCTCACTGTGCCTGTCAGATAAGTGGCAGTAGAGCCTGCCTGGGGAGAACAATTAGAACTCTTTCCTGTACTTCTGAACACCGGCCAATTCTCCTGTGAAGAGGCCTCCCCTTTTTCTGAATGAGCTGTCTTGGTTTTCTTTGTTGTTGCTGTTTGTTTTTGACATACACACACACACACACACACACACACACACACACACACGTATATATTTGGCTTTTTAATTTTTTGGTGCTGAGGATGGAACTCAGGGCCTCCTGCTTGCTTGGCAAATGTTCTGCCACTCAGCTAGATCCCCAGCCCTTTTTTTCTTGTAGTTTAAAATTAGGCTGGCAATGTGCACTGAAGTCCCTACAGTCGGTCTAACCCATCTTAATGAAGAACGAAGAGGCTCCCTGAAAGTGTTCAGTCACAGAACTCCACATCCCTTTATGTAACAAGGCTCAATTCTCAATTAGCAGCTCCTAAAGCTAAACAGGTGGCTCCCAGTGTCCCTCTGCCCTCCTCCCAGGTCCCCTTAGCAGCCTGGTTCAGAAACAGACGCAGCTTTTTCTTGTTCATGAAGCAAACCTTTGATGACAATCCACTCTATTCTAAGACAGAACAGAAAGAAGTCGAACATGAAGGAAGATCAGCAGCACGGTCGGCCAGGGATGCCACCTCCACATTCAGACAGCTCTACAGGAGGTTTGCCCCTCGGGCCTAGGAGTGCCAGGCTCCACATGGTACCATCTGAGATCTCCATGCCAAAGACCCTAGAAACGTCAAAACCACCTCTCAAGTCCAGTGCTGGCTTTAGCAAAAGAATTAAAACTCACCACTCCTACAACACCTTCGTGGGCAGCAACAAACAAGCCACATCTCCGCCAAGGTGTTTCATCTTTGGGAGTGTGCTACTTTTTTTTTTTTTTTTTTTTTTCGGAACCGGGGATTGAACTCAGGTCCTTGTGCTTGCCAGGGAAGGGCTTATTCCACTGAGCCATCTCCCCGGCCCCTGGGAGTGTGCTTCTAATCTGACAATTACATTTCTTCCTTGTGTAGCTGGCATCACAAAGACATTGACCTTCAACAAAAATTGGGAACATTTTAATACACGTAGCTAGAGAGTTGAAGGCTATTTTATGCATTTAACAAAAGTTACCAATATCAAATAATAGAACCCTAGTTCTTCAAGGACAGAATTCTAAGGTGCCAGAGAGATTTTAGATATGAAATGATGAAGATCTAATCCCATGATGGCAGGAATCTAAGTTCATAAAAGATAAAAATGAAATGAGAGGGCCAGGGAAATAGCTCAGTAAAATAAATACTTGCCTGGCAAGCACAGAGTCCTGAGTTCAATTCCCAGTACCCCCCCCAAGAAAAAAAAAAGATGAAATGAGGGACCAGGGATATAGCTCAGCAGCCCAGTGTTTTCCTGATAAGCCTGAGATCCTGAGTTCAATTCCCGGTATTAAAAAAAAAGAAGATGAAATGAAAGATATTTGGAGCATATTCCAGTTATATAATTCACAGGACTTGGTGATAAATAACACACACAAGAAAAGAAAAGATTCTATAAAAATTTGACTTAAAAAAACAAAAAAACTAGATCGACAACAGGCCCATTAGCCATAGAAGGGAAAGAAGCACACCGAATAGAAGCAAATAATGAGCTCCACAGTGCAACGTCTTCGCCAGTCTCTGGGAAAGGATCCAAATGGAGATGCTCTGGAGGCAGCTGAGGTGTGAGCCAGGACTGAGAAGTGGAGCAGGGCTTCCAACCTGGTGGAGATGAACAGGGACACAAGTGCAGACCACAACGCCAGGTTTGTTCAAGCTGCTGCAGCCAGGAAAAACATGTGCCATGAGAGACCTCGGGGCATCCTGATCTGAGGGAACAGAAGGGGACTTCTGAGAGCTTGCTGGAGGTTCTAGCAGGGGAGCGTAACTGCTCCTTACCCTTGACCGAGAAATGGTCCTCCTCTGTCGGGGGTGGTCGTCCCCTTCAACTGAGCACGCAGCTTCAGGAGGGACGCACATGGAGCATGGAGGGAGGAAGGGGACACCTGGCCAGCCAGGTCAGCTGAACCAGCCCTGGTGATCAAAGGGGTGACAGATGGTGCAGCCAGCGACCCTTACATCCTAGAAGGGGACTTTCGGGACTAGGAGAAATGTGACTCACTCCAGAACTGGACATTTAGGGTATTTGTTCAGAAGGCAGAAGAAATGCGGAAGAGGCCCTCACTTAAGACCACAAGGGAGACCTGGCAGGCTAGCCCAGCCACCCCCTCAGATGTCCTGCTGCTGGAGTTCTGTGAAACCCCGGCCACCCTTCCTCATCCTGAAGACTGCTGGGGAGACTTGGGAGACTGTTGTAGGCACCTGAAGCCAGGTGTCGGGAAGACCGCCACTGGGACCTCCGAGCACCTTGGTGAGCGCTACCCTGTGCCAACCCACCATCGAGAGAGCCTTGCACAACTGTGGCTTCCCCCTGCTCCCCAAATGAGATGGAAGCCACATTGAACCCCACACAGTGGGAGCGTTGGTGAGCCTACCCTTACCTCCCACTCCCCTGAGAGCCTTGCTCACCCACATCCCACATCCCTACCATCCTGCAGAGTCAGGGAGAACTAGCACAGAAGCCGGCAGCATCCTGGCACCATCAGGAAAGCCAAGCCTTTCCCCTGGACGAGCTGCAGTGGAGAGCAGGGATTTACCTGTGGACAAAGGAGCCGAGCGAGCGTGGCAGTGGCTCCGGGAACGCTCACTGTCCTGACCTGCGTGCTTTGATGGACAGACAAGGGAGCCTCGGCCCAAGCTCACACTATCTGCTTATCTTCTAGTCTTTGTCACCGGTGCCCTGGTAAACACTGAAAGTAAGGAGCATCACAACTCTCCCCAACTTAGGCATTTCCTCTGTTCAGGGAAGTTTTGCACCCAGGGAAAATTTGAATCATAAAACCTAACTTTGCCATTATCTCCTGTTAGAAAATTGAAGCTCCGTTCAATACTGAACCGTGATTTTTTACAATGGGCTTCTCTAGACAGTGACACATGAAATTATCCTTGAAAATGAGACTTTATTTCTCCTCTCTCATACAACAATTTTTTTCAAATCACTTTAGGAAGATTTAAGTTTTATGATAAAGTAACACACTTTCAAATACACCACCAAGGACCATGAATTGGGACAGGATTAAGATGAGTGCTCCAAATGATTCAGAGGGAGAGGAAAAGCTAGCCAGGGAGAGAGCACAGCGGAAGGAGTGCCTGCCCTGCAAGCGCACAGTCCTGAGGTCC
>NW_004524622.1:2672315-2676095 GCF_000260255.1 Octodon degus | reverse complement strand
CATGTTTGTGCTTCTCACTCATGTCCACAGATTTCGGTCTCCCGACTTTGATTCCAGTCCTCCCTAGTGTGACCACAGATCACTGCATAGATCCAGCCCAGTAACTCCACTGTAGCAGAGCCATTGCAAAGGACAGGCATGGTGCAAAGAAAACGCAGAGAGAAGCCCAAGACTGGAGTGACGGCTCCCCAGGGGCCAACACAGCCCACATAAACAAAAATTGTAAAGTACTAACAAATAATATTTATTCAGTGGGTACTATGCGCCTGGTACTTACCAAGCATTTAATTCCAGGTATTAAATATGTTTATGTATTTTATCGTAGTTAATTCTCTCAGCCTCTCTCTCTGAAGTGTGTCCTACTGCTATTCTCATTTGACAGATGTGGAGACTGAGCCTTTAGAATAAAGAAAAAGGGGGTCCAGGACTCAAACCCAGTCCAGAGTCTTAACCTACATTACACTTCTGTACTGACCTTGTACTTAAAATCTCTGCAAAGTGTGAAACACCCAAACATACTAAAAGCAAAATGTTTAAAAATACTTTTTTTTAAATTTTATTTATGTGTGTGTGTGTGTGTGTGTGTGTGTGTGTGTGTGTGTGGCCAGCTCAGCCCACCAGGGGGCGGGGCTGGCTGGCATGTGGTGCTGGGGGATTGAACCGCGGGTCCCTGTGCTTTGCTAAGCTTATTCTAAGTAGGTGCTTTAGACCACTGAGCCATCTCACCAGCCCTAAAAATACTTTTATAGGAAACCTTGATCCAATGACTCATAATTCCCCATGCTTGCTTTTTCTGTCCCATATAATGCAGATACATGATGACATCTTACTTGTCACACCCAGTGACTGCAGCCTCCACCTCCTGAAAGGAGAATCTCTCAGAAACAATACCATGGTATGCTGAAGGAGATTAACTGCAATTCCCTGATAGCGCTCCAAGTTAGATAAAATTATCTTCTGGTTTTTATTGAAATGAAACATCTTGTTAAAAGGTAGATCTAATCGAAGTTCATGCACTGCTGTTTTTTTTATGTCTAATCTTTTTTGTCTCTTTTCTGACATAGGCATTTTGGAAAAAACAGGCCTACTGTCATGTAAAATAGTCTGCATTTTGAATTTCTGTGAACAATTTAGAGTGGTAGTTCTAAATGTAGGTGCTACCTTTTCTTTCTCTACGAACTAGAAGATAAATCACAATTAGAATCCTGGTTAAATTCAAGTTAAAGAACTTTGGCAGAAATACTGTAGGCTGTGCTGTGCAGAGCCTGGTGTGGGGGCAGCGAAGGAGCTGGCCTTTATGACGTGCACGCAGGAGAGACCCCAATTGCACCATATGTGTAGCTGAAACTAACCCTCTAACTCCACCCCAGGAAAAGTCCATGAAAGTCTCAGCTCTCTGTCTCAGGTAAAAGAGTCCCCCCACTTTTTTTTTTTCCAGTACCAGGGATTGAACTCAGGACCCTACGCTTACCAGGCAGGTGCTTATTCTACTGAGCTATCTCCCTGGCCCTGAGGGTCCCCCCACTACCCTGGTATTCTCTCGACGGTGTTTACAATCCAAAAAAGACCTCTTTTATCTTTGTTGTTTCTACTGCACTGAAGAGAAACCTAATAAACTTAAGCCATTGGTGTGCTCTGTGGGATTGTTTTAGGTCTGAGATCTAAGTGATTATAATGTTATACGCTGGGCTGGCCAGATAGCTCAGTGGATTAAAGTGCCTGCTTAGGCAGATGCAGTGACTGGGATCTCAGTTTGATACCCAGCTTGCCGTGCCATGCCAGCCAGGCCCCGCAGGCACGCTGAGACAGCAATAGAGACTGGGCATGGTGGCATGCACTGTAATCCCAGCACTTGGGAGGCTGAAAACAGGAGAATAACTATGAGTCTGAGCTGTATAGTGAGACCCTGCAGACCCTGTACTAAATACATAATAAATAAATAAATGTTGTACATTGAAGTCATTCTTTAACTGGCAATGCACGCTCTTTTGGAGTACCCCCTTTTGCCCATCAGGCCCACCTGGTATCTAGCTCCCTGCCTAACAGCATGACACTGTGTGCTTTGTATTTGGTTATATCAGAAATATGTCAGATCGTCCTGTTCTTAATAAGGACTACAATTACTCAGTAAAGCTGGGGACCAAAAAGAAGTTTCCAATTTCAAAGTCGCTTCTCCCCTTAGTAATTAGCAAGAATGTGAGTTCATGCCCCAGTTTGGCCCATAGCAGCACCCTCACGCTGACCTGAATATTTTTAATGCATCCTCATAGGTTTTGGGGACTTTGCTTGATTTTCTTGCTGAATAAAATGTCCCAGTTCATTTTTCACTTCTATTGCCTGCAAGCTGGAATCAACTATTTCTCCAGAGAGACTACAAGAATCTGTATTTCTTATATTAACTAAAGCAAAAATATAATTGAATAACCTCAAAGCAATCCATAGCAAGTTGTGCCTTTGACAGAGCATGGAAAAATAATTTTCTAGCTCACTAATTAAAGTCCTAGGTGGGTTTTTATTATCAAGAATGTTCAAAGTAATAGATTTGTATCTTCATTAAAATCATGGCTCTCTAAGGAGTCCAAGGAGTGATGGATGAGGAAATAGGGGACTTGGGGACTCAGGCTCTTGGTCCTCCTTGTAGAGAGCAGCTCAGTTCACACACTGTGGGCAACCAAAGCCCGGGTGCCACCTAAGCTGGCAGTCTTTCCCTGAAGACACAGCAATGAAATTTGATTCATTAACTTGCTAATTGTTCTTAGCTATTGACACTGTTACATCCGGACATATTAATCACATCAGCATCCCTCATCTTGACAGACTTTGCTATGATCCTACTCCATGCCCAAAGTAGAGGTAGCATAGAAACAAGTAGGGGATCCCATTGTCACCAGGGTCCTACAAGGTTCTCAAACTCACCCTATGCTAAGAATTAAGTCGCAGGCTTGCTGACTCCCATCACAAGGGGAAAAAAATCAAAATACACTAGCAAGAGCTATAAGGGATTAGGCAAAAGTTTTAATGTACAAACTCAAAGATACTGAGTATGGATCAGAGAGAAAGAGAGAGAGAGATGGAGACAGAAAGAAAGACAGAGAGCCTCTGTATGAGAGACTCTGTATGAGACTACAGCTGGTACATTTGCAGGATCACAGAGGCGGGTTCAGGATGGGTGACCCTGGGTGTGCATTTCTACTGTCCATCAGATTACCCATCTGGTGAACTTAGAACATAAGCTTTTTATATCTTCAAAGTTAAGATAGGGTCTGTGACAGGAAGGCCAATTCCCAGGTAGAGAGGCCAACTTGTAGGTGATAGGTTGTGCCCGAGTACAGACTGCTAAACTATCATGGCCCTGACCCAACGTGGGGGCATCCCCCGAACAACAACTTATCTTCCCAATGTTCACTTCCTCCTCCTTCCCCACTCCAGCCCTGGGTACAACTTCCTTTGACCTTTCCCGCCCACACAAGAGAGCCTCCAATCAGCTCCTTGTGTGTCACTGAACCTGCCCCTCAAGCTCTGCCCCTAGCAGGAGTCCATAAAGTCTCAACCTACCTGCCTCCAGTCAGACGATCTGTCCATCTCCCTGCCCTTGATCCTCTCCGGGTCTTCAGATTTAATAAAGGCTCCCCCCACTCTTATTTCTGCTTCTCTGCCACACTGCTGACGCCACCACCATTGCTGCTGCCACTAAAGCCTATCATTTCTTGGTGCTGTGACTCAGATCAGTGAACAGTGTGGCTCCCAGGGCACCTCCTGCCCCAGTTTTGAGCTCCCTCA
>NW_004524622.1:2666250-2671336 GCF_000260255.1 Octodon degus | reverse complement strand
CTACTGAGCCATCTCCCCGGCCCCAAAATGATAATTTTCTAACAAAAACTTATGTAATATTTAGAGATACTTATCTAAAATGGAGATTTCATCATGACTGCTACGCTATGATACTATGTATGACTATTGATGCGAAATGACTTCTGTAAAATTATACAACTGTTGTGTGTTAGCATTCTACAATGATTTAACTACTAGAACATCCATGGCTGGTAAGAAACAACAGTTCTCTGGTTACATTTTATATTTCAAGGTGCTAAGTACTCAGATAAAGTCTTCATAATGAAGTGTATTGCTCCCAACTAAGTATACTAATGTAGATCCAGATCCTTCTGAAGGAGCAATTGTTATTAATTCTTATTTTATATCTCTAGCCACTCTTGACATTTGTGTCAAGCTTAAAAAAACAGATCTCAGTCTTCAAACCCCACTTAATCTGGCTTTTTGTGTCTTCAATAACAGAGACAAAAATTAACTATACACAAGTGCCAGCTTTTGGCCATGACACTCAGGACTCCCATCAAAGCAGGACCTTGGCAAGGTAATGCTAAGCCTAAACAGCGCTGCCACCCAAACCCCACATGGATGACTTCAAGTGTGGCAAAAAAGGACACCAGGCTCAAGCCTGCCCCAACCAGCAGCCACCACTGGGACCTGGTCCTATCTACAAGCTCAAGGGGTCATTGGAAATGTGACTGCCCTATGCACCAGAGAGCGGGTAAATCATCTACTTTCCTGCCTTCAGAGAACTCACTGCAGCCAGATACATCAATAGTTGACCTGCTTAGTCTTGCTGCTGAAGAGAAATGACAGGATTGGGGCCCATGGCCCCCAACTGAGGTATCTTTGTGAGCCCCGAGTCTCACTAGACATCCCAGATAGTACATGCTTTTCTTATTGACACTGAGGCCACAAATGTTCTTACTGAGTTTTCAGCTCACTATATTAGATGTACAGTCTAATATTAGTGGGTGTTGATAGCTGACCTACACAACCCCTTCAGACAGGGCCCTTTCTCTGCCAAATCTAGACACTGTCTTTCACTCATACTTTCCTTGTGGTCCCAAACTGCTCCATACCTCTCATGGGGAAAAAATCTCCTCCAAAAGCTGCACTTCTCTTCCTCCTGTCTCCCCAGAGTGCTCATCCTACAAACCCAACCTCAATGTGTAGCCATGTGTAGTTCTTTCCCCTCTTTTCCCTCTTTTCTTGTCAGCCACATACTCTGGGACACTTCCAGTCCTACTGGTGCCACCCACTATACCCCTGCATTAGTTTGCCTTGGGGATCCCTCAGCCTTCCCCTGTGCTCCTCAACATCCAATAGCCCCTAAATGCCAATGAGAAATACAGGAAAATGGGCTTTTAAAGGCCCACCTCACCAAATTTATCCTGGAGCTGCACCTGCCCTGGCCCTCCCTTAGCTCTAACTAGACTCAGGGCACTTCCTAGGGCACCCACCTTCCTAAATCCATTCAAGCTCATGTATGGGAGACCTTTTCTGTTTCACAGCTTCCTCGTTCCTGATAACCTTCCTCCCATTGCTGTCAACATTCCTATCCTAACTTTCCTATGGTATCTGCTGCAACAACACACAAGCTACCTGCCTCCCACAACCAGTAGGTACCACCCAATTGGTGCCATCTATACTTCCTGGAGATTTAATATATCTTAAGTCCTCTAAACCTACAGGATTAGATCCTATGTGGACAGGCCCCCTCCTGGTTGTTCTCCCAATAGCAACAGCAGTAAAAGTCACCAGGCAGCCTGCCCTCCTGGTTCCACCTGACAACTCTGCTCTTCCTAATCCAGTGCCCTTGTCACTTGAGTGGTCTTCACAACTCCTGTTGCCCTACACATCTCCACCTAACTAAGGGTTCAGAAACCCCAGGGTAACTCATGTGTTGCTTTTCCATCTGGTTTCTGATCCCTTACTCTCTGCTGTTCTTCATTCACTGCCAGACTCTACACCATGTGCCCAGACAACTTTCAGGTGTCACACAAGATTTCTTCAATCTCTGATGCCAGCATTCACTAACAATAAACTTCTTGCCTTGGATAAAACACCTGGCACTAGCTTCTATATGGGCACGAACCATCATCCTATCAACCTCCTTGCTCCCCAGATGATGCCCCCATTCAGCAAGAAGCAGTCTAAGAGATTTATCACCCCTTTATAACAACTAAAAGATGGAAGCAATAGGTTATGGCCCCAGTACAGACTGCTAAATTATCATGGCCCTGACCCAGCATGGCTGAATCCCCCCAAGACAACAGCTTCTCTTCCCAACGACCACTTCTTTCTCCTTCCCCACTCCAGTCCTGGCTACAACTTCCTTTTACCTTTCCTACCCACACAAGGGAGCCTCCCATCACCTCCTTGTGTGTCACTGAAACTGCCCTCCAAATTCCACCCCTAGAAAAAGACCACAAAGCCTCAGGCTCCCTGCCTCAGGTCAGAGGATCTGCCCACCTCTCTGCCCTTGATTCTCCCCATGTCTTCAGAGTTAATAAGCACTTCCTCCCCTTATGTCTGCTCCTCTGCAGCACCACCACCATGGCTGCTGCCATTACCACGGCTGCTAAAACGGATCAGTAGGGGAAAAGGAATTACCTAGGCTTATTGTGCTTTGGGAAACAAGAAAAATCAAAATTCAAATTGGTCTTGAGTAACGTTTGTGTCCTGAAACTGCAGCCTCTTCCTAAATGTACAATTTTAAAATTCTAGCTCTCCTCAGGGGCTGGGGAGATAGCTCAGTGGAGTAAGCACTGCCTGGCAAGCACAAGGTCCTGAGTTCAATCCCTGATACCTAAAAAAATAAAATAAAATAAAATAAAACTAGCTCTCCTTGTCTCCTTCTATCCATCTTCATTTTTTGTATCCCGCCTCGAAATGAGTCAGAATTTCTTCTTTGCCTGGAGAATAGGTTTTTACAAATTCCAATAAATTTCCCAGAAGAAAGAAATCTGCTCTGCTAATCTAAGAAGGATTTACACAATGCCTTAAAATCAAGTTTGTTTGTTTGTTTTTGTTGTGTTTTGGTTTTTTTTTGTGGAACTGGGGATTGAACTCAGGACCTTGTGCTTGCCAGGGAAGCACTTATTCTACTGAGCCATCTCCCCGGCCACTCAAGTTTATTTTTGAACTACAATCAAGTTCATTTCACTTACTCACAAACTTGTAAGTAGGTGAATAAACCAAGTTATTCTAGGGCACAGTCAGGAAGCAAGTGAGCTTTGTTATCAAGCGTAGATTTAGGTCCCATCTTTAAACGTATGAACTCTGCAATCCTGAGTTCTTAAATTTCTCCTGCCTCAGTTTTCTCATTTACTATTTTTATGAGGGGGGGAGGGAGTATGTATTTAGAATTAGCCAACTGGAGTCAGTTTAGATGATCCCAATTTTCTTGGCAATATGCAATGCATCATAATCAGGAGCCAGTTAAACATATGTCTTCTTCTCTCCATCAGGCCTGATTAGGGTATTAACTTTGGCAACGTCAATGTCATACAGCTTCTTTATAGCTTGTTTGATTTGGTGCTTATTGGCTTTTTTTCTCGGAACCGGGAATTGAATTCAGGCCCTTGCGCTTGCCAGGGAAGCACTTATCCTACTGAGCCATCTCCCTGACCCCAGCTTATTGGCTTTGACATCCGCAGTGAACATGAGCGTATTGTCCTCAATCTTTTTCATGGCTGACTCTGTGGTCAGGGGAACTAGATGATGGCATAGTGGTCAAGCTTGTTTCTCCTGGGCGGGGGGGCATTCTGAAGGTACTTGGGATGCCTCCAGAGTTTCAGTGTCTTGAGACAGTGGGTGACATTTGTATCTTCTTCTTTTTGTGGCTGTGGATGCCTTTCAGCATGGCCTTCTTGGCCTTCAAAGCTTTTGCTTTGGCTTCAGCTTTGGGAGGGGCAAGGGCTTCCTTATTCTCCTTCAGTGCCATCTTCATAAAAAGGAGTTTCCTCATTTATTAAATTGGTTGCTGTGGAGCCTCAAGAAGAAAACTCAAGTGTACACATCACAAAGTCTGGAGAGTAAGAGCTCAAGAGATGGGAGAGAGGTGGAAAGCGGAGCACTGAGAGAACTGTGATGTGCAGGGCACCAGCTCCACAGGAGTGCGGTTGTTACAGCCAGCAAACACATATTCAAAAAGAATGAAAATTGGAAAAAACAAGCATTGGCTGTTGCTATTGATATAGGAGAAATATATCAACCAGTTAGAGGTCAAATAGCTCATGCCCCACTATTATAGGCAGCTAAGTTACAAATAAATACACAGTCAGAGAAAGTAAGCAGAAAACTTCAAAACATCAGAAATGTGTTGGAGGAGCAGGTGAAGAAGGCCAGGCCCAAGATGAAGATGCAGTGGCTGAGCCTAGAGGCTTCCCTAAGTGATAAACAGTAACTTGCCATCATCCAATGATTAGCACCACTCTCGGTTACTCTTCTCTCGTTGCTGGAACAAATACCCGACACTTGATGGAAGAAAGGAAAGGTTTACTAGCTCACAGTTAGTGGAGGTTTCAGTTCCTATTCTGCTAGCTCCAATGCAAATGACTGCGGTTCACATTGGCAGAAAACAACGAAGAGCAGAGGAGGAGCAGCAGCTGTGGCTTGAAGATCAGAGCTCCTCTGAAGAGGCAGGTCTGCAGTGATCAACTTCCTCTAAGGAAGTCACGCACAGAAGCCTTCCTCAATCTCTTTTTCTTTTCATTTTTTTAATTGAGAAATAAATATGAATGAGACAGTTTAATAAGACAGTTTCAGTAATCAATACATTGTACATTGTTACTTTCTTAGTGGTTATCCATAGTACAAGAAGCAGACAGGATATCCTGTCCAAACACTATTAGTACACCTCTTTCTTCTCAGTGAATTGAGTGAAAGTAGCTGTACATCTATCTTAACTATTTTGTGTATATAAATACAAAATGATCTTTCTTTTGTATCCTTTTTTTAAAAAAAATTTTTTTGTCTTGTCAGAAATGGATATTCTATTGGCATCTAAATACTATAGGCGTTTGAATTCAGCTAAACAATCCAACACTGTCTAGCAGTCTATAATATTAGTGGGTTATCCTCA
>NW_004524622.1:2663636-2665216 GCF_000260255.1 Octodon degus | reverse complement strand
CAGTGCCAGCGTGGCAGGCCCAGGATCGAACCCCTGGCCCCTGTGCCTGCTTGCAGGTGCTTTAATCCACTGAGCTATTTGGGATTTCTAACTGGTGGTCAACTTATTATACCCAGTTGAATTAAACTAGCGTGGTGCTTGGTGTAGGAGGCCCACCTGAGGGCTGTTACCAGCAGCATGCAGGCACAGCAGGAGAAGCTGCAGGAAGGCTGTTAGGGATGCTGTGTGCAGAAGCTGTGGGAAGTTGCTAGTTCTCTTGGGCTGTCCTGCCAGAGGAGCTTATCATGCTGGCTTTCCTGATGAACTTTGCAGAAGCTTGCGTCCTCATCCTGAGCACTAATTCCTGGCTCTAGAGAGGAAGGTGGTGCACTGCTCGGCCTCATGGAGCTTGTCACACCAACTTTCCTGATGGGAACTCGGCTCTCCTCATTGCTGGAGGAGCTCAGGACCTCACTGTGGCTGAGAAGAAATGCGGTGGTACTTTCTGGGGAGCTCTGGGGCTTACCTTGAGCACTGCTTCCTGGCTCCATTCAGCTCCCTCAGCCTGCTAGCACAGGTCCTTCATCCCGCTGGCATAGACTTTCTAGCTTCCACCACTGACCTTTGTGCCTTTGCAGCACAGAGCCATGAAACAAGCCTGTGTGAGACTTTGCTGTGGGCTCTAGGCCTCCAGTAGGAATGGCGTGAGACACTGTTATGAGCTCCAGGCCCTCAGCTGGATTCTTTAGTGTTTAGTGTGTGGATAGGTTTCCTGCACTTGTAGTGTGTGATTCTTGGGTGATTCATTATAAAATACTACTATAAAATGTGTCCTGTAGGATATTGTTCACCTTGCAAAAACCCCAGACCATGACAGACACCATCCAGCCTCTGGCTGTGAGTACCGCAGTAAATTCTCTCTCACACGTATGTCCCGTTTATTTGGTTCCCCTGGAAAACCCTAACACAGCCCTTAAGAAAGTTAAGATGTAAAGATACATGGTGTGATCAAAGGAACACTAGCTTCATGGGTGCCACAGCTGACACCAATCTGAGCCTCGCTCATGGAGAGCACAGAATAGCACAGTAAGAATTTTTTTCTGTGACGAGGGGGAGGCCACTAGAAATGTTTAAGAATGGAAAAGAGCAACTAGACCTGTTTTGTAAGGGACCATGCAGTAGTGTGCATAACAGGGAGGAAAGGCCGAGAAGTATGAAGGTTGTTGCAATGCGCACATGGGGAGAGATGAAGGCCTGAAGCAGAGGCAATGACAGGAGGAAAGACAAGGGGCAAAAGATGCACTTGACGCCAAGTTTTTGGAAACTAGTAGTAAATATAAGGATGCATTGTGGTTGAAATATAAAATGTCTACCAAAGATTTGCGCATTGCGGGCTTGACCCCTTGTGCAGCAGTGTCCAGAGGTGATCCCATGGTGAGGGTACAACCCACTGATAAGTTCACAGCGAGGGGGCAAGGAGGACTTGGGGCCCAGGTGGAGGAGGTGGGCCGCTGGGAGCTGCCTTTGCAGGGGGCGTCGTACCCCCAGCCCCTTGCCCTTATTCTGTGTCCAGCCACAGCGGTACAGCAGCGTGCTACGCA
>NW_004524622.1:2661965-2663536 GCF_000260255.1 Octodon degus | reverse complement strand
TATCAACCACCACAACCACCTAGACCACTAAGTCAAGAAAAGCGTCAGTGACCTAGGCAGGTGGGAGACCAGAGCCTCTAGAACCATCCCCTCTGCAAATTGTCCTTGTTCTTTCCATGAACTCCCTGACCTGTTTACCTATTGAATCTATATGAGCTAAGCAGCTATACTTGTAGTCCTGTAGTTTCATTGCTGTTGGTCCTATGTCATACTCATGTTGTGGCTTTGCTGTAAAAATAACACCAGCCAAGAGCTTCAGTGGTCACCCCACTTGGGACCCCTCCTGAAAATCCAAGAGCCATTCTTCTCTCCTTATGTCCAGTAAAACTCTCCTCTAACTTCTTCCTTCAGTTTGAAACTTCATTCCTCAATGTTGTGTGTACCCAATGCTTCAGCCATCTAACAGGCTGGGAGTTACATTTCTCCTATCACCACCACTGAGGAATGAGCTCACAAAGCAAAGGAAAGTTGAGAGAGTTTTATCGGAAATAAGGCGACAAGAAAAGCTCCTGGATTTCCAAGCAGGATCCTAAGTATGGTGGTCACCAAAGCCCTTTCTCGGGGGTAATTTACACAGCAAAATCACAATGTGGGTACCACATGGGTCCAAGCACCACCAGTCCATAAGATTATAAGCACAGCTGCTAAGTTAACGTTGATCCACTAGAGGACGAGTCATGTGGCCAGGGTGCTGACTTCGTACCCTTGACACCCATCTTCCCAATCCATCTCCACCCCAGCTTCAGGCAACCCCCTCACCTTGCCTCCTGCATCGATGAATTCAATGTTTTTAGGTTGAATGCATAGATGAGGACACAGTACAGTACTGTTTCTTCTGGGCTTGGTTCATTTCACTAAGCATGACATCTTCCAGGCTTATCCTTCTTTTCATAGCTGAATAATATTCCCATATATATAATGCATTGTCTTTCTCCATCCATCCACTCATGGGCACTCAGGCTGATTCCATTTCTTGACTGAATAGTGCTGCAGTGGAGATAGGACTACAGATACCCCTTTGACACACTGATTATGCTCCCTATTCACAACTACTGTCTTGGTTGCTTTCTTGTTGCTGGGACAAAATAATGCACCCACAATTAAAAGGGAAAAGCATTAACTGGCTTACAGTTTGTAGAGGGTTCAGCCCATAGTTGGTGGCTCGAAGGCAGGGTGGTATGGTGAAGGGCAGGAAGGGGAGAAGCAGTTAGGCACAGCAACCAAGAGCGGGTAGAAGCCTGCCTTTCTTCTTTCCCTCGGTACTCTCTCCAGGCAATAAGCCTCCTAGTTGGCACACCCACCCAGGGTGAGGCTCCCACCTTCAGTAATCCCACCACCCATAACCATGCTAAGTCAATCAGTGGACTAATGCAGTTATCACACCCGGAATCCAATACTTACACACCCATAATCCAGCCACCTGCCCAAAGTCCCACCTATGAGTGCAAGAAGCCTTGGGGGGAAGGCATCTAGACAAAGGCCTCAATAGTAGAAGTGCTGAATTATGGGGCTGGAGAGATAGCTCAGAGGCATAAGCCCCTAACTGGCAAGCACAAGGACCCCAGTTCGAC
>NW_004524622.1:2660112-2661525 GCF_000260255.1 Octodon degus | reverse complement strand
GTGTGTGTGTGTGTTTGTTTTAGTACTGGGGATTGAACTCAAGACCTTGTGCTTACCAGGCAGGTGCTTATGCTGCTGAGCTAGCTCCCCAGCCCCTTGTCTTTTGTTTTTCTACTAACAGCCATTCTAACAGGTGTAAGGTAATCTCACTGTGGTTCTTAATTATATAACCAGGTCAGCTGGGGGTGTGGCTCAACTGTAGTGCATTTACCTAGCATGTGTAAGACCCCGGGTTCAATTCCCAGAATAGGAATAATATATATATATATCCAAATTATTAGTGATGTTGACTACCTTTTGGCCATTTTGGGCATTTCATTTGAAAATATCAATGCCCTCAGTTTTGAGTTAAATTGTCTGCTTTCTTGCCACTGAATTTGTTGATTCCTGGAATATCTTAGATATCAGCACTTAATCGGTCGAATGGCTTACGAACCTTCTCTTATTCTGTATTCTGATGATTCTCTCCTTTGCTGTGCCAAAACTTTTAGATTGGTGCTATCCCATTTGTCAATACTTGCTTTTGTTGCCTGTGCCTTTGTAGTCATATTTAAAAAGTAATTGTACTGGCAAGCATCGAGAAATCTTTCCCTTACCTCTTCTAGCATTTTTATAGTTTAAAACCTTACTTTTAAACTTTTAGTCCTTTTTGAGTTGATGTTTGAGTTGAGTTTGTTTTGAGTGGACAGTCCAATTTAGTTCTTCTGCATTTCAACATCCGTGTATTCCACATACATCACTGACGAGACGATCTTTCCCCATTATGCATTCTTATCATCTTACGCAAAGCCAATTTGCCATCGATTTGTGGGTTAATCTCTAGACTATGTTCTGTCCATTTGTCTCTCTATTTCATGCTGCTGCCATGCTGGTTTGGTTACTAAAGTTCTGAAGTATATGTTGATATTTGGTGATGAGACACCTCCAGATTTGTCCTTTTTGCTCAGGATTGCTTTAACTGTTTGGAATTTTCTGCAGTTACACACCAGTTTTAATTTTTTTCTATTTTAATAAGAAATGTCAGGGGCCAGGGAGATGGCTCAGTAGAATAAGCACTTGCCTGGCAAGCACAAGGACCTGAGTTCAATCCCCAGTTCTGCAAAAAAAAAAAAACAAGGAAACAAAAAATCAACAGATAATTTGGGGGCTTGCGGGTTAGCTCAGTTGTTTAAAGCCCCTGCTTGGGCAAACTCAGTCAGGCACAGGGGATGGTGGTCAATCCCCAGCTCCACAAGCTGCACTAGACCTGCCCTTCAGGCAGCCTGAGCTACCCAGAAAAAAAAAGAAATGTCATTGGAATTTTGATTAGAAATATAATACCTACAGATCACTTTGCATAGTGTGAACATTTTAATAAAAACTCTTCCAATCCACCAACACAGGATCAATTCCATTTGTTTGTGTCTTCTTTAA
>NW_004524622.1:2658687-2660012 GCF_000260255.1 Octodon degus | reverse complement strand
GAGCCATCTCCCTGGCCCCCATTACTTTTAAAATGCTCAAGGCTCAGGATTATTCTTCATGAACTGCAGCATCACCAGAAATTTTTCATCTAATCTGGTTCTTTGAATAAATGAAATGAGGCCCCAGCTAACAATAAAATCTAGACTTAAACTCTCAGACACAGTGTTCTAGATGGGGACTGCTTAATTTGGTTTAGAGATTCAGAATGCACTAAAGGACTCTCTTTCCATCTTGACTTAGGTTTAGTGTGAGACTGTCTCTTCTCAAGGGCCATTACTCAGGGATTTTCAACATCACCAGAATTTGGGGCTGAACAAGTCTTTATTCTAGTGCAGAATGTTTTACGCATCCCCTCCATTCACTAGATGCAAATAGAACTATCCCCAACCCAACTGTGATGATCAAAACATCAACAGACATTACCACAGGCTCTTGGAAGAGAAAAATGCCCAGGATGGAAAACCATAAAGGTAACCAACTGCATATTAATTTTTTTTTTTTAGCTCAGTGATAAACTTTCTCAAAGTTCCATATTTTACAATATGTACTCTGATTAATATCAAAATGTACTTCTACTGGGCTAGTGACCTGCATGAATTCATCATCCACACATCAGGAATGGAAAAGTTAGTGGTTATCTGAAATCATCAAAGCTCTTTGTTTTAGACAAAGCTCCCTGTGCAGCTCAACCCGGACTTCAGCTCAATTTGTAGCCCAGGCTGGTCTCAAACTCACAAAGATCCTCCTGCCTCAGGCTTCTGAGGACTGGAATTACAAGCATGAGCGTACACATCCGGCCTCAAAGCCATCTTGCTTTTGTCTTTGTATGTATTTGGTACAGGGTCTCACTACACAACTCAGTCCTCCTGTTTTCAACCTCCCTGGTGCTGAGATTACACTCATGCATCCCCACACCCAGTCTCAGGTGGCCTGCTCAGTGAGCCCGGGGGGCCGGGCCTGAGCGGCACGTGATACTGGGGATCAAAATCCCAGTCCTTGTGCTTGACTAGCAGGTGCTTGGAGCACTGAACTATTTCCCTTTTGAAGCCATTTTGTTAAATACATTTCAATGACCCAAATGAGGTCCCAGTAAAATATGCCACATGTTTTGAAATCATATTGATATAGGGGAATGAAGCTCCCAAACTAAAAGATACTTAGGAAGAGTTTGTGTTCTATAAAACCAAAGAATGAATTTTTGGAACAGTGGAAGATAAGAGCAGAATGTATTTATTGAGGGAGAAAGAAAGTTTCTCTCAGAAGGAGGGATAGAAGGGACCTGAGTGGGTTGCCATGAAACAAGCCTTTTATAGGTATTTTTTTT
>NW_004524622.1:2651034-2657897 GCF_000260255.1 Octodon degus | reverse complement strand
AAAAAAAAGGGAAAGTGAGTCACATAGCAAGGAGGAATGAACACAGAACAGGGGCTTTACGGCAGGGGGTTGGCTCAGCGACTCTTCCTGGCTTCTTCAAGGTGACTGACACAACCACTGAGGTCCATCGCCAGGGAGGGTCGTGGCTACATCTGCTTAATCTTTTGTCTTGCGGTCTGGCCCACGGCAGGAGTGTCTGTCTCCCCCACAGTTGCAAAGAATCTTGTCATCCATACTGGCTCCTTGAGGGCCTAGCCCTGTCTGACTGCCTGTAATAATTCTGTCTAACTCAGTTGCCTACAACAATATGATCAAAAGTGAAATCCTTGTTTTGGAAAAAGGCAATAAAATTTATTGTTCAGTATTCCACTAAACGCATATTTAAATATCATAAAGTCAGATTTTCTAATTCCTCTGTACTTGTGTTTCCCCAAGAGATAGTAATAGGTGTTCTACTAGATGTGTAGCCCAGGTTGGTCTCAAACTCACAAAGATCTTCCTGCCTCAGGCTTCTGAGGGCTGGTATTACGATCATGAGCCTGCACACCTAGCCTCAAAGCCATCTTGCTTTTGTTTTTGTATGTATTTGATACAGGGTCTCAAAAATTCCATACTTAAAAAGTTTAGAAAATAATGGGTTAGGGCCAGGGAGATGGCTCAGTGGAATAAGCACTTCCCTGGCAAGCACAAGGGTCTGAGTTCAATCCCCAGTTCTGCAAAAAAAAAAAAAAAAGTTAAAAAGAAAATAATGGGTTAAAGCTAAATGATTCTCTTTCCCATGTAATTTATCAGAGCCTTCACTACATTTATGAGCAGCATAAATCTCCAAGGAGTACATGTACGACGATTTGTTTTCCATCTTCTTTAGATAAACAACATTTTCAAGAGACTCTCAAGAATTAATGTTTCTCAGAATACTTTGGGGAAATGCTGAGCTGGCCTCGCCGCCCTCCGGGGTTCTCTGACCACCCAGGCGGAGCCCTGGAGCTACCAGAGGCCCCGAGTCAAAGTCAGAGGATATCTGAGCGCCAGCTACAGCCCTCAGGTCGGCTGCGCTTCGAGCCAGGCGACAGGAAAAACTGCATTCTCTCATACGCCACTGGTTTAATTTCCACGAGAAGTTACGGCTTCCACTGAAAGCGTCCATCAGTTTGCTTTTAATGGCAAGCAATGGGGTTGATCCTGCTATATCAAACAGAAAGAAAGATTCATTAGAAATATTCGGAGCCAGTTAGAGCTGGGAAGGAAGCTGCAAACACCACAAGCACAGTACGACTGGAAGCATAGTTACTCGGGGCACCCACGAAAAGCAGCAATTCCGAGCCGGCTGCTTCCGCCCGCGCAGAGCGCCCACTGCACACGTGCACTCTGAGCGCGCCCTTAGACTAGAACTCCGGGAAAGACGCTGATGGCCTTAGCTTGGGGCAGAGGCCTCCCGCTGCTCATGAGAAGGTCCAGGATCAATAAGAGCACAGGAAGGATGATTTCTCCAAATCATGGATGCTGGACAGAAAAATAAGAGTTGTGTGTTATACTTTCTGAGCAGAAAAGGGGGACTTCGCTGCATTCCACTATTTCTGCAGCTTCTAGTCCGTTCTTTACATCACTCGCACACAGCACTGAAGCGTTCCAAAAGACCACTCTGTTAGGTCCTCGCTATTAGGTCCCTCCCAGCCTGAAGGGAAAAACTTGGACAGACCAGTCTGTTCAAACAGGAAAGCCCCCTCCCAGGGGAGGGGAAATTATTTATTTTGGGAGACAAAATAAATCTGATTGTGAGGATGGCTCCCAGGCCTGGTTCTCAGGCTTACAGGAAACCCTGTATTTGTATAGAATGTCACTCTGAAAGTCAGCACAATCCTACTGTCACCTGTACTTCCCCCAGGTGCTTCCCTCTGGAAAATGCCACTGGTAAGTCAGCAGAATGCTGCAGTCAGGCCGTACTTCCCTCCCCTCAAAAAGACAGAGACCCACTTGTGACCCCTGAGAAGCTTAAAATTGTCCACCTTCCTCAGTAATCGGCCCCTCCCTTACCCAGGCTATAAAGCTGGCTGTCTTCCTTTGTTTGTGGTCAGCGACCTTCTCGCCCTTGACCAGGCTGCACCCAGCCTGACATCAAGATCTCGCTGTTTGCTTCAATCCTGCCTGTCCTGGCGGCCTGCGTCACCCCTCCAGGTCTAGTGGACACAGACATCTACCTCTGTGGAAAGGCAGGTAACCCTGCCTTTCAGATGGTTAAGAGTGTTGCTGTCACTGAACTGTGGGCGTTGCAGAAACTCCTTGTGGGCTCCCAGTATCCACAGCAAAGCACTGGACCAGCTGCTGTATGCAGACAGGTAACAGGGATGCACAAGTACTGAAAATGCAAAAGAAGCGAGGCTGAAGGGTAGGATGGACAGATTCACATTGGACGGAGGACAAGAGAAGGGTGTCGTGTGTCCACAATTCCTCCAGTGGCTTCTGCACCGTGCAAATACAGCCCTGAGACGGCTGTCCCATCACACACCCACTTGGCATGGCACCCGATTTACACTGCGCCGGGGGCGCACCCCTGGGTTTCCCGCGGGAAGTAGACTGGCAGTTGGAAGTCCGCAGCCTGCTCCAGTTGATACTGTGCACGGGAGCGCTGAGTCATCCCGTGTCATTGCGTGTTCCCAGGTCCCCTGGGCCAGTCCTGTGGCACATGAGCCCCAGCTGGAATTTCCTTGCTCATTTCTGCACAGAAACCTGGCATCGATACCCACCAACTCCCCAGGAAGAGTCCTTTCATTTAACTTTCAAATAAATTCAGGCTTTAACAGACACCCAAAACACAAGGAGAGAAAATTATGAAAATAGGGAAAAGGACAGCTCGCAGACAACACGGCATCTCAGAATAAGAGAAAGAGGCTGGGACATGATTTAGTGGAAGGCTCTCAGTCTGAGCCGCAGGTACCGTGAGGAAAGCAAAAGCAAACACAACAGATCTCCAACTCCCAGGGCCCCAAGGAAGGGAGGCCAGGTGAGCATCTGCCCTTTCCCACCGTCAGTTCGTCTTGGTGATTCTAAAGATTTTTTTTACAATCCTCAATTTCCATGAAAAAGAAGGGATGTGTGTGTTGTATGATGTTTTTGGATCTCAGACAAAAATTGTATCTTAGCTCTGATGGAATTCCTTCCTCATAAAAGGACTTTTCTTTGGGCTAAGATCTTTTTAAGTATTGGTGATATATGCATGCTTCATCATGCTACGCAGATTGGCTACGCAGAAGCTAAACTGTTAACTTTTTTTTTTTTTTTTTTTTTTTTTTTTTCGTGGTACCAGGGATTGAACTCAGGGCACTGTACTTGCCAGGGAAGTGCTTATTCTACTGAGCTATCTCCCCGGCCCCTTAATTTTACTTTTGAGCTTGTGGTTGAAAAAAAATATCTTTTCATGGTAAATAGCAGCTGAAGTTCAACCATTTGCTTCTTGTTTTTGACGTAGTAAAAGTCTCCATCAATTTAAGAAAAAAGAATAAAAGAAGAACCAGCATGGCAGCACACACCTGTAATCCCAACATTTGGGAGGCTGAGGCAGGATTGCTGTGAATTTGAGGCTAGTCTCGGTTACATAGTGAGTTCAAGGCCAGCCTGAAGTGAGACCCTGAAGAAGAAGGAGGAGGAAGAGGAAGGGAGGAGGAGAAGCATAATTTTAATTGATTTACTACTGTATTCACTATTTTTATTACTACATGTTTTCAGTACCTAATATTTACATTATTTTATGAAATACAGTCTTTGGGGTATTGTAGTCTGGGGCAAAAGTAAGTTTTGATTTACTTAATACATTGGGTTGGGGGATTTTGTTTTTTGTTTTTTGTTTTTCTGAACCGGGGATTGAACTTGGGCCCTTGCACTTGCCAGGCAAGGACTTATTCTACTGAGCTACTTCCCCGGCCCCTACTTAATAAATTTTGATTTACTTTTCCATGGAAGGGAGTTCTGTGATTTTTATTTACTTAGCAGATTTCATTACACAGAAAAATAAAATGCACAAAAAAAAATCATACATAACCCCATTATATCAGTAAGGCCAAAATAACACAAAAGGGCTAGCGAGATAGCTCAGAAAACTAAGTGCCTTCTTAGGCAAGCGTAGCCGGGATTCGATCTCCGGCTCCATATGCCTTGCTGGCCCTGCCCCCTAGGCACGCTAGGCCAGCAATTGAGACTGGACGTGGTGGCGCACCCTATAATCCCAGCACTTGGGCATCTGGATAAAGAACTGGTAAATTACAATTAAAAATCTGTAGTTCTACTTGGTGTGCATTTTAACTAGGCTTGCTTTTTGGGTCATTGTTACTTGGAACTTTTTTTTTTTTTAATTTTAGGGAAGGGTCTACAGGGTTTTCAGGGTCTCACTACTAGATCAGCCTCCTAGTGATCCGCCTGTTTACAGCCTCCCAAGAACTGGGATTACAGGCGTGCCACCACCACGCCCAGTCTCAATTGCTATCTCAGCGCGCTCTGGGGGCAGGCGGAACAATTTTGATACAAACCGATGTACAGGAAGCTTCATCCAAAATTCCTAAGTTCAAATCCTTGTTTTGAATCTATTATGTGACTTGGAAGCGTTTTCTTAACTCTTTTTTTTATCAAGTAGGATGATAATAACTACATCTATCTCTGCTTCAGAAGGAAACACTGACCAGTGATAGATGGGCTTTGCAAGTCAAACAGCTGTTAAGAATAAGCTTCCTTTCCTCCCCTGATCGACCTATCAGCATACCAAATTAATGAGAAAGTTTTCTTGGTACTCAGTAAGCATAGGGCTCTGGCAGTGGTCAACTCCCCCTACCCAGATCCTACTTGAGAATAAGAATCGTGTCTGCCAGTAGAGGGAGCGCAAGTCAAATTCAGCAGGCGCTTCAGGAACCGGAGCTCGGGAGAAGCTTCTAGGAGGAACGGTGTAATTAGCAACGGTGTTAGGAACGGTGTAACACTGAGGCAAGGGGTAAAATAAAACTGTCCGCGGTAAGCGTCCGCCCCAGGCGCTCGGACCTCACGCCCGCAGGGGCCTCTGCCTGCGGCAGCAGCGGCAGGATGCGGCAGCGCGATGGGCTCTGCTCAACGTCCAGGTCGGGGGCTTTTGTCCCCTACTCACACACACGTGCGCGTGCGCAAGACACGCACACACGCATGCACGCACACACTTTTGTTTTTGTTTCTTTCTAGGCCACGCAATACTGGGGTGTATGTGCAAAATAACAATTTCGGTCTATAAATGGCTAATTCTTTTCTCTTACAGACCTATATTTTGTAAATCCTAGAACTCTGTGGCTTCTGTCGCACGGATCATACTATCTGATTAGCCCTTGCAAGTCTTGACGAACATCTTTTTCTACCCAAATGTGTAAGTTTCACTCTAAGTAACACGCGCACGTACTATCTTACTGTGACTTAAATAAATGTTGCATCCTCGCTATACAAACTTCAGTCTCGTTTCCAAAATATCTTTCCCTCTTTCTCTCCACAAGTTAGAGATCCATCTACTTGCAAGAGCGTCCTTCAAGATCCTACACCAGCTTTTCCCCAATAAACAACAGGTCTCGGTCTCTTAAAATAGCATTGTACACGCGGGAGGATGAGAATTGCGCCAAATGCTACTTTCCAAAACACTGTCTTTGCATAATTGAGAAAAGAGTTTTTAAAAACTGAGATTTTTTAAAATGCTGCAGTATTTATTCATCTTTTGTCAAGCCTCACAGAGAAACCTTTCAGAAGCAAGGGCTTGGAGCCTCCAAAATTCCTTGGTTCAAATCCTAGTTTCGTGCCTTTGGACAAAACTATTAACTCTCTTATAAAATAGTAACTATTTTCTTAACTCTCTCCTTATAAACTAGAGTAATAATAACTACAATTTGTTTGAAAAAAAATAATCCCAGCTCTTGGGAGGCTATAAACAGGTGGACCACTACAAGTCTGATCTAGTAGTGAGACCCTGAGCACCCTGTAGACCCTTCCCTAAAAAGAAAGAAAAGAAAGAAATAATATATGTTCTGTCTGTCGCATACAGACAAATGCTCAGTAAGTGCTCATTATTTTTATTTTTTCTATTTTTTCATGTATTCACTGATAAGATCTTTATTGGACTTAAACAATAGAAAGAGTTCTACATTGGGTTATTTGTATCATAAGAATTTTAATATTATAGAATATAAAATGGAACCTAGAAAGTCAAAGAATCTTATTGATTTGACTAACAATATATTTCTGTAACTTGAATACTAGAAGAATGTATTTTCTTTTTTTTATGAGCAGAATATATTTATTGAGACAAAGAAAGCTCCTGTCCCAAGAGAGGGTGGGGGGGGCCCAAGCAGATTATTTTTAATAAAACTATAAATCTTACAATCAACTTAGATATAAATCCCCAACTCCAACATAGGAATTGTAAAGCCAGAGAGGTAGGCTGCCTGAATGAAGTGTGTTTTCAGCCATTCCCTTTTCTTGAGAATGCAGAAAGCTTCGGCAGCAAAGCTACCCTGCCAGAGATCTGAAATTCTGCTATACAAATGCATGAGAAGATTAGGCAGGAGGGCACGTTGTGTCCCTGCTGGGCCTGGACAGAGAACGGAGTCTGAGACAGTGAGCACGACCAAGGTGAGCCAAGAGGACAACCAATGCAAAGGACACGGGAGCACACATGGAGAAGAAGATTTTGATTTTATTTATGAGTATCCATAGAGAAATTAGAAGCAAAAGAGGAACTGAATTAATTCAATTAACGAACTTGATCTGAAAGACACAGTTGAGGCTATTTCCTAGGGTACAAAGGAAAAATACAAAAATAAAAACTCTGAGAGCAAGGATAAGAAACACAAAGGATTAATCCGTAAAGC
>NW_004524622.1:2640688-2650494 GCF_000260255.1 Octodon degus | reverse complement strand
AAACATTACCTTCAAAGAACAAGAATATCAGTATTAAAATATCACACTGAAACCAAATACTTTATAAAATCAGTGACCTATATTTAGAAAAAGAATCTCACGGGCTGGCTAGATAGCTCAGTTACACAAGCTTAGGCAGGCACAGGGTCCATCCCCAGCACCACATCCCATGCCAGCCCCACCCTCAGGGTGGGCTGAACAGGCCAAGGGGGGGGGGAAGAATCTCACCAGTATCGGATTCTTTTTTTTTTTTTTCAGAACCAGGGATTGAACTCAGGCCCTTGTGCTTGCCAGGCAAGCGCTTATTCTACTGAGCTATCTCCCCAGCCCCCCAGTAACGGATTTTTATCAGCATCACTAAATGCTAAAACACAGGTGCTGGTGAGATGGCTCAGTAGAATAAGCGCTTGTCTGGCAAGTGCAAGGGCCTGAGTTCAATTCCTGGTTCCGCAAACAAAGAAATAAATGCTAAAAGACAATGAGTAACATTTTGAAGTTCTAAGGAAAATTATTTTTAACTTAGTTCAAAATAGTTCTATGCTAAGCCAAATTATCCATTAAATGTGAATACAAAACTTTTACGCACACAAGAACTCAGAAAATTTAATTCCCATGAACCCATTTTTTTTTAAATGTCCAGAGGAGGACATACTATAACAAAACATAAAAGAGATCTAAAATAAGAAGAAACAAGTAGAGCAAACTAACCCAAAGGGACTAACGAAGAAAAACTGTGCTGAAGGATGGAAAATAAATGATTCCTCATTAGAAGAGGAAGTAATGTCATTAGGCAGAAGGACAATTCCATCACACAAACATATGTTTAAGAAACAATTTCTTAATGGTAAAATGAAAATACATCTTTTTTTTTTTTTAGCAGAACCGGGGATTGAACTCAGACCCTTGTGCTTGCCAGGGAAGCACTTATTTTACTGAGCCATCTCCCCGGTCCCATCTTTTTTTTATAAAACAGAAAAAGCAGGACCATTAGAAATAGCCAGAAAAATATAACCTTACATAAGAAGCCTACTGAGCAAATGTGACACAAACTAAAATGTGTTATATTTTGAGCAATCTATTAACTTGAAAAAGAAATTAATTCTCCCTTAGTGCTTGAGATATTTTCTTGTGTGTTTATAAATAATATTCTTTTTTTTTTTTCTGGAAGAACCAAGGATTGAACTCAGACCCATGCACTTGCCAGGGAAGCACTTGTTCTACTGAGCCATCTCCCCAACCTTCCCTAAAACTTTAGAGTCAACCTAAATTTTTTTTTTTTTTTGGTGGAACCGGGGATTGAACTCAGACCCTTGCTCTTGCCAAGAAAGTGCTTATTCTACTGAGCTATCTCCCCAGCACTAGAGTCAACCTAAATTTAGCAAATGAAAACCAAGCATTCGTATGAAACAAAACATAAAGTTCGTAAAGACTGTCTACCTTGTAAGACTGAAGGACTGAAATAGCTGACAGAAGTCAAAAGTAAGAAGGGGACAAAAGCCACTGAACTTTTCATAAAGGCTGCAAATGCCGGCACCACCCAGCTAGCCCCTGCTGAATTCCTGCCGCTCAGAAGCTGCGGGGACACAGGTGTTTGTAGCCTTATGTTTCTAACTGCATAACAGTCTGCAGCAGTGAGTAACACGGACCGCTGCCAATATAAAGTCTCTGCATGGGGTGGAAGCTCAAGTAGGCACTAATGGCCCAGGTCCCCAGCTCCAGCTGGCAGGAGCACACCACGACGGTAGCACAGTGGGCTTTCTGTGGCTGTCTTAGGTACTTTTCCCTCATGGCTAAGACAAAATGCCCAATGCCCAAAGCTGAGGTTGGTTAGCGCTCAGCCTGTGCAGCTGGCTCCAAGGCAGGGTGGCGTGGTGAGGCAACAGAAGACAGCCGCAGCAAGAAGAGCAGAGAGGGAGGGAGAGCAAGCTGCTTTGCTCCCTTGCGTGACAGACAGTCCCCCCCGCCCCCCGCCCAGGTCCTTTTCACCCAGGTAGGACCCTGACCCCTGCTGGGTCACTTAGTTAACCTCATGTACTTCTCAAGTTGACACAGTGTATCAGCCTGTAACCGTGACCAAGAGCCCCGCCTGCTGCTTTGCCTCAGTGTGACCGTGCCACACTCCCCGGCTTCCCTTTCCTCCCCACTTTGTCCACCCTGAGGAAGAGCCTGCTGCCTTCCCCAGAGCCCCGGCTCTCCTGTCTGCTATGACCGAGACGCAGTTGGTCCCCACCGAAATTCCTGTTGAGGCTTCAGGCCCGTGGAGCAGAGCTGGGACGTGGGGCTGCACTGAGGGGCTCACATCCTTCTCCCCGAAGGAATTAGTTCTTGCATGAATGAACCAGCGCTAGAGAGCCGGCTGCAGTTCAGTGGATCCTCTCCCTGACCTCTCCCTGTCTGGACTGTGCTTCTCCCGCATGCACCTGCCTCTCCTCCACTCTTCTGTCATGCGGGAGCAGAATGAGGCTTCTAGCAGAGCCAAGCAGGTATCAGTGCCATCTGCCTCCCGCGCCACAGGCCCTAGAAGGGCCCTGCTGTCACAGATGAAGCAGCAGTCAGCTCAGGGTTTCCACATCCACAGATAGATTCACCAAGCTTGCACTGAAGATACTCGGGGGGCGGGGGGAATCATAACTGTATTGGGCACGCGACAGACCGTTCCTTTTTGTCAGTGTTTCCTAAACAATATAGTATAACCACTATTTCTATAGCACCTAGGTACTATAAGTAATCAAGACTGTAGTAACCTCGATATGATCCAAAGTGTACAGGAGGACGTGGGAGGTTATATGTAAATACAAGACTCCAACACTCTGAAGACCTTGGTACCTAGGGAGCCCAGAAAAAGTCTCCTTCAGCTATCAAAGGATGACGGTGCCCAATCTCATAAAAGAAATTGACAAAGACAGTGTCATAAGTTGGACTATCTCCAAAGGGAAGCCAAGGGCAATTGCTTCCACCCAAGCATCTTGTTTGGTCCCAAGATCCCAGGAAGCAAAAGTGAGGGACAGGACATAAAACAAAAATGAACAAAACCACTGCAAGATGTGCTGACAAGTAGGCCAGTCCGAGAGATTGTCAAGCACTCTGTCAAGCACCTTATCAAATGTGTCTTAGGAATCAAGCAGGATGCTTTGGTTTCTTTTTTTCTTTTTCTTTTCTTTCTTTCTTTTTTTTTTTTTTTTTTTTTCCAGTATCAGGACCTTGCACTTGACAGGCAGGTGCTTATGCCACTGAGCCATATCCCTGGCCCTGCTTTGGTTTCTAGCACAGTAGCTCAAGAGTTTCAGGGCATTAACTCCCCAAGACTGCGCTGTTAGGAGTGCCCTGTATCAAGCATGTCCTCTGGGGAAAGAAATGGAAGAAGTTCACCCTGACAGCCTGAGTGCATTATTGTGCTAAAACTGCAGAAGCTGCTCAAGCGAGAGGGCTGGTTGCCAGCTTGCTGGGTGGAGCAGGAGCAAGGCCAGTGGGGCTTGCCATGCTGGGTGAGGAATGGACAACATGTCCCACACATGAGCGTTGCCAAATCCTTCTGTTTTACAAACATATATCTCACCGCCTCCTCCCCTGCTCCCTGTGTTCGCAGGCACCTACTTAACTCAAGCTGGATTCATTGCCTCTTGAGGTAGCTACCCAGCTGAGGCTTCATGAGGGACAGGTACAAAAAGAGAGTAATTCCAACAACCCAGAGATGAGTGGGGCAGGTCAGTAGGAGCCCTGTCGAGGTACATTATTCTCGCTCCACTGCACCATCTGTCAAAGTACTCAAGCGTAGAAATATTTTCTGCCCCTTCTGTGGTAATGAGGGTGAAGTGCTACAGATTTTGGAATAGATAAGGGGAGTAGGCGAATTCAGGTCAGTTGGAGAATATTTTTCAGTGTTATTCACTATGACTCTCAAAAGGATTTCAAGATTTCCAGAAAACAATCCACTTTACAGTTTTTCAGTTAATTGATTCTTCTCTAGGTTATACCCTGGCTGGAGACATTCATCCCCTTACCTACTTCATGATTAAAATATTAGGCAATATTCCGTGATATCCTTTAAAAGTTGGAGGGCTGGGGAGATAGCTCAGTGGCCTAAGTGCCTGCCTGGCAATGCAAGGACCTGAGTTCAATTCCCAGTACTACATGCTATGCCAGCCACTGAAACCAGGCATGGTGGTGCATGCCTATAATCCCAGTGCTGAGGAGGCTGAGACAGGAGGATCACTATGAATCTGAGCTGTGTAGTAAGACCCTGTACTGAATAAATAAATAAATAAATAAATGATTAAAAAATAAAAGCTGGTAATGGGTCATTTTAAAAATTTCTGGCAGGGGAGATGGCTCAGTGGAATAAGTGCTTCCCTGGCAAGCACAAGGACCTGAGTTCAATCCCCGGTTCTGCCAAAAAGAAAAAAGAAAAAAAGATTGGTTGATTAAATGCTCTTGGGCTGGTGAGATGGCCCAGTGGTCTAAAGCACCTACTTGGAACAAGCTTGGCAAAGCACAGGGTCCATGGTTCAATCCCCCAGCACCACATGCCAGCCAGCCCCGCCCCCTGGTGGGCTGAACTGGCCACACACACAAAATAAATAAATAAATAAAAAATTTAAAAATAAATAAATAAAAATTTCTGTGGCAGATTTCTTGGCTTATTTCTTGCTTATGTGATGAACATGTTCACTGAATCTGAAAAAACTAGATTCTGGCTTCAAAGGTTGCTGCTTGCTGCATACTACAAACTTAATGTACTTTAATTACTTATAATTAGTTGTAGTGTAAGCTCAAATTCTTTCATTAGTTTTAATTCACCTCATCATAAGCAAAACAGTCAATTGTTGCAGGCTTTCTTGATACACTGAGGGGAACCCCTGGAATGGATAATTAGCTCTTCCACCAGCAAATTGTCTTGGACTACAAGCTGTCGTTAGTCCTTATTCCACCCTCTTTCTGGGAGCAGCCAGAAATTAAGATCACGACACAGAATCAGAATCAACTCAGTTCTTTCTTTCTTTCTTTCTCTTTCTTTCTTTCTTTCTTTCTTTCTTTCTTTCTTTTTCTTTTTTTTAATGCATTTGGTTGTCACAGGGCCTCAGTACACAGCTCAGACTCATGGTGATCCTCCTGTTTAGAGCTCCCCCAGTGCTGGGATTACAGGTGTGCGTGGCTACGCCAGGACTCTGGCCAGCTTAGCATGCCCTTGGGACAGGGCCAGTGTGGCATGTGGTGCTAGGGATCAAACCATGGTCCCTGCGTCTGACTAAGCTTGCCTAAGCTTTAGTCTGCTGTGCTAGCTCGCCAGCCCCCTAAACTCAGTTCTCTAAGCCAGTAAATAAAGGTAACATTGCTCTTTCTTTGTGCTTCTTGTACCAGTAATGTCTCCAAAGGGGTGCAAGTCTCTCTGCGTCGGCATGTGGCAAAGCAAGCGCCCAGCCACGTACACACACCTACATGCACACACACACACACACACACACACACACACATGCACAGTTCATAGCATGTACATGTGAATGTGCATTTTATACTTTTTTAACTTCAGCTGTTATATTTATAAAAACCACGCTGGGCTGGCTGTGGTGCTACACCCCTACAACCCCAGCACTTGGGAGGCAGAAGCAGAAATGTCTGAGCTGGAGGCCAGCCTGGGCACACAGCACAGCCTTGTCTCCAAAGCACCAAAATAACAAATAATTGAATAAATCACTTAATTATTTTTTTAAACCCAACTAATCAAGAAAACAAGTCTGCTGGTGCATGTAACAGATATTCAGGGGTAGACTAAACTATTGAACAGACATTTTTCCCATAACCTTATAACAAACAGATTTTTTTCCCCCTTTCTGAGAATGCGATTCCTTGGAGACATAGACTTCCTTTTTGGGTAATTTCTGGCCACTAAAAGCCCACAGAGGGAAAGCCTACATTACAAGGTTAAATGGAAAATGCAGGACACAAAACTGGATTCACAGCACAGGACCTACTATATAAACAATATGTTGGGAAAAAATTGGAGAGAAATATGTCAAAATGATAAAAGCATTAGTTTCCAAATAAGTTTTTCTTCTGTCTCCATTTCCAGTTTTCAAATCTTTATGTAACGACCTTGTATTAATTTTATCACTGGAAAAACTCAACTTTAAAAGAAAATTGTACAGGAACCGTGGTTGTAGAGAAACTCACTGAGAAGCCGACTGGCCAGGCAGCAAATGCCAAGATTAGTGCGAGGAGCTGTTCTGTATCTCGGGGTAGAAAATGAAATTTGTTTTGCAAGACTTTGGTTTGGAAACCTTCAGAGTGGAATCTGAAGCCCCGTGTGAAAGATAAGCAGACTGAGTACTGGGCCTTGAGCTACTGCAAAATTTATTTCCCAGAACGATCTTGCCATTTCATTTCGGTAAAGTTCTTAAAGCTTATAAAAAATTCTTCCAGCAAGAGACTGGGCGTGGTGGCGCTCGCCTGTAATCCCAGCACTTGAGAATCTCTATGAGTCCAATCTAGTAGTGAGACCCAGAACAACCTGTGGACCTCTCCCTAAAATACAGAAAAAAAAAATTCTCGCAGCAAAAGGTAGTCTTGGTTTGGGACCCAGGAAACTCCAGTGTGGAGCTGTTTTTCCCTCTATAGGGATGGCAAGAATGCGTGTAAAAACAGTCTATACATTAAAAGGATCTGAAAATGCTACTGGAAGGAATACTGTCACCCTAGGGGTATATCATAAAGATTTTTATTTTATTTTACAATTGAGAGAGACTGAGGCATATGAAACTGCTGTGAATACAGCACTAATTTGAGGAAGAAAAAATCTTAAAACAACCTGCAGCTCATCAAGAAAGTAAATAAACAAGATAGGAAGATGAAATGGACGACGAGAGCTACCTGGGCCACAAAAGTGAGCCTTCAGAAAAAGGATGTGGTTATAGAGTGATGCGCACAGAACGCTCAATGGTTTTAGATGCCCAAACAATAGTCTAAGCATCATTCTTAGTAAAACTGTAGAGCCTCTGTGGGAATGTAAGTACAAATTTAGGATTGAGATTATGTGTGGGCAGGAGAGGGGCAGAGAGCAAAATGTAAACAGAACTTTGTGCTGTCATCATGAGGTGTCTCTGGTGCTCCCTGGGTCATTCTCTTACTTCACGCGTGAAATGGGTCACACTGCAGTCCTTCCTGGCGCCTTCCTTTGTGTCTAGCGCTATGCAGCTTAGCAGACCTTGGCCTCTTTAGCCCTCACAAAATCCCTCTGAGGAAGGCCAGGCCATCCTATTTTAAGAAATAAGGGTGCCAACCTAGCTCTGCAATTGCATACCCAAGGTCATTCACCCAGCATGGGGCAGGGGATTCCTGCGATTCGTTTCCACACTAACATCTGGCCTTAAGGACCTTAAACACCAAGGACCCAGTGGCCTAGGAGCTGGGTTTGGCCACAGCCATTAGAATAAAATTGCAGCATTTCCTCCCGCAACCGTAACCCTGCTTTCTCTCGCTGCGCACAGGCGCTCCATTTGCTGAAAGTGGCCTCGAGAAGGCACTGAAGCTGTGCGCGGCGTCCAGCAGGAGCGTGGCGTTCAGCAGGAGCACCGCACAGCCAGGCCTCTGAGCGCCAAGCGGTATGCTGCGGATGGGCATTGTTTTCTCAGCCCTGGTCGAGGCACCCTTCACTTGGCACCCCGCGTGTGGCTTTCTCTCTGGTTTTGCTTGGATGAGAAGAATGAATAGCTGTCCTCGAATGGGGCCTGGGAGCACTGCATGGCCCGGAGCCCGAGCTCCAGGTCCAGTTCTCAGGACTTGGTTGTACTCCCAAGTACGACAGAGCTGGAGCGCAGGGCCAGGTGGTGGGGCCGTCGTCCCAAAGCCAGTATCCTGAAGGTTGGTAAGCTTCATACGCTCATTGATGGATTCACCTCTTGGACCAACAACACTCCCCTTGTAAGGCCAAGAGAGGAGGCTGTGTTTTGCTGTTGCTACTATACCGTGGCCAAGGGAGGCTGAGATGAGAAAAGGGTTCTGTCCTGAGAAGCAGGAGACCCCAGCTCTCCTGCCAGGCTCGTCTTCTAGCCACTGCCACCCCAAGTCTTTCATTGTTGACAGACAGGGCTGGGTTAGTGAATTTCATACCTTCCAGAAAAAAATTCTGTGCCTCCACCCACATGCATTGTGCTGACAGAGCGCTTATCACAGCGCAACAGTGCTCCAGCCTTCTCTCCTGTGGTTAGGTGAGCTGGCCTGAGGTGAGTAAGCTCCCCCAGCGCCTCTGACTACTGACAGTTCAGGAGTCCTTGTCAGACTCCAGATGCCAGACAGCCCCACATTCCAAAGCAGAGGAAGTGGTGACGATGGGTGAGTCGGCGCAGAGCCATTGGGCCGGATGCCAAGCTTGGCCAAGACTTGGGTCAGGATGGCCTTCTCAGCCAGAACTCTGGGGGCCAAGACTCGACGCAGGAAGTGTGCTGTGGTTGCCAGATTAGAAGCGTGCTGGAGACGCAGCACAACCTTGAGGAAGCTCTGCCAGGGAGTGGTTTCTCTGCCCGAGTCCAGGGGCCACTTATTTCACAATCGTAGCTAATCAAGTGGACTTAGTCCCTCTAAGGAATTTTCTTGCTGCTCAGGGTATTCTTGTACCTGTCGCACCTGCCCTGGCCTCGTGAGTGGCAGACACAACCCCTCCCACACCTTGCTGTCACTGTCATTTCTGAGCACCGTGAGGTGATGATGCTTGGTGCTTTCATAGGCCATTACTAATTCCCTCAACGCTCTGACCTCTCTTCAAGACAGGTGCTAGTTACATCATTCTGTAGAAGGGGAAACCTCATCTCAAAGACACTGGTCTCTGTGGCTTTGCCGGCAATGAATTTCTATGTCACCTGTGCTTCTCCTCATCTAAAACATGGCTGAGGTATGGCTGCCCTGTGCAGTCCCCTTCACTCCTGCAGGAACACAGCTTTTCTCCACTGGACCCCAAGGTGCTCCCACACCGCTCTTCCAGCTGGGTGTTGTGGTCCTCGTGTCCAGAACGCCCACACTTCACCAAGACGTCTCTCCACGTCACTAAAAGCCTTTGGCCACGACCCAGTGTGTTCATCTATTTTAAGTTATACACAGATTCCTGCGTTACTCTGTTGCAGAAAGTAAAATTATACAGGAAAAGAGAAATATGAGGCAGACGCGGGGTGCACACCTCTAATCCCAGCACCCAGGAGGCTGAGGCAGGTGAATCATTGTAAGTCAAGACCAGGCTGGGGGCTACAAAGTGATTTCCAGGCCAGCCTAACCTGCACAGTGAGACTGTGTCTCAAGAAAAAAGAGGGGCTAGGGAGATGGCTCAGTGGAAAAAGCACTTCCCTGGCAAGCGCAAGGGCCCGAGTTCGATCCCCAGTCGTGCTGTGCT
Source organism: Octodon degus (assembly GCF_000260255.1). Lineage (NCBI taxonomy): Eukaryota > Metazoa > Chordata > Mammalia > Rodentia > Octodontidae > Octodon > Octodon degus. The sequence continues at coordinate 2,641,121 of NW_004524622.1, read as the reverse complement.
GGCCCCTGAACCTGGGATGTGGTGTGCTGTGCCGTGCCATGCTGGCCACCAAAGCCAGCACCAAAAAAGAAAACAGTAATAAAGTTTCAAATACATTAAAAAAGCTTTTTTTAATTTAGGTTTAGTTGATTTAATACTTGGTTTTAATACCTAACAAAGCTAGGAAGAACAAAAATTCATGGTTAGATAAAAAGCATGTGTCGTAGCCATACTTACAGAATTATCATATTCAATTTTTTAATTCATACATAAAACATAAAAAATACCTTATTTTGAAAATTTCCTTATTTCTTTTTCTTTTTTAATTGGTACAGGCTCTCACTACACAGCTCAGACTCCTGGTGATCCTCCTCTTTTCAGCCTCCCCAGTGCTGGGATTACAGGTATGCGCCCCCACACCCAGTCTCAGTGAGCAGCTCAGGGTGCCTCTGGG
>NW_004524622.1:2639005-2640058 GCF_000260255.1 Octodon degus | reverse complement strand
TTTTTTTAACCAGGGATTGAACTCAGGCCCTTGCACTTGCCAGGCAAGCACTTATTCTGCTGAGCCATCTCTCCAGCCCCAACATGAGGAATTTTATATGAGAATTTTGATAAAAATCATTACCTTAATTTTGGCCACAAAATAATATAATGATGGACACATTTCTGATCTGTGTTGGTTCTGAAGATGAACACAAGCTGCTGATGTACTTGAGTTTGCTTTTCGAGTTTCTCATCTTGGTTCGCCCATTTGCAAAGCAGCTGCCTTCTCCTAATTTAAAATTACCTTTAGCTTGATGAAGCAAATCGAGTGTGTGCACTTCTTTTTAACACACCTGACAGTCACTTGTCTTCACCAAAAAAATGAACATTTGTCTGGTTTATAAAAGAAAAATGCCCAGTGTCTTTAAGATTAGTGTTTAATCTTTTTTTATTTTAAAATGCTATAAGATAGCCAGCAAGCTCTCCGTATAACACTCTCTCATGCCCTATCTCATTACATCTGAAAGTATTATAATTTTTTATAATGTCAACCTTGTTGATGATATTTGCAGCACACAGTACACACACACACACACACAGACAATGTGCTTAGGCAGAGTATTACAACGCGAATAGCGGGGCTGGGGAGATAGTCTGCCTCGCAAGTGTAAGGTCCTGAGTTCAATCCCCAGTACCAAAGAAAAAAAAAAGCACTGGAGACACCATGCTGAACTTCTCTGTGGGGGAAGCACCCCTTCACCTATCAGACTAGTAAGAGAACGTGTCTTAGGAGCTGTGTGTGATAGTGCGCCCCTATAATCCCACAACACTCGGGAGGCTGAGGCAGGAGGATCACTGGGAGTTGAAGGTCAACCTAAACTACACAGCAAGGCCTTGTCTCCAAACAAACAGACTTGTAGAAGCGAGGGCAGAGTTTAAGCAGGAAGCCCTCCCAGCTTAGACCAGGAGAGTGAGGCACCACAGCTGCTCACAAGGCCTGGGAGAGCTGAGCCAGCAGGGGGCACGCAGCAGAGGACCTTGTCCGCAGCTCTCAGGAGTGCAGTGTGAGCAA
>NW_004524622.1:2629781-2637225 GCF_000260255.1 Octodon degus | reverse complement strand
CAGAACCAGGGATTGAACTCAGATCCTTGCGTTTGCCAGTCAAGTGCTTATCCTACTGAGCCATCTCCCCAGCCCCATGGGTTCTTCATTTTAGGAGAAGTTTGGACCCTCTTTGTGCTGATGCTCACAGATGTTGGAACCTTGATCTTGGACTTGTCCCAGTTGCCAGAAAGGTGAGCCAGTGGATTTCTACTAACTGTGTATTATCGAGACATTGTATTCTGTTACAGCAGCACAGGTAGACTAAGACTCTTCAGGTGAAGGAGAAATAATTGAGCTAAGCTGCTTAAGTCCTCAGATCAAGTACTTGAGAAGCCAGTGACTAACTAGTAAGACTCTGACAGGAAATAGAGAATGATGGTGAATACTAACCATGATGTGTTTAAAATGCAACACCTGGCTTAAATTAATAAATAACTGCAAGTTTTGGCTGGGCTGAGCTGTGGTAGCGATGGACGCCTTGGACCGAGTTGTAAAACCCAAAACAAAAAGAGCCAAGAGATTCCTTGAGAAGAGGGAACCAAAACTTAGCGAAAATATTAAAAATGCCATGCTGATTAAAGGGAGAAATGCAAATGCAACAGTGACCCAAGTCCTGAAAGACGTGTATGCACTGAAAAAACCATATGGCGTTCTGTATAAAAGGAAAAGTATTACAAGACCATTTGAAGATCAGACATCACTGGAATTCTTTTCAAAGAAGTCAGATTGTTCTTTATTCATGTTTGGATCACATAATAAGAAGCGTCCCAATAACCTAGTAGTAGGTCGTATGTATGAATACCACGTGCTGGATATGATTGAATTAGGTATTGAGAAATTTGTGTCTCTAAAAGATACAAAGAACAGTAAATGTCCTGAGGGAACAAAACCCATGTTAATATTTGCTGGCGATGATTTTGATGTGACAGAAGACTACAGAAGGCTGAAAAGCCTTCTTACTGATTTCTTCAGAGGCCCCACAGGGGCAAATATCCACCTGGCTGGATTGGAGTATGTTGTACACTTCACTGCTCTGAAGGGGAAGGTTTATTTTCACAGTTATAAGTTGCTCTTGAAGAAATCTGGTTGTAGAACGCCACAAATTGAGTTGGAAGAGATGGAACCTTCATTGGACCTGGTTCTGAAGAGGACACACCTGGCTTCAGATGACCTTTATAAGTTATCTATGAAAATGCCAAAAGCTCTCAAACCAAAGAAGAAGAAAAATATGTCTCAGGATACTTTTGGTACAACTTACGGAAGGATTCATATGCAGAAACAAGACCTAAGCAAACTACAATCTAGGAATATGAAGGGATTGAAGAAGCGACCTGCAGAAAGGCTAACAGATGACCAGGAGAAAAAGTCAAAGAGAATTAAAAACAATTAATAGAACTTAACCTTGGGGCTGGAGAGATGGCTCAGTGGTCTAAAGCACCTACTTAGAACAAGCTTAGCAAAGCACAGGGACCGTGGTTCAATCCCCCAGCACCACATGCCAGCCAGCCCCGCCCCCTGGTGGGCTGAGCTGGCCACACACACACACACACACACACACACATAAATAAATTAAAAAAATTAAAAAAAAAAGAACTTAACCAACAAAAATAAATAAATAAATAACTACAAGACCTGTGATTATGCCTCTAGCTCAGAATCTGTCACTTCAAAAGCATTCTCAGTATCCAAGACTTTTAGCTAATATACAGTCTTGACTTGATTTGAAATTTGTACAAACTTCTTAGACATAACTTTCGTAAGTTGTACAAAATGAGGAGACAGCAGTAACTCCTGCTCAGCACTACTCCGGAGGACAAATTGCAAAATTGGACAGTGAGAATTGAATTTTCCTTGATGGTTGTCAATCCTGCCATAAGAATTTATGGGAGAATAAAAATCATTAAAACCGAAGGGAGTTATAAAGAGGCTGGAGTCCCTCTTCTTAAATTTCAGTTTGAAGTTGCATTATTAGGGTCGGGGAGGCTTGGGAGAATAAGCACTTGCCTGGCAAGTACAACGGCCTGAGTTCAATCCCCAGTTCTAAAAAAAAAAAAAAAATGAAGTTACATTATTAAGGACAATACCAAATGGAATGCTAAGTGCAACTGCAGACATCATGTAATTTTGAAAGATTTTTTGAGTCCTTAGTTTTATAATTCCTGATCTTACCAGAACCTGGCATTAATCAGGCACAACTCCATCTGAACAATTGTTATAGCACATACAAAACTTGCTATGAGCCAATCCTTGTTCTATTTATTGTCTGTTTAAGACCTGGTTCAGTACATGGACTTCTAATTTTTTTCATGAAGTTCCTCTATTGGTTATTTAATTCCTTTCTTCTCCTTCTCCTTCCCCTTCCCCTTCCCCTTCCCCTTCTTCTTCTTCTTCAGAACCGGGGATTGAACTCAGGCCCTTGTGCTTGCCAGGCAAGCGCTTGTTCTACTGAGCCATCTCCCTGGCCCCTAATTCCTTTCTTCTTGGGATTCATACTTCTTTATCTTCAGCTCTTACTTGGATATGAGTCTTCTCAAATGCATACCCAAAGCAGAACTTTGCATCCAGTCTCCTGTTATCTGCCATTCTTTCAATTTTATATAGAGACCTCAGAAGTTATTTTTTGCTCTATTCTCTCATCCCTTGGACAAAATCTGCCCTACCACCCTGGTCTCTTCAAGAGACCTACCAGATATGTGCCATCTTCCCATCCCTTTTGCCATTATCTTTGTCCTGGAAGAAATTACTTTGATATACTCTTATCAGGCCTCCTTTCTTTTGACACACTCTTGATTCTATTGATTGTGGTGGTGGTACATGCCTGTAATCACAGAACTCAGGAAACTGAGGCAGGAGGATTTCCTCAAGTTCAAGGCCAGGATAGAAAACATAGTAAGTTCAAGGCTAGCCTGAAATACATGGGGAATCCTGTAGTTTTCAAAAATTCTCAAAAAAGCCAGGTTGAGGGGACATAAATTAGCTAAAAAGCAATCAGCAGTGCCAATGCCACAGCTAGGACATTGGGCTTCCCTGAAATTTCTTCCATTAATAAATTAGTCCATTGCCCTTGATCTCAGCTTCCTGAAAAATCTCAAGTTATAAGCAAACTGTACACAAATTTTCTGCCAGAATGTAACATGGAGGTCTCTAGTCCTATTACCAGTAGAGTCCTTATTCCCAGCTGAAGTCAGGCCTTTACTATGCATATTCCTATCAACATTCAGATCTTGTGAGCTCTGACTAGCATTTTCCATCAAGTTCTGCTTGCAGCATTCTAGGGCTTCTCCAACCTACATTTTCAAACTTTGCTAAACTTTCCCCATCAACCAATTCCAAAGGGTTTTGAACCAAACAATCAGCTACCATTCACAGCAATAACTCCACTCTCAATGCTAATTTTTGTCAGTCAGCTATCTTGTTGAAATACCCAGCACCAAAAATGTAAAGGAGAAGCTTAATTTGGCTCACAGTTTCAGCAGGGTCAGTCCAAGGTCAGCTGACTCCAAGTGGGAGCATCACAGCTGAAGGACATGGTGAAGCAAAGCTGCTTGGTGCACAGTGGTAGGGAAACAGAGCCAGAGAGGAGCAGGTCAGGAACCAGAGGTAGGTCCTAGGTCATGCCTCATGACCTATGCAGGCGCATCCAGAAGTGCTCTTCACTGATCCCAGAGGGAGCCCCCAAGCCAATCAAGTTGGCAAGTAAGCCTAACTGTCACAGGTATCAAGTGAACAGTGCAGCTTGCTACAGCCAGAAAAAAAAAAATATGGATGATATGACCACAATATTGGGGTAAGTAGAAGAGGGACTTAAAATGACAAAGACAGCAGCATGAGCAAAGACCATTTTCAGGAAACATAGAGCGGTTAGGCTGGTGAACCGGGAAGGGAAGAGAAGCCATGTGGACTGATATAACAGTAACGAAGAAGAAAATTCACAAGGAGTCCCACTAGTCTAAATTACAGAGCATGAGAAAGAAGGCCAGGAGATAAAGTTACCAATTTGGATGGGAAATCAGGCTTCATAGGGAGCCATCAAAGGCTTTAGAATAACTAAAGAAAGCCAACAAAGCCATCTTCTGGGGCTCTGAGGAAAAGGACCACCCTCCTCGAGCTAACACAGTACTGAAACACAGAAGCACTAGTCATGCTTGTGAGTTCATTGAGTTGTCAGTGATAAAGGTGATCCTCAGAAGAAGAGCTCATGGGGCTGGTGAGATGGCTCAGTGGTCTAAAGCACTTACTTAGAACAAGCTAAGCTAAGCAAACCACAGGGACCGCGGTTCAATCCCCAGCACCACATGCCAGCCAGCCCCGCCCCCTGGTGGGCTGAGCTGGCCACACACAAAATAAACAAATAAATAAAATTTAAAAAAAAAAGAAGAAGAAGAAGAAGAAGAAGAGCTCAGATGGCACCAGGAACATCATGACAGAAACGGAAGACCACATAGACAGTGTCACCAACACAGGGAGCTAGGCTAGGCCACATATTTTTTTTTACCCATGACTATTCTACAAGCAGGGTAATAACATGAGCTAAAGCTTGTGGGTGGAAACATGCATGATCTTAATAATGCTATTATATTTTTAAAATAATAAACAATCATTCACGTCTATTATTTGCTTATACTGTGACATACACTGTGCCACATGCTTTCTCTGAGTTGAAATGCTAGCTGTAACACATTTAAATGTGAGGATACAGCCTGTGAATGGCTGCTACTCTAAGCATCCTCACGGAATCCTGCAGTCCTGGTCGTCTTCACTCCTATCCCTCAGCCCTCTTTGTACCTTGCTTCTAAGCACTAAAAGCACAAAAGGGAATCTCTGTGAAGTCTCTCTGGTGGTATGATCTGTGTCTCTTCAGATTGGACAACGACCTCTTTCAGTAATTTGAACATTTCTCCTGTATTTCATGCCTCAAGCAAGGGTGAAAAATAGGGTGAGACAGGATCCCCATGACTGCAAATTTATTGGCTTCCCAACCTAGTACTACCAGCTTGAGTTGTGTTACCTTCATTTGTGGCTGGCAGCATTTAACAACTATTAGCTATTAATTTTTCCATTCCCAGATGTCCCTCAAATTCACATTGAGAGGATATCTACTTAACAGTAGATTCTTAGCTCCTAGTAGGAATCATCTTTTCATGTTTTTTTATTTTTTTTATTTTGTAAAAAGAGTACAACCGCTTCCTCCCCCGCCCCCACCCGCAAGGCTGCGGCACACCATTGAGGAATGTACCGGTTCCACTGGGGAAAGTCCTCCTTAGGAACATCATCCGGCACCCAGATGCTCACATTAAGCTCCAGGAAGAATCAGGTATGTGGAAAATAAGAGAAATAGAGAAACAGATGGAGGATCCTTCTCAGGAAACCAAAAAGAAAATGTTTTCCATTAGTTCAAGTCAGATGCGTAGTGATGGATTTGATGAAGAAAGTCAGAGAGAAGGTTGGAGGCCAAAGATTGAAATTTCTGGCACACTGGAGGATTTTCTGAAACCTAAATCCTGAAACAAGAAGTTGTATGATTATGAAGCTAATATGCCAGACAGATGGGATTGCGGTGGCTATGAGGAGTTACACCCTGAAGAATTTGAAACTGACAGTAGTGATCAGCAGGATATTACCAATGGGAAGAAAACATCTCAGATAAAATCATCTACCCAGGCTGGGGAGATGGCTCAGTGGAATAAGTGCTTGCCTGGCAAGCACCAGGTCCTGAGTTCAATCCCTGGTACTGCCAAAAAATAAAATAAAGCGGTTTGGGAACAGAGAGATAGCTCAGTAGAACAAGCGCTTGCCTGGCAAGTGCAAGGGCCTGAGTTCAATCCCCAGTTCCACCAAAAAAAAATAAAAATAAAATCATCTACCATGAATCCCACAAACATAAGAAGTCAAAGAAGTCTCACAAAAAGAAGCAGAAGAAAAGATCACACAAGAAGAAGAAGAAGAAGAAGAAGAAGAAGAAGAAGAAGAAGAAGAAGAAGAAGAAGAAGAAGAAGAAGAGAAAAAGAAATTAAGAAGAGGAAAAGAACAAAAAGTTGAAAAAGGAGATAAAACAAATGAAGCATTACCTGCTCCTTTCCATAGATCAGCAGAAATCCACAGCACAGTTGTCAAAACCATCCTGTCTACATACAGAGGTCTGTCTCTTTCCTTCCCCCACTCCCTCGCCTGTCCTTCTCTTCAACTCAGTAATTCCCTCCTTCTGAACAGATTCATTTCATCTTTATGTTTAGTGCCTACCCTGCTACATGTGCTTTGAGTCAGTGACCACATTATAAAACCACCCTTGGGTCAATTTGATCAATGACAAGCAATGTGCTCTTTCATGAAGTGATTAAGCTCATAAAGGAATCCTGATAATCCTCCAATATGCAGCATAGGCAAAGGAATGACAATTTGTGAAACCAGTGAGTAGAACAGCTGGATATTTTCCCAGAATGTTGGTTTTCAGGTAAAGACTGGAGAGAGAGCAAGAGGCAAGATGGAGGCCCCGGTCCCCAAAAGCTACAGGAAGCACACTCAGAGGCGACTCTGACCAGCAGGCCTGACAGAGTTCCCTAGCTTCAGCGCAGGCATCTCAAGCTGGCTGGAACTGAACTGGGCCCACAGAAATATGTTGTTTCGTCTGCACTCTTTCTCGCAAGCTCTTCCCGAACTTCGCATTTGAATGTCATGAGCTGGGAATAATGCTGGCTGCAGCAGGTACTATTCTAAGTGCTTTGCATATTTGAATCCATTAATCCTCAGAGAACATTTGCTGAATGCTTACAATATGCCAAGCACTATTTCAAGCACTTTATGTGTATTAACTAGCAAGATGCTTTATCTATGAGAAAACTGCTGTGGAGAAGACTAGTAATGTCCCTGACTGCAATTATGCAGCTAAGAACAGCAAAGCCAGCGTTCACAGGAAGCATCCAGGCCCAGGGATGGCCCATGAGCCCCGGCACTGCTGCTGCCCCTCAGCCCTCCAATTCCAGCAACCCCACCTTGGATATTTCCTGCCCTGCTCAGGTCAGTATAGAAGTTTGGGAGCCAGGTCAGCATTGGTGTCGCTGAGTCCCTGGCCTGAGAATACCACGCCTGTTTTTTGATAGTTGTACACAGCTTTCTCAGAGGTGACAGGAGAGAAAGCCTCCCCATAACAAACAGAGTGCAGCACATCCACAGCTGGGGTTAATGGCAGAGACAGAGTCACCTCTGTCACTGACCTCCCACACCTGATAGTTCTTCCAGAATCTCCATCGTGCTGGACATTCAGAATGCATTAAGTCTTGCACAAGCCTTCATCCAAATTAAAAACATTGAAAGGTATAGCAAAAGAATGAAAAAGGGGCTGGGGAGATGGCTCAGTAGAATAAACGCTTGACTGGCAAGTGCAAGGGCCTGAGTTCAATCCCTGGTTCTGGAAAGAGAGAGAAAGAGAGAGAGAGAGAGAGAGAGAGAGAGAGAGAGAGAGAGA
>NW_004524622.1:2621136-2629681 GCF_000260255.1 Octodon degus | reverse complement strand
AGAGAGAGAGAGAGAGAGAGAGAGAGAGAGAGAGAGAGAGAGAGAGAGAGAGAGAAAGGAAAGAAAATAATCCCCCGGAAGGAAGAAAATTCTATATCTGATGAGATTAATCTAGAGAGCACAAAAAGCTCCTACAATTCACCCGCAATAGCAACAACCCAATTCAGCTGAGCAAAAGGCCTGAAGAGACATTTCTTCCCAGAGCTTATACAAATGGCCAATAGCACATGAAAAGATGCATAACTTTACCAGGTGTGTTAGCCTTCTTTCCTCTCTCTGAGATATGATACCTAGTGCCCAAAACATGGCAGAGAGGTTTAACTTAGCTCACAGTGTCAGGGGTACAGTCCACAGCTGGCAGAAAGGCACGGCAGAGCCTGGCTGCTTCTGTCATGCAGGCAGGGTGTAATCAGAGAACAGCCCAGACAGGGTGAGGCCAGGGAGGATGAGCCTGAGAGAGAGAGAGGGGAGAGGGAGAGGGGAAATGTGCTCCACCAAACGTACCCTTTACATCCTACTCCTTGTCAATTCGACACTCAAACCCATCTAACACCATGCTTACTCCCCAAGTAAACACAGTAGTAGCTTAATGAATCCACCTGACATGACACAACTGTCTTGCATGATACCAAAGACAATAATTCATTTCACAAAATTTCAGCAGTTCCAGTACTTTTCTATTTTTCCAGCATTTTTCAAACACCAAAGTCAAAGTCTCTTCTGAGACTCAAAGCAAACTCTTGGCTGTGAACCTCTATAAGAATCACGAACATATCACATAGCTCCAAGATACAGTGGCACACAGCAAACATTCCCATTCCAAAACGGAAGAAGAAGGGAATAGAAAAACTGGACCAAAGTCAAACTGAAATAGAATAAGGCAAATATTACATCCTGTAGATAGGGGCCAGTGCTATAGCTCAGTAGTACAGCGCCTGCCTGTCAAGCACCAGGTCCCAGTACCCTATCTCCTCCAAATCCTATAGGTCCATACCTGACATATGAAGTACATGGTGCTGAGATGTGCATTCCAGAGGACTTCGGCGGCCCCACCACTATGGTTTCCCTGGTTCCAACCCATGTGGCCTCTCTTGGGCTCACTGTGGTCACAGCTTGAGGCCCTCCTTAGCAGCTAGTATGCATTGTGGCATCTCTCACCTCCTGGGTCCTACACTGCACCTCCAACTTTATCCTCATCCTGTCACGCGCTGCCTTCCCAGGGGCTCCTCGCCAGGCCTTCTAGGCCTCCTTTGAAGTCTAGATAAAAGCCTTCCCAGCCCCTTAACACTTGAATTGTGGATGCTAGCAAAACCAGCATTGTGTGGGTAATGCCAAGGTCTGCCACCAGCCAGAACAGTAGCCAAGTCCCCATGGACCATGCCAGTGTTTGTAGCAGCATTATGCACAATGACTACGAGGTAGCAAGAAATTAAACAACAGAGGAATGAAAAACAAAATGTGAGTTAAGCATGCAACTGGGCACTACTCAGCCTTAAATGAATGAAATTTTGAACCATGCCACACTAGGGTGAAAGAAGCCAAACACAAAAGGCCAAAAGCTGCACGTCTGTACTCAAGGAGGTGCCCGGAATGGTCAACAAGATAGAGGCAAGAAAGAGGGGCCAGCGAGATAGCTCAGCAGAATAAAGCGCCTGCTAAGGCAAGCCTAGGCAAGCACAGGGAGTACACTTTGATCCCCAGCACTACATGCTGTGCCAGCCCCACCCCCAGGGTGGGCCGAGCCAGCCACAGAGTCCGGGTGTGGTGGTGTATGCCGTAATCCCAGCGCTGGGGAGGCTGAAAGCAGGAGGATCACTGTAAGTCCAAGCTGCATAGTGAGGCCCTGCAACAACCAACTACATTAAAAAAAAAAAAAAAAGTAAAAGAAAGGCTAGCCATGGCTTGGAGGAAAGAAAATGGAAACATATTTTTTAATTGTAGAGAGCTTCTGTTTTAGATGATGAAAAAGTTCTGGAAAACATTGACAGTCATGTAATACTGTGAATATACTTATGGCACTGATCTAGATGCTTTAAAATAATTAAAATGGTAAATTTATTTCATGTATATTTTACTATAATAAAAATATGTGCCTACAAGAAGTAATAAAATTATACAGAAAGGTAAATCCTTGCCTGTTCAAAATCAAACACTGAAAAAAAAATCAAACACTGAAGTTCAAACTGGATCAGGGAAATTAGGAGAAAATAATCTTTCAATTCAGCCACAAGGATAAGAGAAAATGTTTAGGCAGCAAATGGGTCCCCAAAAGACAAGAAAGAAAAATTAAGATGGGCATGATGGGGCCTGCAACAGTCCCAGCCCCTGCATGCAGGGACAAGGTCCTGGGCCCAACCCCTAGTACTAAAAAAAATAAAAAGCAAACCTACAGAATACATGCAGGAAGCTTCTTAAGGGCTGAGGAGATAGCTCAGCAGCATGAGCTCCTGCCTGGCAAGCGCAGGTCCTGAGTTTGATCCCTGGTACTGCAAAAAAAATAAAAAATAAAATAAAGAAACTTCTTAAAGAAACTTGCGTTAGAAAACATTTCAGAAAGAATTCAATATAGTAACACTTACCAGTTAGCTACTGGTTTGCAGAGACATGTGCCGAGAAGATAAAAGAATTGTCTAAGTCCCGCGAGATCCAAGATGGCGGCAGCAGGAAGCTGATGAAGGAGCTTGAAGAGATCCGCAAATGGGGATTGAGAAACTTTTGTAAGATCCAGGTTGATGAAGCTCATTTATGACTTGGCACAGGCTTATTTTTCCTGACAACCCTCCATATAGTAAGGGGACCTTTAGGATTGAAATCAATTTTCCAGCATAGTATCCATTCAAACCACTGAAGATCACATTTAAAACAAAGATCTCTCATCCATACATTGATGAAAAAGGGCAAGTTTGCCTGCCAGGAATTAGTGCTGAGAACTGGAAGCCAGCGAGCAAGACCGACCAAGTAATCCAGTCTCTCAGGGCACTGGTGAATGGCCCCCAGCCTGAGCACCCGCTCCGGGCTGACCTCGCTGAAGAATGCTCTAAGGACCGTAAAAAATTCTGTAAGAATATTGAAGAGTTTACAAAGCAATACGGGGAAAAGCGACCTGTGGACTAAAACCTGCCACAAATGGTTCAGCACGTGTCAGCACAGCCCCCAAGCAGCGCACTCAAACATCCCGCACAGCAGGGCTCTGCGGGAAATTGGCACGTGCTACCACCCAGCGTTCACTTGGGGCAGGTACTAACTTTGTATGGTTTCCTTAATCAAAAGTGATCTAGTAACCTGTAAAGAAAGGATTAAAATTTTCAGATATTCTAGTTCTATTTTCAGCGCTTATCCTACTGAGCCATCTCCCGGCCCCAGTAATACCTTTCAATGTGTCCTAAGTTGTTTTAATTGCCTCTTTCTCCCCCTGTATTTAGGACAGGGTCTACAGGGTCTCACTACACAGATCAGACTTGTAGTGAGTCTCCTGTTTTCAGCCTCCCAAGTGCTGGGATTACAGGCATGCACCACCACGCCCAACCTCAATCGCCGTCTCAGCATGCCCTGGGAGCAGGGCCTACACAGCATGCCAGGGGTCAAACCCCGGCCACTACACTCTGCCTAAGCAGGCGCTTTAGTCCACTGAGCTATCAGATCAGCCCTTAATTACCATTTTTGTAGAAATAAAAATTGACCTTAGAATTTATCATTAGAAAAAAAAAAATTGTCTGTCTAAAATCTCAGCTACTGAGGGACTTTCCCAGGAGCCTCACTTGATGCGAGTTTGACTTAAGACTAGAGTCCCAAAACTTCAATCACAGCCAAAGTCTACCAGGGACACCTACAGTGTCCTTAGGAGCTTTCAGTCTTTCCAGGGGAAGGACACAAAAACGTTTCACTGGGCATCTGCCATTAAACTGTCAGGTAGAGACTAGCGCATCTCAGACGAAACGAGCCGCAAACACCACGACTGCGAAGCAAGACCAAGAGATCGTAAATACCTCCGCAGCTCTTGCCTCTTCAGCGGGAGCACTTAAGATTCTCCCAGACTTTCAGATTGATCTACATTAAGTTAATGAGGGGCATGGGAGTCATAACGTGACAGGAATATTTGTTTGTTGAGGAGAAAATGAACCTCATTCCCATCACGGGCCATCAAGTCGCTGGTGACCTTAGGGAGGTCACTCAGCATCTCTGAACACTAGTTTCCTTTTGTGAAATGAGGACAAAATAACCTCTGTAGGCTCCTTAGCTCCCTTTGAAATCTAAAAGTTCCTTCTGTCTTTTCTTTCAGTGACACCCTTGACTTCTCTGCACCAAATGTCTCAGTGCCCAAGCCTCTTGCAAAAGGAGATGCTCCTCCAACCCCACCAAACTAACTCTCTCTTTCTCTTTCTTTTCCATGGTGCTGGGGACTGAGCAAAGCTTTCCACTGAGCCACATCCAAGCCTTTTTGTCCCTTTCTGTCCCTAGCACAAGTGTCGGAGCATGCAGTTTCTAATCATCTTTCCAGTGAGGACAGCCACATAACACAGCTTGTTTCTTCTTCAATCCTTTTCCCCTTCCCTCCTCAGTCCTCCCTCCTTTAAATTCCCTTTCTCCATTTTCTTTTTTTTTTTTTTTTTTTTTTTTTTTTTTTAAAGTACCAGGGATTAAACTCAAGACATTGTGCTTGCCAGGCAAATACTTATTCCACTGAGCTATTCCCCTGGCCTCTTTCTCAATTTTCATTCTTGTTTATTGTACTAATAGTCACCCATGTCTGTGACACGTGTTTGCATTCCCCGGGACTGTTGGTCTCTGTACATTGTGCTCTACTGCTTCTCCTCCACTCCCCCTCGGCCCTCAGCCTTGGTCTCCTGGCCCTTCCCGTTCATAATCACTGCATCCCTTGTCTCCTCCTCCCTTTCTTTATTAGGCTCTTGGCTTGCACTTGCACTGCTCAGATGAGAGATCTCATACGGCACTGAAGCTTGTGTGTCTGAATTATGTCACTCACCATCATAGTTTCTACAGGTCCATCCATTCTCCCACCAGGGTCTCAATCCTGTCCTTCTTTATAGCCAAGAAGTATTCCATTACATATAGATACCAAGTTTTCTTTATCCATTCATCTGCTAATGGGGATACAAGATGACCTTTATTTTTTGTTTTGAGACAGGATCTCACTAAGTCAAGTTGCCCAGACTAGGTGCCTCAGCCTCTCAGGGTGCCCGGATCACAGGGATGCCCCAACACACCAGCTTTACTCTATTCTTGTGTCCTCACTCCCTATATCCAGGGTGACCAGAAGAACTCAGAGCTCCCCCCCCCACTTTTTTGTATATGATTTTGGTCCATGAAAGATTTAAAATAGTCTGATTTCACTTCTAAAAGAAAAGAACTCACAAAATTCTCTTACACATACATTGTACACAGTCTCACAACCAAAAGTTTCTTTTAAAAAGTCCATGCTTAAAATAAATAAATAAATAAATAAATAAATAAGTCCATGCTTGCAACCTGTCCTTGGTTTCTTCTCCCTGAGAACAGGAGAGTGGGATAAACCATTCAGGAATCCTCTGTCCTCAGGAGGACTTCAACGTCCCACCACCCCTTCCCTAGTCCCCCCAATAAAGTTTCCTATGCTTAACAGCAGCACCACAAGCAGGAGAGGGGCATCCGCATGCAAGGCTGTGAGGTCTGCCCACCGCTGCCCTTCCTCCCTGGCTGGTGGCTGAGTATCAAGGCACACTGCAGTCTCCTCTCTCTCCTCACACATCTCATTGGAGAAGGAACAGGGCATCTCATTTAGGAAAACCTAGGTCCCACCAACAACAGCTTGAATAGAATTGAGCGTAGAAAGGCGACCAAAAAAGAGGAATAAAGATATATCATACAGGGCCGATGAGATAACTCAGCAGTCTAAAGCTCTTGCTTAGGCAAGCTGAGGCAAGCATGCAGGGACCATGTTTCTATCCTGGGCACCACATGTGGCACCAGCCCCGCCCTAGGGTACGCTGAGCTGGTCACACACACACAAAAAAAAAAAGATATATCACACAGAGGTACAAATTCCCTACAATGAATGGGATCATTATGTGAAACTAAATTTTACCAATAAATTTAGATAAACTGAATAAAAAGATGAACTAGGGGTCTGGGGAGATGGCTCAGTAAAATAAGTGCTTGCTTGGCAAGCACAAGGGCCTGAGTTCAATCCCTGGTTCCACAAAAAAAAAAAAAAAAAAAAAAAAAAAAAAAAAAAAAAAAAAAAAAGATGAACTAAAACATAGAATAAACCTCTATCAGTCTAAGTCCACAAAAGAAGTTCTGGCTCTCAGTGTGCGGCCTATGCAAGGAGGTAAAGAATATTCTACTCTTAGGAGCTGGTAAGATAGTTTAGCGGACTAAAGCACCTGCTTAGGCAAGCTTATGCTTGCCTATGGATTGGACCAGGTTCAATCCCTGGCACTACATGCTGCACCAGCCCTGCCCCCAGGGTGGGCTGAGCTGGCCAGAGTCCCAGCATGGTAGCACACACCTGTAATCCCAGCACTGGGGAGGCTGAAAACAGGAGGATCACTATGAGTCCGAGCTGCATGAGACTCTGTAACAACCAAATACATTTAAAAAAAAGAAAAAGAATATTCTACTCATTTTTACTTGATACTTTCATAACATTAGTTCATCTTTGTTTGAGAGTCCACCATCACAGCTCCCCCCTACATCTTTACACTGGCACAGCCACAAATCCTGGCTGGATTGTGAGCACAGGGCCCAACATGTGCCTGATCCACCTGCGTGTCTAGCTAGCATGTTCTCAGTATGGACGGAACTTGTGTTTTGCAGTATTTTAAAAATAGGGAGATCCCAGGTTTTAATGGGTCTCCATTATATCAGCGTATGTATTTATACAAAATTTCTTCAACTTATGTTTGATTAACATTTTCAGTGGTAAAGACTGCACAGCCAGGGCTATGGAAAGTGATATGAGAACCAACCAGGAGCTGAGTGGCAGGGAGGCCCAAGAGCAGAAAACAATCCCACTAATAAGATCCCCTCCTGTAGCCAGCAAAAAGTACTCTCACCAACTATTTTAGGCACTGTGAGGATCCGTAAAGCCTACGATGACCATAGCCCATGCTAGGGTATGGAAAGCCCTGTGGAGAGGCACACAGACAGGCTCTGTTTCTCTGAGACCATCCAAGGATTCCAGTGACCTGAGGAAGAAAAAGGAAGTTGGAGCTTCCTGGAGCTTCCAGTAAGGTCAGAGGCCAGAGCAGACCCTGTGAGATGTCTGGCCTGAGGATGGCCCAGTGGAAGGATTCCTCCCAGAATGGTGCTACATCGGTGTGTGGCTGGAGGGTAGAGAAGAGCTACCTGTGACAGACATGACCCTCACATGTGGAGCCAGGCTCAGCTCTTCAGCCCTCATTCAGTGCAGTATCTCAGACAGTGGGAGAATTGATACCTTAGAGAAGCCACTTTTAGAATAGGGAGGAACAGAAAGACAAGAAAAAAGCCCCACAAATGAAAATAGTCTTTCCTCAGCCTAAGTGAGGAGAGGACAATGTGACTCTCAAGAAGCCTTTCCTCCTAAGAAGCA
The DNA here is from genome assembly GCF_000260255.1 of Octodon degus. Taxonomy (NCBI): domain Eukaryota; kingdom Metazoa; phylum Chordata; class Mammalia; order Rodentia; family Octodontidae; genus Octodon; species Octodon degus. Next base: position 2,622,108 of record NW_004524622.1, on the reverse strand, counting down.
TGGAGAACATAAGGGACAACCTACCTCTGAACAAAAGGAGAGAGGAACAAGGCTCTCTGACAGGTGAAAGAAGAGGAGAAAGTAGCCACCTTCTAGAAAATTCTAAACCATTCAGCAGAAAAGTATAAAAACAAAGTATAAGAAGTAAAGCCATAGTGTTATGTTGAGCAGTAGGGGACTCAGGTCGACAATTTCTGACATTGCCAGTGAAGCAGAAGACCCAATACTATTATGTACTACTGAACTCTTTTAGAATATTTTGCTGAGTTAACACACCTATAATATTCAAATAACGGAACTTAACAAAAATGAATGTCCATTTTGTATCTGTGTATTCAAAGTGGTTAGGATAGATATATAGTTACATTCTCTTAATGAATAGAGGGATTTGTTCTAATAGTGTTTGTAAATAGGATATCATGTCTGCATCTTGTACAGCAAATAACCATTAGGAAGAGAGTATGCAATGTGTTAATTATTGAAACTGTCCTACCAATTTGATTTGAAACTGTCTCATTGCTATTTGTCTCTCAATAAAGTTATGGGAAAAAAAGAAAGAAAGAAAATTCTAGTGCAACACATGGGAGAAAGAACAGTGCAAGTTGTGGATGAGTGGCCAAGAGCTTGGTCAGCCTGCAGAATGAGCCTCAGGAGCAGATAACAGAAAGCAGATGCTCAGGTAAAGTCATGGTATAAATGAGCACACATGCTTGGGGGCCTCATAGGTGATAAGACAAATCACCTTGAAGTCAAGTCTTTGCATTAGAACTGGAAAGTTGCTCTTAGGAAATTTGTACCCAAGAATTCTTCTCCAAAACAATTATTATTATTATTATTATCATTATTATTATTCTCCAGCCAGATCAGAGGGGTGCCTCACAGACAGCCCACAGGAGAAAGACATTTCCACAAAGAGTAAGAAGTAGCCTGAAGATTCAACTCTTAGTGTCTGTCATCCTGGTCTTCTGAATA